>NW_027205603.1:21337598-21762598 GCF_024711535.1 Dipodomys merriami
CTCTGTCTCTCTCTGTCTCTCTCTCTGTCTCTCTCTGTCTCTCTGTCTCTGTCTCTCTCTGTCTCTCTCTGTCTCTCTGTCTCTGTCTCTGTCTCTCTGTCTCTCCCTCTCTCTGTCTCTCTGTCTCTCTGTCTCTCCCTCTCTCTCTCTCTCTCTCTCTCTCTCTCTCTCTCTCTCTCTCTCTCTCTCTCTCTCTCTCTCTCCCCCTCTCTCCCCGTGCTCCCTTTCTCTTTCTCTGTGTAGATTTGTGTACAGTTCCTTGAGCCTATTCAGGATCTGGGCACTATCCCTGAATTTTTATGCTCAAGGCTAGCACTCTATCACTTCAGCCACTCCTCCATTTCCCACTTTTTGGTGTTTTAATTGGAGATAAGAGTCTCATGGATTTTTTTTTTTGCCCTGGCTGGCTTCAAAAAATAATTCTCAGCACTCAGCTTCCTGAGTAGGTAGGATTACAGTCATGAGCTACACTGATGGCCAGCATGGTTGGGTCTTCCTGTTCTATAGCAAATCTGACAATCATATGGTGTTAGCTGAGCATCATTCTGTCCAAGGACCTGTTGGCTGGGTTGCACGTGGACATACACAATAAATCCCCAAATCTTCACCAATCTTCTTAACCTTGTCTTACTAAATCAAATATAGCAGTTATAGCTAAATATGTTACTATGACATAATTTAATTTACATATTTTCATTAGTTCAGGAATTAAGTGAAGAATCTATCCCAATTTAAGCAGCCAAGTCCAATCATATGTGTTTAGTTCAGTTAAGAGTTGTAGAAGTTCACCATTCACAATTTACTTGTGTAAATAAGTTACCATATCTTTTTTGTACAAGGGTGAATAGATCACAGCATTAAGAATCATCAAATATCACAGACAGAATATTTGTGCAACCCTGTGAGATAAATAGCAGCAATGCTTCTTAGTTAAGTTTAGAACTTCACCAATGAAAGGCAGCTTTAAGCCTACTTTGTTTCTGATGTCAAATCACATTGGGTATTTGTTCCAATACAATCCTTTGAAAGGTTATAACTAATAGATTTTAGGCCCTGAGAGCAGTTTAGTGCCATAGAACCAAGGTTTCTTTTCTAGCTCAGGAAATCCTGATAAGCAGGACAAGTGTCAGCCTTGGACATGGTACTTACATCAAGAGGCAAATATCAGCTGATGTCATGTGCATGGAACATAAAACATGAAAGCTAAGTCATCTTTGAACTGTACTTGTCACATTCTGGGCCCTTTATTTATGGGCTTTGCCTGAATGGGGTCTCTACTATTTAAAGAGACAGAAAATTTGGACTAGATCCAGAGGAGAACATGACAATTATTAATGACTTGGAGAAAGAGCCTATGAAGAAAGTTCAAAGAAATTTAGAACTTTTCAAAGAAACCTAAAATAGCATCACAATTTACAAGTGGATAATTAACCTACAATCATTAAGCTGTGAAAGTTGTCAAATATTAGAAAAAGCTTCCAAGGAATTCTGGGGATCGATGTTATTTATGTCTTTTGCGTGGATGGTTTCATATCCGAAGTATGTACAATACCCAGGGTACCAAAATCAAATGCAACAACAGGGGATTAACCATAGGGAAAAAAACACAAAAGAAAAAAATAATCACATAGTGCATTAAAACAACAACAAAGGAAAACCTCTTGTGTCCGTCCATGTCTTGGAGTTCATTTCGCTTAGTTCATTTCATCTTATATGGTCATGTGGATATAGATATTAAGTTATCTGCTCATTTACTAGGACTACCCTAGACATATACTACTCATTACAAATGAGAGAAACCATTGGGATCTATGTTTCTTTGGGTCTGGCTTAGTTCACTTAATATGATTTTTTTCCCCAAGTCTTTCCATTTCCTTACGAATGGGATGATGCCATAATTGATGGAAGCATAGAATTCCATAGTTACACATTCTTTTCTTTGTAACTGGAATACATTCTCTTACCATGATAAAATTAATGTGCTGGTCTTCTTCAAAATTCATACAAAACATACATCCTCAATTACAGTTTTCCAAGGAATCCTATGAAGACATTGGTTCATATTTGTTGATGACTCAATCAATATCTGTATTAGTTAACGATGGATGGATATAACAAATTACCTTCAGAATGTGGTGGCTTCAAATTCTTTTTCTCTTATACTTCCTATGGAACTCAGGCATAGCCAACCTGGTATTTTACAGGTTGTAATTAAGGAGTTAGTCCAGCTAACTCCACAGCTTTACCTGGAGCATTCCCAGGAATGGGACATCTATACATCAGCAAGAGTGTTGGTTGCCAGCTTTAAGATCCTCATTCTTGCAGATGTGAAGCTCCTCCAGAGCCTTTGCTACTTGGACTTTTCTAATACAGCAGTGTGCTGCACCGAAGCTGTTAAGAAAGAATATCTAGAATCTATAGGCTTTGTCAACCCATCTCATCCTATTAGATTATATAAACTATTTAAGATTTAGGATAATAATCAATTCTTCTCCCTCTGTAATTCTGTATTTTTTTTTAGTGTGCAAGGCATATTTGGCAAAAAGATTCAGCTTGACAGAAGGCAAGTTAAGATAATGCTTGAGAACATTACAAAATGAATAAATACACTAAAGTCTCTATAATAAAAATTTCCATGACAAAGGAAACTGTTTAACTTTATATTCCCAGGGTTTTCAAGTTTGTTTGGCAAGGGACCCTCTGACAACCTATAAAAGCTAATGCTCTAGGAATGTTCCCCAAATACAAAGAAACTGAAAGAACCTTATCTCATGGAATGAGGAAAATGGGACAGAAGAATTGTACAGCTAAAAGCAAGTGTCATTGTGCTAGAGTGTAATACACAGTGGTCTTGTATGAGTTCAATGCATGGTGTTTATTGAATCTAGGACAAAAAGCCTTGCTTGAGTTATCAACTGTGTTATTATCCTCTTACAAACCTGGTACACCTGCTCCCCTTCCCTGTTCTTTCCTGCCCTTTCCCTCCCATGTTTCCAGGCTTAAGAAGTTGATGATAGAAAGCCAGGCACTATATACCTAGCTACTCAGGAAGCTCAGATATAAAGATCATGTGGTTCGAAGCCAGCCTGGGCAGGAAAGTCTAAGAAACTCTTACCTCCAATTAAGTAGCAATAAGTCAGAAGTAGAGCTGTGGCTTAAGTGGTAGAGTGAGAGCCTTGAATGAAAAAGCTGGTTTACAGCACCCAGGCCTTGAGTTCAAGCCATAGTAGTACTGGCGCATGCGTGCGCGCGCGCGCGCGCACACACACACACACACACACACACACACACACACACACACACAACACAAGCAGCAAAAGAAATTGACAGCTGTTGAGGAGAAGGATGAAAAGGATGATAAAGCCAAACTGTTGTTGCATCACTATTTCTCAATAAATTTCTGTCATCTTTACAGAATTGAAAATCACGACTGTATTTCTTCTGATCTAAAACATTTTTAGCAGAGGATGGAAATGTGTTTGAAATCTACTGAGCCACAACCAACTGCCCAACAAATGCTGATTTTATTTTCTAGGGAGACTTCATCCCTTATTCCCCCAAAGAACAGCATTAATACATTCTTCTGGAAAACATCAGAGTTATTTGAAAAGGTCCATTACAGCATATTATTTCTTTATGCAAAATGGCTGTTTAACAAGATTGCCTCCTTGAACTTTTCACATGAATGGGAAAACCAATCTCATTTGCTAATGGATGCTTTATGGCAGATCCTTTCCTTGCCCTTGTCTCTCTTTACCATTATTTTATGGATAATAATTTACAATTTGTGTAAACTATGGGAAAAATACCCTAGCGCATAGGGTGACATTCCCAGAGCTGACATATGGTGTGTGCAGCCCAGAAGCACATTTGAAGGAAGCCAGCTCTAGTCCTATTGGCAACATAAAGGGAAGAAGAGAGGAGGTGAGTCCAAGGCTGAGTTGAAAAACTTCCAGCCTTTGCTTATGAAATGGTATTCATTAGGGCAAGGATCAGTGGCTCATACCTGTACAGCTAGCTACTCAGGAGGCTAAGGTTCGAAGACAGCCTGGGCAGGAAAGTCCATGAGACTCATATCCAATTAACCAAAAAAAATAGCTGGAAGTAGGGTATGACTCAAGTGGTAGAGTAAGAGCCTTGAGCAAAAAAGCTTAAGGACAGCACTCAGACCCTGAGTTCAAGTCCAGGATCAGCATAGGAAAACAAATTCCACTCTTGAAACACTTAGTGTTAGTTATTGTTAGAAAGGCAATGAGTTTACAAGCAATGACAACCCTCTTACCTGTGATTTGAGCACAGCAACATTAATGTGGATAATTAGGGTGCTGTTGATTATTAACATGAACAGGGGATTTAACAAGATAAGAGAATGAACAGTAGAAAGAGCTGATCAAGAAAGAAGTTTCTGGAAGGGGAACTTACATGGAACTCAGGTACCACCCACTGACACAGGCGTGGGGACAAGAATTAACCATGATTTCCTAAGAAGCTATGCTCTTGGCCTCATAGGTAAGGTTTACTGTCCTCTATTCAGAAATTTCCTGCATATCTTTATGTTAAATAGATTAATCCACCCAGGATGCAAAAAAACATGTTTTCAATTGCTTTTTAGAAGGTGGAAAAAAAGTTTATAAAAGGCAGCTCAGGTTCCCTAAATAAGAGGAAGGAAAACAGAAAGATGAGTGAACTTATACAAGACATAACAATATTTAAAAAGAAAGAAGAAAGTTGAAGACCATGAAATTTAATTATTTTTTCAACGTTGATGTTATTTAAGTGATCTTGGGGCTGTGGTTTAGGGGAAAGTGTACAAAAGGTAATTTTTTGAGCCTTTGATATTATTTCTTCTCCAAACAAGTACTGTACTAATTAAAAACAACATTTTGAGAGGAGAAAGAGACTGTAAATTTACCAGTTTGTGAAGATTTTAACTAAACAGTATTTCCTTCTACTGTAAAACTGACTTTTATTCATGAATGAATAAAAAACTAGTGGAAAGATATTATTTTGCATATTGACCCAGGTTTGGACATATTATAACAGGTTTTGTTTTTGTTTTAACAGAGGCCTCTCTATTGATGCAAGAAAATGTAAAAAAAAAATGACCCTTTAGAGGAACCAAAAAAGCAGATGTTTCTCTGCTGAAATTTATTTTGAAGAAAATAATTATTATTCAAGATTAGAGTTATTTAACACAACCGTATCAAGAACTTCAAAATTAAACTACTTTATTCTGCTCTACTTAGGTCTTCACAGTTTTGGCACTAAGAAAGATGGAAGGGACAAGAAGCAGAAAAACAGAAAGAGGACCCCAAGCTGATCATTTTTTTCTTCTGATTCACAAATCCCAGAGGTCTTCATTCTCTGATGCTTCACTGAAGATTTTTGTTGTGAATCCATCATGACCTGAGAATCCTCCAATTAGTGGCCTACCTCTCCCTTTTCATCTACTTCAACTCACCATTGCTAAAAATACGTGAATTACAGAATTTAGACCTACCCGATTAACCAATCTTCACACTTCTGCAATTAAAGTCTAGTGTTCTAGACTTCAGAGATATAGCGATTACAAATGGATTCCTCTTGTTCCTCTGTGAAAATAAACATAAATCAAAATAAAAGGTATAAATCAAATTTTATTCTGTAAGGAATTCCTTGAGTTAGAAAATTAAGTTGAAAACAGAGAATCTAAATGTGTCAATGAGGTATGGGGCAGGGGGTATCAAAAAGTCCTTCCTTGATGATAGGAAAAGTATTTGGACTAAAAGAGAAGCCATATCTAATGGTTTTGCAGCTCAGAGAATACTGTCAAGTGGACCGTCAACAGGATTGCCTATCTGCATATGGCTATAGCCACTCTGCAATTAACAGGTGGATTAATATTTACTGGGGCTTATTGAGCCAAACAACAAATACAGCAGACAATCACAAGGCTTGCATTGCTTATTTATTGTTAAAATCAATAAAAGAATCAAATAACCCATCCCATTCAGAGGTACAGTTGTGGGAGTTAACTCAAATCTTTTTAATTCAAATATTCAGTATTTTTATGATGGGAATCCTTAGAAGTTCATGAGAAAGGTAGACCTAGGAAGTATATACAAGTGTTGAGAAACATCTCTTCCTTCCTTCCTCTCTCCCCACCCCCTCTCTTTTCTTTCAAAGCCAGCCTGGAAAATTAAATCCAGGTGACTGTTATCACCAATTAACCAGTAAAAAGCCAGATGTAGAGCTGCAGCTCAAGTGAGAGCCCCAGCCTTGAGTGAAAATACTAGGGGACAGTACCTAGCTCCCAAGTTCAAGCAGCACAAAAGAAGAAAGAGTGGGAGAAGAGAGGAGTGGAGAGGAGAGAGGAGAGGGGGGCAGGGAGGAGGAGGGGGAGAGGAAGGAAGGAAGGAAGGAAGGAAGGAAGGAAGGAAGGAAGGAAGGAAGGAAGGAAGGAAGGAAGGAAGGAAGAAAACTTTTGTTGGTTGTAGTAGTCTACATAACTTGTTCCTTTTTAATTGTATACTTCTCTAAAAGAAAGTACACCTATTATGTTGTGAAATATCATTTTTAAACAAACAGTATGACATAGGCAACTTTTAATTTAAAATGTACAGCATGAACATCTTTTTGCAAATGGAAAAAAATATTTTCTTACAATGTTTATCACAGACACCTCAGTCTAAAAGGTTCCTTTCACATGAAAGATGATTTCTCTTTTTTTGAATCACAATAGAAATGCAGCTTTATTAAGGAAATGAGAATGAAGCAAGTTGAAACTGGATTGGAAAAGGGTCTGAAATTTTCCTTTAATATTCTCCAAAGCTTGAGGCTCCTATTCACATGGGTCTCATCCTTCAGATCACTGATAGCAACCTACAGTTGAGCAGAAAGATGATTTCTAGTGCATGGTATTACAAAGAAAATTTCCACTAAGTTATTCATTTAAAGAAAATGTTTTTTGTTGTGGAGGTGGGAGGGAAGAGATGGTAGGGGAAAAACAAAGGAGGGGGTAACAATGCTTGATAGGAAATGTACTCATTACCTTGCTCATGTAACTGTAACCCCTCTGTATTGTATTTTTACAATAAAAATGTATAAAAATGTTTTTTGTTCATTACATTGTATAATAATTTCAGTTGATACTATTTGAAACATAAAGACGTCAGAAGCATTTACACCCTTAAAGAGTGATCTTTGTTTAGAAATATTTTTTCAATATGGAATAAATGTGGGAACATTAAAAATGTAGTTCAAATGACTGTTCATTGCAGTAATCTAATGCATTTTCTTGAAATAACTCTAACTTCTACACTAAAAGGTTTTAAAAGGAAAATGTAGGAGCATGAAAACTTTTGCTAGCTCTTCTTGATATGTACATATATATGTAGTATGCACATGTGTAGGCTCATGTAATGTTTTCATGGGAAAAATATGAGAGTGGTTTCCTTTCATTTATTCTGATGGGCTGTGAAGGTCAAAGAGAGATCAATCCACAGAGATCAGTGAAGGTAGGGGTAATTTAATTAGGGTTGTCTAGATCTAAAATATCATCCAATCCACTTATTGCTGGTGGGGAAATACGTGTATCTATATTTGTCCAAAACAATGATGTACTTTTATAACCTGCAAAGAATTATACCACAAATTCCATGAAGAAGACATCACCAAAGGAAAAATTAAACTAGCAATATTTAATGCCATGTTCAATAATTCTTTAAGAATGGTTGTAGTATTTTTTTCTTTTCATATGAAAAGTATGGATTGTAACAACAATTTTAAAAGTGCCTATAAAGGATCATGCTTCAAGACTAGCCCAGACAGAAAAGTTTGTGAGACCTTGTCTCAAAAATAATCAGGAAAAAAAAAGTCTGGAGGTGTGGCTCAAGAGCGAGAGTAAGCGTGAGGCCGTAACTTCAAACTCCAAATGCCACCAAAAAGTAAATTAGCAAACAAATAAAACAATAAATAATACAATGTCTATGTACAGTTTCTTGCTGTTGTAAAGGAAGCCTACTGATTGCATCTTAGTGTGGCATGATCTTTAGATGCCTACTATCAAATTACATGTTGGTGACATATCACTTACTGGTAAATCACAGGATCTACCTTGTTGCAGAGAAGCCCACATAATCCATCACGACCAATCAACCTTCCCAAGGCAGTTCAAGAGACAGGATTTTCAGATTAAATGAAATTTACAGGCTGCAAAGCTGGCTGTCGAACTTAGGGCTCCCAAGAAGCTTACTGGTGTGCTGGAGCAATTAGGTAAAACAAAGCTCCCATTTGCCACTACCATGGGACTAAACATGAGTGGCAGCTTAAAGGACTATACAATTCACCTGGGTCTCTTACACCTGAGGTATTATGCAAATATGGTAGACAAAGTCCAGCTGCTTTATTTCTCCATCTGAGATCCCAGAACGCTATTGGCTAAGAGGGCACTGCTAACTGGTAGGCTGTCTGCTTTTCAAAAGCCCTTATACATTTTTTCCCTCAGTCTTTCTTTGTAGACATCAAATCCACAGAGAAGCTGATAAGAGAAATTATAATTAACAATTAATAAACAAGACTCCTTAGGCAGGAAAGTCCCTTATTCCCAAAGGCTTCTAGATGCATTTAGTGACTAATTGCTTATGCAGCTCTGTCACCTGTGACCTTGCATTCAGACCTCTCATTATAAAGAAAGCTTCACAAAGTTAGGCAATTTATTCCAGGAAAATTGTGTTTATGTAAAATCTTGTTCCTGCCTGTGAGAATTTTCAAAGTACAGAGACATGTTGCCTGTTGCCTAGAGTTCGGCTCCAATGAGGTTTGAGGATATATTAAATTCTCCCTGCTCACTGAGTATTTCTCTAAGTCCTGCACACAGCTAAGTGAATATAGATAGCATTCAACTTCCTTTGTGTGAAACAGAAAAGAAAAGAGAGATGGAAGACATGGCCTACCATGACTGGACAGCAACTCGTTATTGGACAATAACCTTCTGCATGGATCTCAATATGCAGAAAGACTTTCCATCTGCGATAAGATGGTAGAATGATCTCAAGTCTTCAAATCTGGACTTGACTTGTCCTGAAGAGAAACAAACAGGGCTTGTCAAAGTTTAGAGACTTTGCAAACGTTTATAACTTTGTTTTCGTTTGTAATGAAGTAAGAGGCAGCATTTTCAGTGGCAACACAGACAGAAGAGAAACTTAATCAGTTAGCATGATTGGCTTCAAATGGTGTAACCCAGTACTAAAGAGAACTTGGGGCTTTCATATGGAGTTCCAGATTGCCAGATGGGTTCAGATGAAAGTTAAAGTCAATAAGTTGGCTATTTTTCAAATACAGATACATGACAATTTGGTAGGAACACAGGGGTGGGTTTAAAAAAATACTTTAATTAAAGATCATCGCATGGTTTCTACAGCTTTTCTGTATTTAGGACTGGCAAGGTTGGGATGAGTGTTCACTAACGGCCATCAAAAAAAAAAAAGAGAAATACTTGTTCCTCATACTTTCATAACACTATTTCTTGACTTCTCTGGTAGTGCTTATCATTTTAGGGCAAAATGATATTGAGGTTTGGTATCAAACAGATAAAGTTTTGAATTGCAGGTCTCTACTTACAGTATGGCATCACCAAGTTGGTCATGTGAGTTTCCTTACTTCTAGTTATTTATTACCACATCACAAAACAACCTAGGAACTTTAGGGTAAGGCAAAAAAAATTCATTCTACTCATGGGTAGGGTTAGGAATTCAGGCAGAACATCGAGCAGAATGGCTTGCCTCTGCCTCATGACAGCTAGAATACCCACCCAGCTGGAAAGATGGGTTCTACAGTGTGGGAATCCTCTCTAGTGCCTGGCCCTTGGGTTGGGATGGAGGGTTAATCCAAGGCTAGTTTGGCCAGCATTGTCACCTGCACCCTCTAGCTAGCTGTATCTTGGTCTTCCTCACAGCATGATCACCTTAAGTTACCCAACTGCATGCCCATCCGCTCATAGCTTGCAGAGCAAATGTTACAGAAGATAAGGTTGAAATGCACATCTTTTTATGACACCTCAGAGAGTGACATGGTATCACTGTAATAGTATTCTACAGGACAAAGCAAACATAGACTTTCCCACATGTAGAGGGTGATGACATAGTCCCCATATTTTAAAAGAAATGCAAAAAATTTGTGATAATGTTTTAAAACTACCAATATAACCTTACAGGTATGTTGCAGAGATTAAATGAGGAAATACATGCCAAAGCTGGGTGCTGATGGCTCATGCCTGTAGTCCTAGCTACTCAAGAGGCTGAAATCTGAACATAGCTATTTGAAGCCAGCCTGGGAAGAAAAATCCATGAGACTCTTACCTCCAATTAACCACCAAAAAGCTGGAAGTAGAGATGTGGCTCAAGTAGTAGAGCACCAGACTTGAGAAAAAAACCCATGGGTGTGCAAGAGGCCCAGAGTTCAAACCCCAGTATCATCAGAAAGAGAGAGAGAAAGAGAGTGAGAGACAGAGAGAGAGAGAGACAGTCTCAGACAGAGAGAGAGGGGGGAGAGAGGGAGAAAGGGAGAGAAAGAAAGAGGGAGGGAGGAAAGTGAAGAGACACAGAGAGAGAGAGAGAGAGAGAGAGAGAGAGAGAGAGAGAGAGAGAGAGAGAGAGAGAGAGAGAGAGAGAGAGAGAGAGAGTGCTATAGTAGAAAACATGCCAGTCACATTCAGCTGAATATTTACTGGTCTGGGGTTGGTTACAGACCCTGAGATAATATATCAACCATTGCTTATTAGGCAACCATTGATATACACCAAAATACTTAAAGATGGTGCTTTGGAATTGCTGACAAATTACAATTTAGACATGGATATTAATAAATGCACCAAAACAATGATTTCATAGCAGGAAGATACAATTGCCTAATTCTCATCTGATGCGCTGGCTCTTTTGCTGTCACTTTAAAAACGTTACTTAGAGTATTAAGAGCACAACTTTTGTCTAAGTTCTTTGTTGTTGATGCTGCTGTTGTTAAATCCACAGGGCTGGAGTCTGTGCAAACCAATCAATGAAAAGAAAGGTTAGACAGGAGAATTGTGCCGGCCAAAATGAGTTTGCACAGCTGTGAGCAATAAAATACAGCCGCCATGGCAACCCTCTCTGGCGTCCCGATAACACATCTGAAATGAGGTTATTAGAATTATTAATTCACATTAGTGGCTATTAAAATTACTACCTGCAGATTTGCTGCCTGAAACCCCTTTCTACGTGTGTCAGAGGAAAGCCTTGTTTCCAAAGCAATCGGGACTTGTAAATAGATGCTATCTATTGTCCATACAGATCAGAGGAAGACTAGCAGATAATACAGCTCACAGTGAGATAGAGATCGTGCCTTGCGAGACAATGTTTTGCTCTGACAACGGTGAAGAACCTGCCATGCACGGATAGCTGGGGTAATCAGACACTGGGCTACTAGATTCTTGGGAAGGTTTTACTTAAAATCCAACCCAGTGTGGACTACTTTATGAAATTCTGAGTGACATGTAAAATATCCTACCTTGGTGAGGCATGAACAAAATCCAAAGAAATCAGCTGAAAACTCAAGCTATTTGTAAAGGAGTTATGGGGATTCTCAGAAGGCCCAGAGAGACTTGGCTAACTCCCTTCCACCCCCCATTAACTCAACTCAAAAAGCAGATGCCTGCTGTTTTAAGCGAAAGAAGAAACACCATTTCAGAGAGGCCCGGTAGGAATTAATCAGGGGAAGCAACCACATAGCTGAAAAAGAACATTTTCCTTATGGAAATGAGCAGGAAAACACACACACACACACACACACACACACACGCACGCACGCGCACACACACACACACACACACACACAGGCACACGCATGCGCATACACACATACCAGCAAGAAAACATACAAGTATAAAAAAATGCAACTCTGGCTGTGAGATCAGAGCTGCCCCTTTCCTCTGTCTCAGAGTGTGTGTGGTGTGTCGAGAATTCTTCTACAGTCATGGTCTCCCATTTGGCTACAGCAGGGAGGAGCCAGTAAGTCACACACAAGGTCAAAGAAATGTGAGGATGAATTTAAAAAAAAAAATGTGGGTGCCTTTTTAATTCTGAAGTACACTCCAGAAAGTAAGAGAAGGCAGTCCCCATGATGCCTTTCTGAACAGACTCTTCTGAGTTTTTCACCTACTCAAATGTGATCAGTATTTTGGCCACATTTGAAAGACACCACCAAAAGAAGGAGTCTTTCCTAGGACCTGGCTACTGCATCTCATCAATGGCAAGGGTCCTTCTTAGCCCTAATCCTGAATCCAGGGAAGGCTCCAAGAAGAAGCCAGGCTAGCTAAGACAGAGCACTAATTCATGATGTGTAAATCCAGTTGCCATATTTTCCAACTAGAACTTCAAGCACAGGAGATCTGCAGCAGACTTGGGCACTGCTTACAGTTCTCAGAGCAATCTGAGTCAGACAGCTCAGAGTCAAAAATGCTGAGCTTGCTGGACATTCCAATGGTTTGTGGAATAACTTGATAATATGTTTGAAATTGAGTCTGTCCTAGAAAAGCCAGAAGGTATGAGTATCTGGAGAAGTCACACACAGACCCTGAACAGGATTTTGTCATGGAGAGGAGCCTCTAAAAATCATTCATCCAAAGGGAAGAACTCCCAGGAAATTTTCTAGTAAGGCCCTGATATTTTCTTTCTGTGGAGGATGTACCTTTATAATTGACCTCAAATCACAATTCTACTCTACCCAACAAGCCTCTACTGAATCATTTTTTTGTCCTAGACCTGCCCTACCCACAGTGAAGGAAATAAATAAATAGAAATAGATGCTGATCATTCTTAGTATTTTGAAATCATAATTCCCTAAAGTTCTCACTTCCTGGCAAAAAACAAAATACCTCTCATAGAACTACAGTTTTAAAAAAGATCTTTTAAAGGATTAGCTGCTTAGCTATTTTGTCATTAAGAGGGCTTACCATTTCTTTTGGCTCACTTTTCAAAGTGATCTGGCTTAATGACTTAAAGTTGATCACAAAGGAATTGAAATTTTAAGACATAGATGTATGAAAGTATAAAATGAATATTATTCACAGAGAGAGAGAGAGACAGAGAGAGACAGAGAGAGACAGAGAGAGCATGAAAGAGAGAGAGAAAGAGGAGGGAAGTTAATGGTAAACACATTTGCAACCTGGATGATCATTAGGATGGCATCTGTCTTTGGACCAGGAGCTGTGACACCTACTCATTCCTCAAACCCAAACCATGGGGCCCAAATGGTGTTTTTACTTGAATCACAAACCTCGTGGATACAGCTTTAATAACAGTTTCATGAATTGTGGCCTCTTGAAAAAATTTATTACATTCACTCCTAGATTCTTGACAATTTTATCAAAATTCCTTGCTTATTTTAACTCCTAACCCTCATGCACAAATCAGTCAAACATTTCTCTTCTTTTGTGGATTCCCACAGGTTGATGCTGAGTTTTGCAGCCAATGAGAATTCAGTGGTTTCCTTTGTGTTTGTGGAAATGAGACAGTGAACAGCTTTGGACTTTTCAGTGTTACTCACTCCAGGCATTTGCCCTTAATTCCTTAGACATTGTCCCCAGCTTCTTCCACAGCCCTTGTCTCTTCTCATCCTCTTCTCTGTCACAGTTTTTTTTTTCCTCTATACTTTTTAAATCTCTTTTATGTTTGTCTTGGATATATTTCCTAAGTTGCTTTTCTTTCGATACGTGAAAATTTTATCATGTGTCCTTTGCTTTATCTGTAAGTTCCTCTTTTCCCTCCTCATCCTTTTCATAATCACCAAAGACTTAGTCTTTCAATTGATAAGCAGCAGACCCTGAAAACACCATAAATCAGCCCTGGGTCCTGAAAAGTACACAGATGTGGATGCATGAAAGACCGAGGCCGGAGGATGCAGCCACTCTGTAAGCTCTCAGACAATCGTCCCTCTGCTCCACAGCTCCACTTCCTGCTACCCTTGGCCCAGGAGACATTTCTTCTACATTGTGGAGCAAGTGGAGTCATCCCCTGGGGTGGCGAGTCATCCCCTCTGGCTTCTACTTCCTATACTTGTCCTCCTTTAAGTCTTGACTTTTAATGATTCTCCTCATGCATCAAATAGCCAACCTAGAAATGAACCCTGTTCATTTCCTTTTTAAGACACCTTCTCTCACTCCTTGACTGTCTGTAACACCTCCCTACTTCTACTTCCCATATTTAGGGGCTTGCATTCATTCATTATTTCTCCGTTTCCTTCTCCAGCCACGTTTGTTCCCAAGGGGCCCCTACTCTACTTCCTGAACAAAAATCACACAAATGGAGCACTTTCTTTCTCACAGTCTCTCACCCCCCCCCTACCCCAGCTTAGGCTGAAGTAATTTCCTGCTGAGCTGGTGTAGAATCTACCTTCCAACTTCCTCCTAATTCTTCTGCTTGTCTCTTCTCCTCCTCAAATCCTAAATTTTTACTATCAAAATAGCTTATTTTCTCACACTTTCATATGTTTCATATCCAGATATATTTCATTCACGTGGAGTTTTTATCTTTTAGATTATCAGGTTGATTTCCCTGTATGGAAGTCAATATTTTACCATGCGATCCTCTTTTTAATATAATTTTCAGCATTTCACATCTATGATCTTCCTTTAGATATCATCTTTTGTGCTACTCACTGGCTTCCATGCTTGCCCTGATATGAGCCACTAGCTGTGACTGATGTCATCCTTTAACTTGGACTTCATTACATTTTTTAAAAAATGCCACTGGGGGCTTAATCACTATATTTCATAGATGCCTTATTTACTGTATTTCCTGGAAAAGTTTAATTGCAAATAACCATTGTATGTCATATGTTACTGCTTTCTAGCTAAGAATTTCTATACACGTGTTGTTTTGAATCACAACAAATCTGTGTTACAGGCATGATTGTTTCTTTAAGAACACTTCCTGACCTTGGACAGGAAATGGGAAGTGGGACAACCTTAGAATAGCCTTGAGGAAACACTGTGTTGTGGAAATTACTCTGGGG
Source organism: Dipodomys merriami (assembly GCF_024711535.1). Lineage (NCBI taxonomy): Eukaryota > Metazoa > Chordata > Mammalia > Rodentia > Heteromyidae > Dipodomys > Dipodomys merriami. The sequence goes on from NW_027205603.1 coordinate 21,352,623, forward strand.
ATAAGACCCAGGTAAATGCAAAAAGCAAGGGGAGAAAGTCTGTATCAGTTGGTTCCCAGGGAGTTTCATGCACTGAAAACCATGGAAGTATCTCTCTACTCAATTAATGGGAAAGGTGTTTGAGACCCTGGGACTGATTTATCTAACATTGATGGAGTTGGATTGGTGCCTAACATAAGCATAGGACCAAAAACAGCTTTCTGAACCCCTTCCCTTGTTCTTGGACACATCCTTGTGATGTTTTCAATAAGGCTTCCGCTAGAATACCCTTTGAGTCCTAATGCTATGGATATCTGTATTCCTTCCAGTCTAACTTAAACCCATGTGTCCACAATAGAATGTGATGCTGTGTTAGTCAGCTTTCTGCTATGCTATTGTGGCAAATACCTGAGACAATTAACTTATAGAGTAAAAGAGCCTCTTTTTTGGCTCATAGTTTTGAGGTTTAAGTTTCACAATCACTTCGTTTTGTTGCCTTTGGTCTATGGCAAGACAGAACATAATGGAGAGGAGCAGATCGTCTCAGGGCCAAAAGTGGAAAAAGAGGAGGGAGCTGGGCTCCCGCTGTACCCATCAAGACAGGTCTTGGATGACCAGAGGAACTCTCACCAGGCCCCATCTCCTATAGCTCCTACCACTTTCCAGTAACACTACACAGCTGCTCAGGCCTTTAACATAGGCTGATGGGGTACAGTTTGGGTTCCTTTACTCCATAGTTTAAAAAAAATTTAAAGGGTAGAGATGCATGTAAGGAGCCAGAGCATGTTGACTTCAAAGCGAAAGAAATACCAAAATGAGCTTGCAGCAAAGAATAATGGACAGCCACTTTCAGAGCCTGCTATATATAGGGTCCCTTAGCTCCTCCCTGTAAGGACTTACTTCTAGTCCTATTGGTTGAGAGGTTGTTTTGTGCTTCCAAGAGTCTTCGGGCTTGGTTCCCTTGCCTCAAAGCTGGATCCTATGATTGGATTTCCCCAGTCTCTGCTCAGGAGTTTGGAAGGGGCTCTAGATGGTATGGAGACTGGAGGGAGCACATGTTTGGTCTTGGCCACCAAGAATGGATGTGTTTAAAACTTGGAGCCCATAGGGTATTTGCTGTGCCATTCTTCCTGCTATGCCAAAGCCAGTCCTGGCTGCCATCTTCTATCACAAACTACCTTCCCTTCAAGGCTTGTGGGTAGACATTCCAGATCCAAAAGATAGTAAGTACATGCACTGATTCTCCTCAATTCTCAGAGATTCCTCCAAATGGCTGGTGTTGTGGAACATCAGACCTCTTGTTCTGGACACTTGTCCTAAACGCTATTTCCTAGCCAAGTAGTTATTTTTCTGATGCTGCCCCACGCTGGTCTCCCTCACCACTTCTGCGAACTGTCACAGTTACTTGCCCTGTTTTGCCTGCTAAGTTTGAATACATATTAGCACAATCCAAATGAGAATATTCATTGAGGTAATTTCAATTTCTTCCCAATGACAGGCAGGGAAGCAGCATGAAGCTATGCCAGCTGCAGCTTTAGTACTTTGATAGAAAGATGCAAGCTCGCTCTTTATCTTTATGGATCACAAAGGCCTGAACTAATTAGTACTTATTAGAAAGCCAATTAGAAATACATTTTATTTCTCCGTGTGGTGTAAATGGAATATGCCAGGGTTGACAGTGGACAGAGATAACACTCTTTGGCACCTTTGCAGCCACAGAGTCTGGATGGAGTGTACTACAGAGGGAGTTTCATGTCCAATTCTGTGAGCAAGATATTCGCTTTCCTCCATGCAACTGGATCCAATACATTGTCTCTATGTGCTTTGTCTAGTGGATGTGCTCTCCTAATTTTGGCCTTGTAATTCACATGTCAGTGAGTTTCTTTTTCCTTCCATTTTCTCCCTTCCCACCTTGCACATACTAGATTTTGTCAAATTCATGTGTCTGAGACCTCAACACATATTTCCTCTGATTTGAATACCTATCTTTTACCCAACCTTCTTTTCATTAAATAATCCAGGGTGAATAATTACTGTATCCTGAAGTGACCTTTGATGTGCTCTTGAGTTTTTTCCTCCCTCAGGATTGTTGTCAATTAACTTAAGTAATGCAAAAGATTAATACTCTTCTGACTATGTTCCATTTATCCAAGTGACATTAGAATGCTAATGATCATCTATTAAATATAAAATTAATCATATATACATATGATATCAATATTATAAATATAGCATATAACATCATATACACGTAAATGTATACACAGAGGCACATACTATATGTTGATATATTACATATACTTAGATATATATGTACATAGGTTTGTTATTTATAATATACTATATGTAGATATAATATATACATAGATATATAATGTATTATATACCCATGTATACATAGATATATTATATAGACTCACTTTTTTCTCCTTTGAACAAACGTTAATAACAACCTATATGCTTAAATGGCTTGGAGATTAGGAAGGTGATACCTTTTCCTTTTCAAATATTTTTATTTGACTCAGGATCAGTAACCAAACTATTTCTGGTCTTCCACTCACAACACAAATGCGCATGCCTTTATGTTATGTGTTCTCTCTCCCCTATATTAATTGCTTCTTTTTAGCCAGCATTATGTTCATTTTGAATTGGGTATCATAAGTTCCATAATCTCCACATGGATGAAGATATTTTCTAATTATCAGAAGTACTTACTCAGGAACTTGATTCTGTCCCATTGTTACTGCTGAGCTGACTAAGCCATCTGCTAGCCTGCTTTTCTACATAGTACAGTTCAGAGGCCTCCTGTGTGTCATTCTGAAAGCTTCCACTGCTACTCCCTGAACTGCTTTCCACAGCTCATATCCCTTATTGCCGCGCTCTTATTTTAGAATCTCACATTGTTCTCATCCTTCACTTGCCTTAGAGCTTAAGCAAAATTGACCTCATTGTATAGGTCACCCTTTATGGTTATTCAAAATTAGATGAAACCATTAGCATAGAAAAGTCTAATAAGCACATTTGTTTACTTTATCCTGAAGCATCATTGCTTTGTGTGTGTGTGTGTGTGTGTGTGTGTGTGTGTGTGTGTGTGTGTGTGTGCGCGCGCGCGCGTGCAGCAAGGGCAAAATTTCAAGGCTCATGACTCTAAACAAAAATGTCCAAGAAGTTCCATTACTCACAAAGTACAAAATAAACACATGTCCACAGAAAGGGCACATTCCTTAGACCTCTAATATTGCCTTCAATGCACTGGCTACTTGGGTGACATTTACACTAGTATTTTCTTCTAGTTTTTCTATGAGATTTGCTTCCTCCCATCTTTCTATAACTATCTCCCTGGCATCAATTTACAATTGGTAGATACCCATCATCTTTCTTCTTGTATTAGACACCAATCACGTAACACGTGGAACTTCATGTGCTCCTAAAACCAACCCCTCCATGCAATGCCAGGGTACTGAGCTGCACTTTAAACGAACCTCCTTCATATAACTTCCCTTAGCACTACTCGCCCTGTGTTGATTTGTGAGCCTTTGCTCTGTTGATTTATGAGCCTTTGTTTCATAAAAGGAAAAGCCAGGGCTAGAGTTTTGAGTCATCCCTGAGGCCTGGCTGCTTTTAGCTTTGTGTTCTCAAAATACTCACCCATGTAAAGAAGGTTCCAATAGAATCTGGAGTTGTTTGCCACAAGTATAAAGTGTGATTACTTGGCTTTAAATAATTCATAGTTTGAGCCAGGCACCAGTAGCTCACACTTGTAATCCTAGCTACTCAGGAGGTTGAGAACTGAGGACTGTTGTTCAAAGCCAGCCAGGACAGGAAAGTCCATGACACTTTTATCTCCAATAAACCTCCAGAAAGCCAGAAGTGGCGTTGTGGCTCTCAAGTGGTAGAGTGCTAGCCTTGAGCTGAATTGCTAAGGGACCAGCACCGAGGTCCGACAACTGACAAAAAATAAAATAAAATAAAATCATAGTTTGATTATTGGCATGTTCTACAATGAAGTCCCCAAACATATTTCACATGATCCTTCAATATTCAAACTTTCACTCAATTGATTCTATGTCCTGCCCTGGTGTGACACTGTTTGCTGATGTTATACTTTCCATACACATTTCTCCAGCCCCAATCTCAGCTTCTGTCTGGTAAGCAGAACTCCTGCCTGTCTCCCTGAGCCTCATTTAGTCACTTATTCACATTCAGGATTTTAAGTGCAATGCTGATCCTTTTCTAGGTGGCAGGGGGCTGTTTCAATTGGATCATACTCTCCTCCTGAGATAAGGTGGGCACTTACATCCAGTTTGAAAGCAATGATGGAAGACTACTGGGAACTAGAACCCTTAGGGCAATATCAATCCCTGAGAAACTGAAAATGCACTTTGTTATTTATTCATCCATAGGACCTGTCTTCGCCTTCATCAATTATAGCTTTGGTATGTGGAAATTATGCAGATATATTAATACACTTTTATGCTCATTAGTGGCTTCACAATTTTTAGAATGACAGACCTGTCATGAGGAATCCAAGCTTCTCAGAGATAGCTATCTTTTACTTTCTTTTGCTGTCCCCATATCTTTCCCCACACCCTATTCTCTTCTTATTCTGGTCAACATAAGTAAATACAGCTATTTCTGTCATACAGAGTCACACTTGAGCATATTTGAAGCACAAACATCTGAGAAAAGTAATAATAAGATGTTTCCTAAATGCACATGATGTTTCTGTGAAGTTAGGCAACCTTTCTGAACAGATTTCAGAACAAAGAGACAGAACCTTTTACCATAGACATTCCCAATTTCACTCTCATATCCTCCCATGAATCTACAGCAATGCCTTCTGTCCATCCAGCTGGACCTCTAGTCAATGAGATTCCTCACTCACTCACATACTTGCTGCTCTTCTCCTTGGCCCACTTAAAATCCATGTTGCTGCCAAGTCTACCCCGGTCTTGCCCACAGACTAAGACAGAATTGTGGTTAAATGCTTACTCTATGCTCTCTCAACTGTGGAATCTGGATCACAACTGAAATGTTCGTGAATCACACCAGACTTTGGATATCCAACGTTCCCACTGATACATGAGGGTGGGTTGACATCAACTTCTCCACTGAAACTCAGCCAGGCCATGAATCAGCTTACAGCTGCCTGGAGATTTCCCCTCTTCTTCCTTACTGATGTCTGCTCATCTACTTTGCCTAAGCCCACTTCCTTCCCCTCTGAGGAATGAACTCCTCAATCCAGAGTCATCAACCTTTTAAAAGTTTTGCCATCTATGTTTGTCCCGACTCCTGCAAGCAGCCGTGACCCTTATGTGGCCTCTCATACATCCCTTTCTTGGCATTTTCAAGTTTGTCACAATAGTAGCAGCATCTCTCATTATGTTAGCCACTGCATTTTTCTAGAACATTCTCAAACCTTGACTTCCTGTGTGGTCCTTTTGCAATCTTCCCTGACCCAACCCACCATGGTTCTGAGGTTACTGGAGAAGCTGGCCATCTCCCTCTTTTTTTATTTTTAAATGTTATTGTCAAGGTGATGTACAGAGGTGTTACAGTTATATACATAAGTAAGGTAGTGTGTACATTTCTTGTCATACTTGTTACCCTCCCTCCTCATTTTTCTCCTACTTTCCCTCCATTCCAACCCCATCTCTTGCTCTACTTTATAGATAGTGTCCAAGCAGATTTATCCCATCCATCTCTTGAGCTTGTGGGATATTACCCAGACTTATTTATGGTGTTGCACACAATTTTATGGCATAATCCAATCAAAAAGAACTCTCCTTTCCACTACATGAGTTTACTTCATTAAATTACTAAGACAAAGCATGTTTTTTTAACCATCTTTGCTATTGCTCTCTTTGACTTTTTCTAATGCCTTTGCCTTTTATTATGATAAAATGTTGCTATATATTTGTCTTTATGTATTTCTTCCTGTGTTGCACTGGTGATTGTAGGTTGTGCTTCCATGTTTAAAATAATAACCTTTAACTTTTTAATATATATATTGTTTAAAAAAGTTTATATCCTTCTCTTGGCCATAATAACCAGAGCTATATAATTTAACAACCCACTAAAGAATGGCCATCTTCTCTTATCTTACAATTCTTACTTAGATTGCTTTACACTTTTAAAGGTGATTTTTATGGTTAAAAAATAACTTAAATTTAGTATAAAATCAAATTTATGTATTACATCGATTCTTCCCTACTCTGTGTGTTGGTATTTTGCTACAGTTCTTGACACTTTTTTTTTTTTTCTGTCATGGGGCCTGAACTCTGGGCCTGGGCACTGTCCATAAGCTCTTCAGCTCAAGGCTAATGCTCTACCACTTGAGCCATAGTGCCACTTCCAGTTTTTTCTGCTTAGGTGGTGCTTAGGTGCATGCAAGGCAAGCACTCTACCACTGATCTATCTTCCCAGCCCCAGTTCTTAGCTTTTAATCTGGGATGTCTTTGTTTAGAGCTCACTCTTGAATGGTCATTTGACAGCCTTTAAAAAATCGCATTGGTAACTTTTTAAAAAAAAAATGTGTTGAACAATTTATTTATGTTTTATGTCTGGTAATTATTATCCTTCAGCTAGTTCTTTAGCCACCCATCTACTCTAGATAATCTCTTTTGTGTGTTCTAGGATTTAAAAATGCATTCTTTATATTTGCAGAATTACTGTGAAGTAATATGGGTATGGATTCGTTTTTATTTCCCTCTCTAGATATACCCAATGCTTTTTCAATCTGAACACTTAGGAATAAAATCAAGTCTTTTTTTGTTGTGGAGGATGCTGGTGGTAGCACTGGGGATTGAATTTAGGGCCCATGCTCTTACTTGTTTTATTTGCCTTAAGGCCCTCTAACTCTGGCTTTTTGCTAGTTAATTGAAGATAAGACTCTCATAGATTTTTCTCCCCTTGTTGGCATCGAAACACAATCTTCAGATCTTAGCCTCCCGAGTAGCTAGCTGAGCCACCAGCTCCTGGGTCTCAGGTCCTTTTTCTTGACCCTTCCTCAATTACTCTTCTGAGACTTTATTAGATACATGCTGCAGCCCTTGCACCACCCTCCACATCTTCAAACTGCTCTTCCATAAGTTTTCTAATAGCTCTCTGATCTGTCTATGTTAGCCCCACTCATTTTAATAACACCAGAGAGTTTTTAGTTTGGCACTTACATAGTTTTAAGTTTTGAATGGGATCATTGTACTTTTCCATTCTAATTTATTGAATTTTTAAGAAAAAATTATTGATTGGAATAGAGTGTAAACATATGAAGATATAACAATGAAAGCCTCTCCTGTATAACTAATAAAAGCCAATAAAAAACAGAAAAGTTATTCCAAAAAAGAAGAAAGGTATTTTATAAAGAGTATTTTCAAGTTTAAGAGTTTTAAGATAATCTAAACATATCATTCATCAATGTTAAAATGGTCTATTCTGTACTCATAGCTTAGATTATATTATGTGGTAGTTTCATTCATATTTTTAGTTCTTTTCATAGTAGAGAAAGCCCTAAAGGGTCTTGAAGATAAAGACCTGGACAATTCATCTATGTAAGATGAGGGCCCAGACTGGGTACAACATTCAGAGGAAATTCAATAAATGTTTCCTTATTTCCTTTGCTCTGGTACTCAAACAATTCATTTTTATTTTCTTTCAATCTTAGCTATAGCAGATAATACATAATTAGGCGACAGATGTCTATTCGTTGTGGACGACTTTGTTCAATAGAGTACATAAATTCAAAGCAGAAGTAGAATGGCAGGACATAGAGACAAAGATGGTGTTATGGACCACTGTTATTTGGATTGCTGCAAAGAGCTTTTTGTGTTTTTTAAGGTCTTTCAGAAACCTTGCCTTCTGCTTATTATTGTATCTCATTTAGCCCCTAATATGGTAATAAATACTTAGACACTCACCAAATTCTTGTTGCATGAATGCCCCTTCCAGAGATTCCTCCAGGATGAATTTGAGAACTATAAGAGTGTTCTAAAGAAATCAAAGTGAAATGAGACTGGGGAACCTAGAATCAGCATGAGGCAATGCTCAGTCACCAGAAGCTGGACTTAGAGACAAGCTCTTTTTTCCTAGTTATATTATCTGTAATGCAGCTCATTTCCAGGACTGATAGTTAATTCTTTATCATTGTATGTTCCCCTCCTCCAGGTCCCCGAAGTCCAATGGCTTGGCAGCAAGGGATAATGCAAAACAATCGTGGTGCTTGGTCTTTGTCTGATTTGTGATTAGTTTTTCTTGGTTATTCTTGTACTTTAACATTTCATCTGTCTCCTGAGACTTTGATGTTGGGCATATATTTTATTTATCTGAATTTTAAAACACGGCCATCCTTTGTGAGAACAGATGCATCCAAGTGCTTTTTTTTTGTCTGTCCCCCCTCTGGAGCTGTTCTTTGTTTTATCAGTAATGTGTGTGCTGGAGAATAACTTTAATGGGATCTATTCTGAGTGGCTGAAGGACATATGTAGATTGGAATCTATTCTTCAGGGGATGGGACAATTTCACCATCTGAGCTATATCATGCTTTTAACCTTTGCGTGAGTTGGAGGCTGAATTCAAAGTTTCCCACAGATGTCCATGACCTAATTCTCAGAATCTGAGACTTATTACCTTAAGTAGTAAAAGGGATTTTGCAAATGTAATCAAGTTAAGGAAGTTGAAGATGGGGAGATTAACCTGGATTGTCCTGGTGGGTCCATTGCAATCCCAAGAGACCTCATGAGAGGCAGGCAAGAGAGACTTCACTGTAGAGAAGGACAAAGTAAATTGATGATGGGACAATGACAGGAGTGGTTCAAGTTGAAGATGGGCAAAAAGACCACAAGCTAAGGAATACCAATGCCCAGTTAGATGAGAGAAAAGTAAGGACGGATTCTTCTGAGCTTCCATGAATGCACCTAAGGACCCTGATCTGCACAGGATCAGTGAATGGAGAGATCAAGCCCTATTTCATTGAGAGCCCTGGGCGGGGAAATGGGCCTATGGATTTAATGTACCTGATGACAGTTCCTTGTCCATTGACAGTGAAAAGACAGTATCTCCAAGGATCTGTACCCAGAAAACACAATGAGTTTCAGAGGAGAAGTTTGATGATAAGTATACAGCAGTATTTTATACATATGCTTATCACACTCAAACCCAGTGGCCTCCATGATCTTACTCTCAAGATAACAAGAAATGGTCTCAGCTCAGCATGCAACAAAGCTTGAACTGTAGTTCTGCTTTTTTCATCACATCACTACTCTGCAATACCTGTTTTATTTGGTAGGATCTAGCTAGTCAGTCCTCACCTTCTGCTTCCTTGGATATTCCCTATCTCATGGCCACCACAAACTACTCTCAGTTATCAAAGTGCCTCTTTCCCATCACTTGCCTGACACAGTCTGTCTGCTTCCTTAGTGTATGTGGCCTAAGAAAACGTCTGCTTAATCCTCAAGGTGCATATTAGTATGGCATTTCATCCATAATCCCTTCCTTTACCCACCCCATCCCATCACCAACAGTGGCTGAATTGGATGCATGTAGTCATATATATAATTTTTATGGCCATTGTATTTGATGATCTATTTATATATTTGATGTGTTGATGTCTATTATAGTTATCTTTTGTTTGTAAGTTTTTGAACTGCTCAGCAGCAGGAGTTTTTCATTGCTGAATGATAGTGTTTAACACAGAGTAAGACTATGAATACATGCTAAATGAAAAAGTAAGTTCTCACGAGGTTTCTGGTATTAGTTGTACCTTTGCCTGGCCTTTTTACACTGAGTCACTTCATCATGTTACCAAGAAGTCCTGCAATGCATCCATCCAGCACAGCACTTAAGTAGCACTTGAAGTTCTGGTGTTAAAGTACCAGCATGTTCCTAGGTGCCTGGATCCCTTCCACACTGACTTCTCCAGGGGACACACACTTGGATGGTGGCAGAAATCATAAAGCTTCCAAGGGCAGCTGTGACTTACCAAGGAAAAACAACCCAGAACAGTCCTTCAAGCTTCCTGAACCAGTTTGCACCTCTCAGCTAGAATTCAGTCTCTGATCGATGCTGGGTACTTGAATTACTTAACCCTGCCTCCTCTTTAATCAATTAATCATTTACCAAAAAGGTGAAATAATACGAATGATTGTTTATTTATTGCTTTGCTTCCATTCTTGAAGTACTCTGTAGACTTGTCCATATTTCAGTACATGTCAGTTCTCTTCAATCATCTGTTCTTGACACAAGCTGATTTCTGAATTTGATATTTATTGCAACCCACTTAATGGACTGCTCTGTGGGGTACTTTCATTCTGAGAGCATTTTAGAAATGTGTTTATTCTTCCACAAGAATTACATTACATCTGATTCATATTTATTTGCTTGTTTTTGTTTCAAAACAATATGTTGCCAAGTCTTAAACAATTCTTTTGGTAATATCCTTTTCTGGGGAAGAAATTTGCTCAAAAGGACATTATTTTAAGTGAGTGTGGAGGAATTACCATCTTACAGTTTCTACCAAGAGTCTTCAGTAATTCCCTCTGATGCTCTGAATTCTAATTAAAAAGGCTGGATTGTGATTATATTGCTAGTAATGTGTACAAATGCTGATTTGGCCATTATGGTTTACTAAAGAGAAATAAATTGATGTCTATCTTTTGAACTCATCGGATAAACAAAAATGTAACTATATCTAGATCATCAGAAGAGAAGAGTAGAACTGGGAGCTGAAAGTGGTTCTTTTCTGTTTTGGAAATAGGGGATTTTCCACTCAAGGTTCACATTTGCTAGGTGGGCATTCACTAATTGAGCTACACTCCCAGCCTTTTTTCGCTTTAGTTATTTTTTTTTGGATAAGGTGGGCCTTCTTCCCATTCTCCACTATGTGAAGCCAACACAACTATGCGATATATAGCTGCTAGAGGATGTATACATGCTCCAACCACAATCAGACTTGTAGATTCAGGTTCAAAACTAGATGATTATTATTGCATGCCACTGAAATGTGGTAGCTTTTCATAAGAAGTCATTTTGTTAATTAATAATGAGGTAGAATGAGTGCCAGAATGTGGAATGTTGATATAACCAAAATCAAAAAAGAAGAGGCTAGCAAATCATTAAATACACAGTCGGCAAACCTACAGAAATGGTAAGGAAATTGTACTCAACCTAGAAAAAAATGGCAACAGATGTTACATAGTATCAAAACTATTTGCAAAATTTTCCCCTGTGACTTATTGTAAATGAAAGAAGTCAATTACAAAAGACTACCTATTGTAAAACCTTGTTTATAAGAAATGGACAGAACAGGCCAATCCAAAGAACAGAAATTAGGTGAGTCTTTGGCAGGAGATGAAGGATGGGACTCAAGGAGTGATTGCTAGTGGGTACAAGGAATGCCTCAGCCTCAGGGCCTTTCATACGTTAATTTTTCTTACAGTCCTCAACCATAAGAACATAAGAAAAAAAATCTACTGGTGTGTAAGAGACAAATGGCTCAATTGTCATTGTCACCTCCTAGCTTACAACTGTAAGAATTAATAACCCCCAGAAACAGAGCTCTCTGCCCAACATGTAGCTAGCTGTCTACAGATGCATAATGGAGCATACCCAAGGCCAGGTGAATCTCACAGCTTTGAGTGGTTTCAGTGCTTTGTATGTAGCAGCAGTTAATGATGCAATAGTTAACATAAATGGAGCTCTGGCTCTGTATCATTGTTTTATTCACTTTCCAGTATTAGTTCATATATTTCTTATAACCCTTAGAAGCAGATGTTATTACTGTTGCTATTTTGCAGTAAATGCAACTGAGAAAAAGAGATTTTAAAAAATAATCCATTAACAGATTGGGAGAAGATCTTCACTAGCTATACAACAGACAAGGGTCTCATATCTAAAATATACTTGAAACTCAAAAAATTAAATCTCCCAACAACAAATCCTCAAAGAAACAACTGCCCAATAAATAAGTGGGCGAAAGACTTAAAGAGAAACTTCTCTGAAGAAGAAAGAAGGATGGCCAATAGACACATGAAGAAATGCTCAACCTCTCTAGCCATAAAAGAAATGCAAATCAAAACAACATTGAGATACCACCTCACCCCAGTTAGAATGGCAAAAATCAAGAACTCTAACAACAACAGATGCTGGAGGGGATGTGGACAGAAGGGAACCTTACTTCATTGTTGATGGGAGTGTAAACTTGTTCAACCACTTTGGAAAGCAGTATGGAGGTTCCTCAAAAGACTTCACATAGAGCTCCCTTATGACCCAGCAATCCCACTTTTGGGCATTTACCCAAATGTTTACAAACAAGACCACACTAAAGCTACCAGCACAACTATGCTTATTACAGCATTATTTACTATAGCTAAGATATGGAACCAACCCAGATGCCCCTCAGTAGATGAATGGATCAAGAAAATGTGGTATATATACACAATGGAATCCTATGCCTCCATCAGAAAGAATGACATTGTCCCATTTGTTGGGAAATGGAAAGACTTGGAAAAAATTATATTAAGTGAAGTAAGCCAAGCCCAAAGAAACATAGGTCCCATGGTTTCCCTTATTTGCAAGATCTAGTATATGTATGAGTCAAGCAGAAAAGGTCAGATAATGTGATGTTAGGAAAATGAACCCTTAGATATGTATTTTAATGTTTTTTTCTTTTATGCATTTGTTTCTAATGCATTTATAAGATTATTTCTTTGTTGCTTTGTATGTCCTTCCCCCACAATATAACCCCTGCTTTCACTATATTTGATGTCAGTATAATTTGTGGAGGAGATGGGGAAAAACAAGTCGTTTAAGGATACAGGTGGACCTGTTGCAACAATGAGAAGTACAAGTTGTCATGTCAAAAACAAACTTTACAATGTTGGTGTGGGGGGGGGGGTTGGGTGGGGGGGGCGGGGAGGCTGGGAAGGGATGTGAAGGGTAAACAAAGGAGGAGGCTGCAATGCTTGATAAGAAATGTATGCATTATCTTGCCCATGTAATTGTAACCCCTCTGTACAGTATGTTCACAAAAAATAAAAATTAAAATTAAAAAAAATAATCCATTAAAATCAACAACTAGACAAGCACTGGTAGCTCATGCCTGTAATCCTATCTACTTGGGAGTTTGAGATCTGAGGGTCAAAGTGTGAAGTCAGCCTGGGGAAGGAAGTCCATGAGATGCTTATCTCCAATTAAGCACCAAAATATTGGAAGTGGCACTGTGGCTCAAGTGGTAAAGCACTATCTTTGAGCACAAAAGCTCAGGGACAGCTTCCAGATCCTGAGTTCAAGCTCCAGTGTCAGCCTACACACACACACACACACACACACACACACACACACACACACACACACACACACACAGGCACTAAAGTCATCAACTAGTAAGTAATAGGATTTGAAAGCAGTTTGGAACTAGTGACAAGCATTTTGAACAGTATAGCATCTAGTCAACATTATTGCATTGTGCAAAAATGTTTATCATTGACCTTTGTTTCCCTTATGTTCCATCAAATGGGAACTCATTAAATATTGAATTTTCTATTTGTATCAACATGCATAACCCTATTCTCAGTTTCTGGCTTTTCCTGTTTATATGGTACTGAGGAATTTAACCCAGGGCTTCATGCACGCTAGGCAAGCACTCTATCACTAAGCCATATTCCCAGCCCTCATTTTTTTTTTTTTACCATGGTAATTAATGAATGAGCAATTCAAGTACAAAAGCTTAATCATCAAAAGAGAATACTTAATACAATGGCATTCATAAAAGAAGTTATCTCTAGGTCAAATGAAATGAATGTGTTAGTTACCTATAAAGGTATTCTTCAAATATAAATTCCACAGTGGTGAAGAAAAATCAAGAGCATACTGAAGACACTACTAACTGAAGAATAAAGTTAAGATCTTGTAGCATCCATGTACACTTTGGCTCATCAAGTAGCTTTGACTATCACTTCCTCTATGTACTTTGGTAATTCTCCATTCAAATAAGCTGTAGTCACCATTAAGCACATATGGTATGTTAGACATTATGTGTGTCTGGTGTTTAGGATCAAACCCAGGATTCAACACATGTAGGCAAGAGCTCTACCATTGAACTTCAGCTCAATCCTTTTGATGTTTCTCAGGCACATGAAGAAGTTGGGTTCTCACAGCTCCATGAAGAATTTCACTCCTGCTTATAAATGTGCATGGATATTATTTAGGATGAAAATAAGAGAAACAACCAAAATGTCAGTGACATAAAAATAAATATATTTCTCTTTTGTTTAACACCTGTCAGAGGAAAACAAGAAGTCCCATATAGATTTCAGCAATTTCTGTCTTTTTCCTATATTATCCTGAAATCTCAACAACTTCTGTTGCATAGCCTAAATGAGCTGAATGAGTTCCAGCCATCACATCTGAATTCCAGGTATCAGGAAGGGGGACAGTAAAAGGTAAATAGAAAAAACATGCTATTTGCTTTTAAGAAAATTATCTAAAATGTGCCCATACTATTCTTTTTTTTCATATTCTCTAAGCCAGAACTTGGTCACCTACTCACATCTACCTACAGAGGCAGAGAATTATAATTTTCAGCAGAGCAGCCATTTAAAATTTTTTCCATGTGTGGTATGAGAGTCAGAGAATAAAAAGCAGTGCATAATTTGCATTCTGTGTCACCTTCAGGTCACAGGCCAGAGAGTGATGGAATTGGGATTGGGATTTTAATGATTGCTGGCCTGTCTTCCCTGCGCTTGGCTGCTGGGCTGCAAGGTTACCTTAGTCTTGGATATTTTTGCTGGTCAGTCAGAGATATGGGTCATATGAACGTTATTGGCTGGGCTGGCTTTGAACTAGGATCTGTAGGTCTCAGTCTCCTGAGTAGCAAATCTTATAGGCTTGAGTCACTGGTGCCTGGCCCAGCTCAGAATCTTAATCCTTTCATTTTCAATGTGGTTTTTTTTTGTTTATAACCTGCTTCATTAAAATGGCACTTCTTTGTATAATTACTTAAAGACAATAATTTATTTTTATAAGTTTTTTATTGTGAAAATACTGTACAGAGGGGTTACAGTTACATGAGCCAGGTAATGAGTACATTTCTCATCAAGCATTGTTGTCTCCTCCTTTGTTTTTCCCCTACCATCCCTTTCCTCCCACCTCCACAACTACACTTTGCCCCTCCCCCGCCTAAATTGTAAAGTTCATTTTTCAACATAATATCTTGTACATCTCATTGTTACAATGAGTCAACATGTATCCCTATTTAAACATTTTTTTTCCCACCCCCTCCCAAATTACACCCACATCAAATACAGTGAAAACAGGGGTTATACAGTGGGGGAGCAACATACAAATCAACAAAAAAAAAATCGCATAGTAGCTTATAAATACATTAGAAACAATAGCAAGAAAGAAAAAACCACTTGTGTCCCTATCTTAGGGTTCATTTTGCTTAACTTCATCTTATCTGGTCATATACACATAGCTTTTGACCTTTTCTACTTGTCCCAGACATATACTAGTTATTGCAAATAAGGGAAACCATGGGACCTATTTTCTTTGGGCCTGGCTTACTTCACTTAATAGAATTTTTTCTAAGTCTTTCCATTTCCTAACAAATGGGGCAATGTCATTCTTTCTGATGGAGGCATAGAATTCCATTGTGTGTGTGTGTGTGTGTGTGTGTGTGTGTGTGTGTGTGTGTGTGTGTGTGTGTGTGTATGTATACCACATTTTCTTGATCCCTTCATCTACTAATTTTTTTTTTAAAGAAGTCTCACAAACTTTCCTGTCCTGATTGGTTTCAAACCTGAGTAGCTAGGATGATAGGCTGGTGCCCAGCTAAAATTTTGTTATTTTATTTATTTTTTAACATATATTCAAATAAGAATAATTTATTATTTGGTCTTGTAAAATGTCCACAATACAAAGTTGGTTATGAAATGCACAAATGCATGAATAGCCAAGTTACATATTAGTTATACATTTTCTTGTTGTTCTATTATTCTGTAAATATCAACATTGAGCCTGCTTTTCAAACTTGTTTTACAGGTCATATCAGTACATGTTTCTGTAGCATTGTTTTTTTTTAATATTTTCTCATCTTTAAGCACAAAGGAGTAGCTATTCTCCAAAGCAGTTTATGAATACACTACATCTTCACTGATGTCACCCCTTTCTACTTTCTCACCTACCCCTCCCATCCCACCCTTTCCCTTATTTTGTGGCTGATGTCCAGTGGAATAACTGGATATACTCTGGAGTCTCATTTCATCCATCAGCCTATCTCCTATAGTTTTGTTTCCTCTTGTGGTTTCTCTGTTCTGGCTCCCTGAATCCTATGGGCCTTTCTCCCCTTGCAGGATCCTGCCCAGATTTCTTGGCCACTGAGCCCTCTCCATTAGGCAGGAACTACACCAGGATAGGAATGGCAAATCCAGGTACATGTACCTTGGGGAGTTTCTAGGTATACTGCCACAGTCCCTCACACAGGCTAGCAGCAGGTACCAGAAAGCATGGAACTGTCAGCTTAGCAGGGGTAGGGCTCTCCTCCACTGGATTCATCTTCCTAGCATATCTGGATGTGGTGCACTTGAAGTCACCCACCTGCCATGACCGGGTAATGACTGTGGAGTGGAAAGGTGCCTGGTTCCTGCTTGGGCAAAGCATGTAGATCCAGCGTCTGGAAGACTCACTTAGTCTATGAGTATCACAGGCCCATAGAAGCTGACGGTAAATTCCAGTGAATAAACAAAAAGCCAAGACACGTGGAAAGGGAAACTACAACAGATCCAAAGAAATAAGCTCTAGTTTAAGAACTACATTTCCCCCTTTCCATTTGGCACTGAGACCTGCAGATTATCCTAGAAAACCCTACTCTAGCAGCTCCCTCTATAGTAATTACTCTAGCAACCCCAGCAAAATGTAAAACTATACATGTCTTGCCCAGCATGAAGGTGGTTCCCTGCTCTGACCATGGAACCTCTTCAGCAACCATTCTCTTTCCTTAATTCAGCTCAACTGCCTTTGCTCCTGCCTGTTCCTATTAGAAAGGTCAGTCCACACCGCCAGTCTAGGCTGTCCTGAAACCCTGAATTCTATTACTCCTTCAGAACCAACTTGTACCCTACCTCTAGGAAGTCTTGCTTATTCCCAGTGATGACCTCTTTCTCCAACTTTCTGTATCCCTTCTACAAATATGGGAAGTATAGGGGATTTTGTTTTTAGTAGTACTGTGTGTGTGTGTGTGTGTGTGTGTATGTGTGTGTGTGTAAAAGAGAGAGAGAGAGAGAAAGAAAGAGAGAGAAAGAGAGAGGAGGGAGAGAGGATGAAGGTGAAGGGAGGGGCGAGATTTAAGATGTTAAAACTCCTTGAAGGAAGAAACACAGCTCTTAGAGATCTTTGGTTCTAAATTCAAGCAGAGTATGGACAACACAAGCAACTGTGAATGGCTGCTAATGGTTAGATTCTGCACAAAGGCTCAGGAGACAAGCAAAGTGAACCAACAATACATACAGAGGTGTGAGGGCGGGGATGAGGAGTAGAAGGGACAGAGGATGGAGACAGATGGGGAAACCCACAAGAGCCAAGTGACCACATTTTTTAAAGTCCCATTTCTGTATGTGTAACAGTCTCAGTGGTTCCTAAATCCTCACTACGATTCTGCATCTCCAGTCCAGGAGCCCCAGGTGCTGTTTTCATATACTGATCTTTTAATTGTGTCTCCCTGCTCATTTGAACATGTGATTTGCACATCCGGCCCACAGCTTCAGAGCCTAAGTCCTGAGGATGATCACCAGTCCCCAACCCCCACCACTACACTAGTATTTGTCTAAAGATCCATCCCTCGTAAAGGGCCTTTGTGGCCTTGGCTTATGATAATATTTTGGGTAAAGTGTTCTGTTTCCTCTTTGTGATTCTGGTCAGACAGAGAGGATCTGAGCTCAGTGTGTGAGAAAAGGGCAGAGGATCTGTAATTTTCTTTAAAACCTTTCTTGGCCAGAGCCCTGGTCTAATTTGTATGATGCATTGTTCCCAATGTTAGAAAACACCATGCTGGCCTACAAAGGTAATTTATGGAAATTACAGGCATGCATGGGTTGGATTCTTTTTTTATATTATACATTGGTTTGATGGTTTGAATTTTTTGGTGTCTTTTCAAATCTCTAAGGGGTAAGTGAGCCCAGAGATTTCCTAAAACTCCTGCACATCAGAACCTTCTGCATATTTTGTTGGTCTAAAAATTCAGAGGCAGCTGAGGCTTTTGAAAATGGCCCCTGCATTCTGTCCACATGAAATTTCAGAGTTGCTGTCTGATCACTGCATTTTGGTAAGAAATTTGAAAATTTTTTTTGAGTTGACAGCCTTATTTCATGAGTATCTCATAGATCATACTTCTGACCAATAGTATTTTGAACTTGTACATCACTTGAAACACAATTATACTGCAAAAAAAAAAAATTGTGTGCTACTACTAAAATTTGAACTCAAGGCCTGGGTAGTGTTCCTCAGACTTTTTGCTCAAGGCTGGCACTCTACCACTTGAGCCATACCTCTATGTCTAACATTTTGGGGGTTAATTGGAGATAAAAGTCTTGTGTACTTTCTTACCCATATTGGCTTCAAACCTTTATCCTCGGATGTCAGCATCTTAAACAGCTAGGATTATGGTCATGAGCCACCAATAGCTAGCTTGAAAATACTGTGTGTTTTGGGGATTTTTTGCTTGTCCTGGGGCTTAAACTTGGGGCCTGGGCTCTGTCTCTGAGTCTCTTTGTGCCCAAAGCTAGCACTCTACCACTTGAGCCACAGTTCCTCTTCTGGCTTTTCCTGAATAGTTTATTGGAGATAAGAGCCTCACGGACTTTTCTGCCCAGTCTGGCTTTGAACCTCCATCCTCAGCTCCCAGCCTCCCTAGGAATTTGAATTTTATCATTATATTGAATTGAATATTTGAATATTATCATTATAACATAGCAAGTAAGTACTGATTTGCTTATGTTTTTTAAGAAATTCCATTTTTCTAGGTAAAGTATAAACTATTGAGTATGTTCTGTTAAGAAACAAAGTTGGTACAGTGGGTTTGTCTTGATTTAATATGTAATTGTTATCTGATATATTTAAAGTGGCCCTTAATATTCCTTTTATCCCAAGAAGGTAGCCTGTCCTTATTTTTTGGCTGATAAAGATTACTAAATAATACAAATAATAATACAGAATAGCTCCAATCTTAGACACCATGAAACAAAAAGAAACAAAAAACAAAAGCAAAACTGTTTCCTGAAATCATCTATTACTCTGTCATCTTCTTTTTAAAAACTAATCAGCTACTTTGCTGAAATCTTCCTGTAATTAAGGTGTGGAATATCTACTTTTTATTCATTCATTCATACAACAGACGTTTTCTCTGTGAATTCTCATTTCTCCTTTCCAATTTTGGCTTTGCAAGCAAGCCTGCTATTTATTTCAGGGACTGATCGATGTCTTTCAGTTTAATCCTCAAATAATTATATTCAAACACCCAAAGAGTACAAATGTAGCAGCCTAACTATTTAACTCAAATTCTAAATCACTAGTTATTCATGCTAATGGTTATAATGAGTTTTAAAGGCATATATTATCATTATTTAACATACCAGAAGAGGGTTTGGCATTTCTTTTCCTTGCTAGTATTTAAAACCTGCTGAAAGTAAAATTGCATCAGACTCTTATTACTGACCTCTGGGTATCATGGGGTAGCTGTCCGCCATTTTCACCTCTTTACCTCCCTTCTCTATTTATATTACCTAGAGAGTCAGGAGAAAGATAAGATCAAATAAATGTGTATCTTCTCCACTCTCTTATCTTGCCCACACACTTAAATAGGTTTAATAGGCAAGGTGATACACATGACTGTTTCCTCAGAGAAAAGCTTGTGACAGCATGATTACTCACTAAGCTGTCTCCTTCACACTCACACCATCCATGCACCACTACTGTTCCTGTCTCTCATACCCTTTTGAAACTTCCCCAACTGTTCATTCTGGAAAAACCGAGAATACACACACACCATATATATATATATATATACACACACACACACATACATATACATATATATGCATATATAGGTAATGTTTTATTGCAACAAAGCAGCTGATTCAATGAAAGACTGGAAGCTAGGCATTCATAATTGGCTTTGTGATCCTCTCACAGAAGAATGCAAATGGGAAACTTATCCCTAGATTCTGTATCCTGCTACTAGCCTATCTCACTGAGATCACTGCCAAACCTAAGCCAGTAAAACACAGGGCAGAAGAGTCAAGAACACCACAGGATTAGTTAAGACCAGTGGTAGAGGATAGAGCCACACAGAGAAGACTGGGCATAATCCTCTGAAGAATTTCTCTCCTCTAATAGTCTCTCTCTTTCTCTCTCTCTCTCCCCCCCTTCCTCATTCTCTCCCTCCCTCCCTCTTTTCCTCTCTTTCTCTCCTGCTCATGCTCTTGTTCCTAGGGATATGTAGCTCAATCTATGATTTTTTTCACTCCTTTACCTGCTACTAGAACTATCTCTTGCCTCAAGAATCTCTCTCACATCCTTTCCAGAAGGAGCGAAATGGACTATAAAACACCTGCTGCTGTGTTGGGTGGTAACTACTCTGTTGTGTGTCCTTATATAATAAGGTATATCCTTATTAACTCTCAATGGTAGACAACAGTAGTAGAAGGCTATTTGTGATGAGCATTTGTGAGGATTATCTGGTCTGGACAATTTGAATAAACACTCTAACCTTATTAGACTTTAGTTAACTTTAAAAACCATTCATCCTAACCAGGAACCAGTGGCTCACACCAATAATCCTAGCTACTTAAAAGGCTGAGATCAGAGGACCAAAGTTCCAAACAAATCCTCAGTATAAAAGTCTAAGACACTTGGTCTCCAAAATAGACTTCATGTCTAGACTGGAGGCGTAGCTTAAATGGTCTAGCACCAACTGAGCAAGTATGAGTTCAAACTCTGGGACTGGCAAAAAAAAAAAAAAATCACTCATTTTGGCTAGCATGGTGGTACATACTTGCAATCTCATCTATCTTAGCAGGTGGAAGCAGGAGGAGCTAAGTCTAAAGGTAGCCCTGGGCAAAAGGAAGACCCTATCTGAAAAACAGATTAAAGCAAAAATGGCACGGAAAACCATGTAAGACTGGCCTAACAAGCACAAAGACTTAACTACAAACCCCAGTACGTACCACCTTCAGTTATCTTAGAGATTGCACAGTTGAGCAATGTGTCATCTGTCTCCTATGGCTTTGCCATAGTTAACCACTCTAAGGTGAGAGTTATGATGATAATGGTTGCCTAGGTCACTTTTCTGGAATATGAAGACTGTGTTCCATGAAGGCAACAAAAATACTGACTCTTCACTTGGGCTTGAGCAGGCATCAGGGTGGTCTTTATGTAAACTGAAAACTCTACCTGTAGACCAGCTAATGCCACTCTCTGAACATACCAAACACACACACACACACACACACACACACACACACACACACACACATGAATTGCACATACAACACTGATTGCTTCAGGTCTAATTACCTTCCCCACACCTTAAGTCACCCTGCTGTTTTATCTCATATTTACCTCCAAACATTTTCCTTAGAGAGGTGAACTTGCTTCTCTACCTTCCACATTCCAAATAAATTCTCTGTTGCAAAACTCATTGTTAGCTGGATATCGGTGGCTCACACCTGCAATCCTAGCTATTCAGGAAGCTGAGATCTGAAGATTGCAGTTCAAAACTAGCCTAGGTAGGAGCATCTGTAAGACTCTTATCTCCAGTTAACCACCAAAAAGCTGGATGTGGAGGTGTGGCTCAAGAGGTAGAGCTTGGAAAAAGCTCCAGGATGGAGCCCATTGTTTGGGTGATTAGCATACCACACAGTGGGTAGCAGCATAACACCACAGTGGGTAGCACCAGCACAGTATTTGGTGCGGGGGAGGGAGGAGGAGAGGGAGAGAGAGACTGGAAGAGAGAGAGGGAGAGAGGCAGGGAAAGAGAGAAGGAGTGGAAGAAGAAGGAAGGAAGGAAGGAAGGAATGAAGGAAGGAAGGAAGGAAGGAAGGAAGGAAGGAAGGAAGGAAGGAAGGAAGGAAGGAAGGAAGGAAAGAGGGAAGGAAGGAAAGAGGGAAGGAAGGGAGGGAGGAAGGGAGGGAGGGAGGGAGGGAGGGAGGGAAGGAAGGAGGGAGGGAGGGAGGGAGGGAAAGAGGGAGAAAAAAAGAGAGGACGATCTTCCTAATAAGAATTTTCTAATCAAAGGCTGATGGACTAACAGATAAATATTCAGGCTTTAGCCATATCAGGCTTTTCCTTTGATAATATGCTAATTTCCTTCTAAGACAAATTATCAAAGCTGAACATTGAGATTTTTACTCACTTAGAATTAGGCTGGCCAGCAATGACTCAGTCAGAAGTTCTCTTCCTCATTGCCAGAAGATCTTTGGGATGTTCTGTGGCTGTTTTCAAAGTCATTCCAAACAGCATTCTTCCTTCAGCTCTGTAATAGAGGCCAGATTTGGTATTCAACAACACAAAGACCTTCCTTTTCATCTGCCAACTTGAAGCATCTCTAACTCTGCAAAGGACAAGAAGAATCAGTGACTGCCAAGGCTACACACATCAGTCTCCAAATGCTCAAGCAAAAATTATGAAGGAAATACCAGGCCAAGATCCCCCAGTGCAAAAACAATGGCCATTTTAAGTATAAATGTCATGGTTTTTATGTTTCAAAAGAAACAAATTAGTAGAGACCTTTATTCTAAAGAAATTAGTTAGGAATTTAGGAGAAGACGAAAAAAAATGTATGACAAATCAGCTTAAAGATTTTCACAAGAAATGGGGATTTTTTTTTTATCCAAAGCACAAGTCTTATATTTCATGAAATTTCTCCTTGGAAGATCATAAAATACTCCATTATGAACATACTAGAAACTTGATGAACTATTGTTTTTGGCTTGTTTGCAAGAAAGCAATAAAGTTGCCTTTTCTTGGCTGTTATCTAGATTCTTGTCATTATCCATGACATTGTACAAACCTACATTATCTTTAATTTTGTTTTTGCAAACCGATAGTCCGAAGAAAATCTCTTTTCCACTTAGTGAGTATTTTATTTTCAGTGTCTCCTTTGGTATGAGCTCAGCTCCCAGGGAAAGGGAGTTGAGAAACTCCTGTGAGATTGGCAAGGACAAATGGTCACAGGCAGTAGAAGCATAATAAAGTCCTAGTAAATCTGCAACAATTGTTTGTTTATGTGTCTTCAGTAGCTTTATCATTCACAATCTGCTCCAATATAAATGTTAGTGATGAGGAATTCCAAGTTGCTAGGCAGTGTAGAGGTCATTCTCTATCTATCCTTTGGCCACTAGCACTGGGGAACAGCCAAGCCTGTAAGATGAACTAGTTTAGTCATAGGTGTGATGGCCAGTTTGTGAAATGGAAAGAAGTAGCCAGTCAAAGTGACTGAATGAGTTCACATTAATGCATCAACATTGAGTTAGGGTCTATGGCTCCATGGTATATCATTTGCCTTAGCCAGGTACTGGTAACTCATGCCTATAATCCTAGTTACTCAGGAGGCTGAGATCTGAGGATCACAGTTCAAAGCTGATCCAGGCAGGAAAGCCCATGAAACTCTTATCTCCAATTAACCACACACACACAAAAAAAAACCCAGAATTGGATCTGTGGCTCAAGTGGTAGAGTACTAGCCTTAAACAAAAAATCTCCGGGACAGTACCCAGGCCCTGAGTTCAGCCTCAGGACTCAAAAAACAAAACAAAACAAAACAAAATCATCACTTTCCTATCATGCACAAAGCCCTGGGTTTGATCCTCTTGAGTAAAATAAAATAGGTAACACTGGTATGAAAGAATGCATTGCAGTAGTGTTGAGTCACCCAGGAGTCTCTAGGACGGCCACCCAGGCTTACCACACAGAGAACAAGGTGGAGATGTAACATGGCACCAAGTTAGGACTATCAGTTTGCAAAAACGAAATTAAAGATAATGTAGGAAAATTCGTTCCAAAGAAACTGCAAAAATGCTAATCCCTTGCAAGAGCTGCAGAACAAGCAGGAGAAAGCTTAGCTTAAAAGTGTGCGAGGCAGAGGCCTCTGAATGGAGAAAGAACAGAAAAAGCTTACCAAAGTTAAATGGAAAAGAAGAATACAAGAGTGGAGGCACCACCAGCCAGAAGAGGGTGGTAGCCTCAGTATACTAAGTCCTTGTGGGTTAAAGGGATGTTCCTCCATCCCCCATCTTTCCTCCGCCAAAGGGCCAAAGGGAGCCTCTTGCTTAAAGTTCACTTAACTTACAAGCATCAACAATAACGCTGAGAGGACCATAGTATAAAAGGCCCACATACATACAAACAGGCTTCTTGCCATGTGTGAGCCATAGGACCCTAGAAATTGAGACTTCTCTTCCTGGAAGGTGAGACTATCCCACAAATCATACAATTTGTTTTTAATTTTGCAAACAAGGAAAAAAAGAGATTTATTCAAAATGGCACAGTTAGACTAGACTCCATGTCTTCCATTACACATCACTACCTCTCCAGGACTCAGATTTCTGAGGAATAATGAAGCTAATGGAATTAGGTAACTCATAACCCAATTTCTCATTTCTCAATGAAATCAGGAAAGGAAATATGAAGTCAGGATGTGCGTGACAAGAAGATAGGGCAGCTCAAAGGAGCCCCACTGCGGACCCGGGTTTGTGCTGATATCCATCAGGGAAGTGGCTTCTTTCAGTGTAACATCTCCCTAGCTTCATGGAGTTCCTGCTGTGCAGAAACACTAATGCTGCCCTAATTTGGGGTTCTTACAAGGGAAAGCCAGTGGCTCACAGGTGCTGAAAAACACTGTCTGACAAGCACTAGGTACAAGCTTCTGCAAATGCTGATGAAAATTTGAGTAGACTATACTGAACAATCTATGCAACTATGTTTAATTATTGAGAAGAATACATTATAAATGTCAGCTTGGCCCCCAGATATAAGTAACCAAACTAATTAGAGTTATAGTTCTGCCCCCAAAGAAGGGAAAAGGAAATGAACTGTCAGAATGAAAGCTACCCTCTGAAGGTCAAGGTCAAGAAACTAAGGCTTCCACCAGGCTCTCCCCTCCCCCTTCCCCTCTCCAAAAA
The DNA here is from genome assembly GCF_024711535.1 of Dipodomys merriami. Classification (NCBI taxonomy): domain Eukaryota; kingdom Metazoa; phylum Chordata; class Mammalia; order Rodentia; family Heteromyidae; genus Dipodomys; species Dipodomys merriami. The sequence goes on from NW_027205603.1 coordinate 21,377,768, forward strand.
ATGTAATGAGTGTTTAATTCAGGCAGAAGCTCTACATTTTTGGAACATACAGACATATGGAGGAAATATCAAACAAAGAAGTACAAATTTGTGTGGGGAGGGGGATACTGAGGCTTGAAATTGGGGCCTGGGCATGTTCCCTTAGTTTTTATACTCAAGGCTAGTGCTCTACCACTTGAACCACAGCTCTACTTCTGGCATTTTGGTAGTTAATTGGGTATAAGATTCTCATGAACTTTCCTGCCCAGGCTGACTTTGAACCACAAGCCTCAGATGTCAGCTACTCAGTTTCCTGAATAGCTAAGGATTGCAAGCATGAGCCACCAAAGCTGGGCAAGAAGTCCATTCTAACCCTGATAATGACTAAGAAAGCTATATGGTAGCAATTTCCTTTTTTGTTTCACGTCATCCAGAGCCAGGCGTGGTGGTATGTGCCTATAATCCTATTTGAAAGGTGGAGATAGGAGGATTGAAATTCAAGGTCAGCCCAGGCAAGAAGCAAGAGACCCTCTCAGGAACAAACTAAAAACAAAAGAATTCAGGGAGTGGCTCAAGTGGGGGGGGGGGAGAGAGAGAGAGAGAGAGAGAGAGAGAGAGAGCTAGGGTTGGATCAGGCACTTAGAAGGAGGGATTGAACCCAAAATAAACTTTGACACCTTATAATTTGGCCAGTCACTGCAGCTTTTGCAGACATATGGGCCCTTTTAGAACCTTCAGAAGTAGATTAGGAGCACGAAGTGACTCTGGCGTAATGCTCGTGTAATACAATTGTTTACCAGCTAAAAGTATTTTATCACAAGATCTTTATTTTGTTTAATTGGCATTGGATGAACCTTTAAAAGCAATGGAGCTACTCTGTCAATTCAAAATATTGTCTTTTTCAAAGAAATGGCATAAAACAACCATCCTAGCTATTTCTTTTCAGACATTTGTGACTCCTCAACTAAGATGCTGTCATCAAAAATGTAAAAGCCTATGAAAAATTAAAATGACTTTGGTTTGGCTGTGGCCCTCAGCTGGAATAAGATCATCACATGTCTTCTCTTGTACATATGGGGTTGCACGTCTGGGATTTTGTTTTTCCTTCTCTTTTTTCTTTTTGCTAAAACCATGTCAACTTCAAAGTCCCCAGCTGCCCCCCCTTTTTCTCAATTTTCATATGTTATTCTTCTTCTTCTCTATTATACTGTGGCTCTTTCTCTAAACAAGTGGTATGCCCAAACTTTTCCTCCATCCCATAAAATACAAGCAGAAAAAATGTCTAAAATAGCATCCTTCTATTTTTGTCATTTTATATGATTATAGCATGCTAGAAATGTCACCATAATTATAGCAACAAATTATTTCAACAATCCTCACAAGCAATGCTATTTTTAGGCCATCAGAGAAATAGAGAGAGAACAAAGCCACCCTATAGAAAACCTGCTCATGACTCTGCTTGAGCTCAGGGCTGGGAGTACCCAGCACTGCACGATTCAGTGTAGAAACAAGTGGGACCATGAGTCTTCATTTAAATCCAGAATATAAGAAATAGAATAAATAAAACATTTAAATGATTATAGCTTGGCATTTACTCTGCATTCCTTGTGTGTGATGTACTCTGTATGAAAAATTCCAATCACTGCCTACCTCTCTTTTAGGAATTAAACTGGATTGCTTGTCAGAGAGAGCCCTATAGGGGCAGAGGAGGAGAGTAACAGAATAGTAATGGTTAGATTTAATTTTAAAAAGATATTTGTGCTCTTTTTTGTGATCATACATACATTGTTAAGGCTGACAAAATATGCCTGGCTCTGGTGGCTGGTGCCACCAGCTACTCAGGAAGCTGAGATCCGAGAATCAAGATTTGGAGCCAACATGGGCAGGTAAGTCCATCAGACTCTAATCTCTAATTAACCAGCAAAACCTACAACTGGAGGTATAGCTCAAGTGGTAGTGAGCAGAAAAACCAAAGTGTGAGGTTTCCGTGCACACACGCGTGTGTATGTGCCTTCATGCATACACACAAAGTCTAAGAAAAATGAAGTCAATTATTATGATCCATGCTTACTTCCTTCATTTCATCTTGAGCAAGGAAGAGTTGGCTGGAATTACTTGTTTGTGTTATTGGTTTTTCCTCCTTTTATTTTTAGCCTCTTTTGTTTTATGGGTTTTTATATTGCTTTGTTTAACAAAGCTATAAATTTAGGGATGGAATAAATTTCACAGTGACTCTTTAACCTCCGTTGGTAGGATGTATTTGCAGATTTAGCTCAGAGAATTCCGTGCAGGATGGGATTCAGAGAGGAGTTAAAATGCCTTTAACCAAAAAGAATCCCTAAGCAACTCATATTTGCTCCAAATTACCTGTGTCTTTTGCCTATTGGTTCATGTACCTCTTCCCTTTGGCAACCAAGTGGAGTTTGCTAAGGTGCATTCACTGGGTGACAGGCAAAGTAGCTTACAATCTCTATCCAAAAACCTTACCATGGCACTCAACAATTCATCCCAGGGAAGTGTGAAGCTGCAATTGCTGATAACCACAACCCTATATTTGCCATATATAGCCACTCAAAGCTAGCACTCTAACATTTGATCTACGGCTTCACTTCTGGCTTTTTAGTGGTTAACTAGGGATAAGAGTCTCATGGACTTTCCTGCCCTGGCTGGCATTGAACCACAAAAATTTAAGGAATATACACACACACATATCTATATATCTATAAATAGATTATATATAGATAAATAAATATATATATATATATTCTGGACCACTTTGTGTCTCCTTTTGTATCATTAGGGTTTACCTGGCATACTTCAGATTCCATTGAAGATTGCCTTTTTCCCATTAGCATTTTTCTGGTGTGCATTATTGCCTGCAGTCTCTAAGGATAAATTTGCCATTAGTTGGCTGTCATTATATGGTGGAAGCATGCATACAGAAGAAAGTCTAATGCAGGGCACACACAAAAATTTGTGACTATTGCCTAGCATGCAGACAGGATCAGGGAACACACCTGAAGGGTGAAAAATGAGCACAAGAGGGTGGCATCAGGGCAAAAGACAAAAAATTTTAGGAGTCAATTGCTGCTTGTTTCTTATCCATGTGAAGAACAAACCTAGAGAGGACAAATAACAACACAAAAGCAACCTCAGTAACATGTGTGTGTCAAGAACTGCAGCCACGGCTCCATTTGGAATGAATAAACATGTGTTAATCATTAGAGTTTGAAACTGATCCCAGAGTATGTTGCATTAGTGCTACAGAACGTGAAAAATGAATCCCTGCACAAACAATAATTATGTCTGCTTCAATAGCCACAATGTTGCCCCTCCAAGGGTGGCACTCAGGGCGGACAGAAGAAGATGACATGATGTCATGGGTCACATTCGAGGAAAGAGAACATGCGATTCCTTCAGAGACAGCAAGATGTTCTTTGGCATGCAACCTACCAGCTTTGGAGGAGAGCTCCAGATGGATGCTGAGAATAAGACACTGAACACAGCAACACTGTGCTTATTGGACAGTTACCTGACAGCAGTGGAAGACATCTGCAGAAAGGGTCCCTTCATTCCGTTGATAATACATTGTCTTATATGCTTAACTGAAGCCAAGGGCTGGGAATAATTTCACAAAAAAAAAAAAAAAAGGAAAAAATGTAGCTGCCATGGTAACCTGGACAACAACAGACCTTCTGGATGTGACAAGATTCCAGGCTGAATTATACAAAGTCACCAGAAGCCCAGAAAGCAAAATGGATTTAATTAGTTGGTTAAGTCTGCCGCACAGGAGGGGTAGCAGTGCTTGTCCTTTATTCTCTTTCCAAACAACGCGTCAGTATCCCACGTTCCTAGAAGAGGAGCATTTTTAGCTAAGCACAGGATCACAAAATCATGTTGCCCATGGGAAATCCCCAAATTTAAATTCCTTCAAAATTCCCTTTCCAAATGAGCTGTGACTATTTGAAGGATGCAGAGAGAAATGGGCTTCCTTCTGTCTTTTCTACACATTCAGCAGTTCGCCTGCAGCCACAAATACAGACCAAGGTCAACACCTTCTAATCTTACAATTATATTAAGATAGCGTTAGCACAGGGATCATCCTCATCTTATTCATAAAAATGTATTTGGTCAGTACATATAACATATAATTGAGTTTTGAATAAAGCAAATTTCAAGAGAGCAGATTCCTTCAGCCTAGAATCTTGCTATATAATAACATCCTTACACTAGTACTCATGTTGACACATGGAATCCTGGTTACTCAGGCAGGAAGCTGAGATCTCTGGGTCATGGTTCAAAGCCAGCCTGGGAAGAAAAGTCCATGGGACTCTTATCTCCAAATAAGGTCTTTAAAAAAAAAAAAAGCCAGACGTGGAGATGGTAGAGATGAAATGGTAGAGTGCCAGCCTTCAGTGAAAAAGGGCCAGTGATTAGGCCCTGAGTTCAAACCCCAGTACTGGCACAAGGAACAAATGAAACAACAAACAATGAATAACAATAAAAAAATTGGGGGCTGGGACCAATGGTGAAGCACTTGCCTAGCATGTAAAAGGCCCTAAGTACCATAGGAAGAAAAAAAGTAAAACTTTTTCCTGAACCCAGTCTTGGACTATTCCTCCATGCCTTCTCTTTTCATCTGTTATTTTCAGCCAAGCTCACCTTTTCAAATATATCATTTGAGGTATCTATTTCCCATCCTCCTCACATAATTTGTCTTTCCCCCTTCATTTCCCAGGCTTTATATCTACGTCATCACAGTATCATCAAAGTTTCAGGGGTTTCTAGCTTGGAACTTTATTTATTTGTTTGTTTGTTTATTTATTTAGTGCCTGTCCCAGGACTTAAACTCAGGGCCTGAGCACTGCCTGGCTTCTTTTGCTTAAAACCAGTGCTCTGCCACTGAAGTTACAGCTTGACTTCTGGCATTTTCGGTGATTAACTAGAGATAAAAGTCTTATGAACTCTCCCATCTCCACTGGCTTTGAACTGAAATCCTCAGAACTCAGCCTCCTAAATAGCTAGGATTACAGGCATAAGCCACCAGTGCCTGGCTTCCATTTGGTCATTTTTATGTCCCATTTGTAATCAATCATCAACTCTCCTTGCTTTTCCCTTCTTCCCTCCAACCTATCCATATTTTGTGCTTGTCAATATCCAACAAATCACAGCTCTGTAAACAGAGAGCTGTCTCTCAGGTCTGTTTACCTCAGAATACAGACTTTGTTCAAACATCATTAGATAATAGGCCATAGTCATTCAAAGTAGTTCACTGTAAAGGTTTATGATATTGTGTATCAAAATTTAAAGAAATCTCATTTTCCTGAAGACAGGAAAAATGGTCCAGTTCACAGAACCGGATCTGAGGACTGAGAAGGAGTGAACCAAGGAGACATTTCTCTTATTTCATTTGGCTGAAGGCCAGCTCTTTTGTTTATTTATTATCATGCAAATAACTCTCCTGGGAGCAATAGATTGAATTCACTTACTTGATTAAGCAAGATACACATGGGTGTGATTTCTGGTTGTCTTTGTGTCACTTAACACCATAGCCCAGAAATTAGGAAGGTAAAAACTGTTTTTGTTTCTGAAGACTGAGGGTAGAGATAGCCTGTGTAGCAGGGACTCAGGAGAACAGGTAAAAGTGACTAAAAGTGACATTGAGGGCCAGGCACCAGGGTATAATCCTGGCTACTCAGGAGGCCGAGACCTGAGAATCCAGGTTCCAAGACAGACCAGGCAGCAAAGTCAATGAGACTCTTATCAACAATTAAGCACCAAAAAAATCCAGAAGTGGACCTGTGGCTCAAGTGGTACAGAGCTGGTCTTGAGGAGAAAAGCTCAGGACAACACCCAGGTCCTGACTTCAAGTCTCAGGACTGGCAAGGAAAAAAGAAAAAAAAAGAAAAATTGACATTGATCAAGATGCATTGTACTCATAAACTGCCATGTTAAATTGAAACCCTTTTGTACAACTACTAAAAGATAATTTTTAAAAAAGTTAATGTACTATTTTCTTGAATACACTTTTTCCTCACCCATTTACTCAGCAGCTTCTCTCATTCATTCTTTAAAACCTATAAAAGGCCCTTCTTTTGTCTTTTATTTCACTCATTTTGTTCAGTGCACTCAACAGAAAGAATCATTCTCTGCTTTGTACTTATAGTCTTTTCCCACCAAATATTCATCATTGCACTTAAATCACTACACTGTAATTATTTATCTGCATGGTTGGACTCTCTATTGGACCATTATTTTAAGGTTAGTTTTGAATTTTATTTATTTCAGTAGTCTCAGTATTAAATAATGTGTCTGGTAGTAAGTGCTCAACGAACATTTTGTTGACTGAATTGCTTGTACTATGCTAATTGATTAATTAATATTTATGAGTTATGTCTCCCACGTCTGCCCCTTGCTTTAGGAAATTAATTGTATGTAATTGAAAGGGCAGAAGTTAGATTTAGAAGCAATGAATTAGAAGCATCCATAAAAATATGGATGAGCCTTTAAAAAGATTCAGTCTTCAGTGAAAAAAGGAAAGTGCATAATTAATATGCTTTTCATAAATTTAAAATATATGCACCCAAATAATAATGATTTTTTCAAGAAGACACTTAAAACCTAAACTTGCATCAAACACTGAAACTGTTAACTGTGTAAAGAAGGTAATAGAAATGGGGTATAAAGATTTTTTTAAGGATAAAAGTAAATAAGAAAGGGGATTAACACAGATTAAGGAGGATCATGTATCTTGAACTAAAGAGAATGATTAACTCAACCATCTGCTAGCAACTTAAAACAAAGAATAAAGAAAGGGATAAGTATTGACATTATGAAGATTTAGATTCATACCTTATGTGATACTGGGAAATTGTTTAAATTTTACTGTAGCTTTGTTTCCTCATTTATACAATTGGTCTATTATTATCAACTACATAGGGTCATTTCAAAATTAAGGTAAAAACAGAATGCATTTCACATAGCAACTCAAGCAATGCTCATCTAAATGGATACGACACCAACTCCCTGCTTGCATTTGACCATGAATCAATCTCAAATACACATACAACTCAATCTGTCTTTCAAAGATACCATTCTCCTTCTTGAAACCTGTTATTGGCTACTTCCTGCATTATCTACTTTCTAGTACATTAAAATTGGATAGATATTTGTGTTGCAGAAGGAATGTTAGAAATGATATCTTAAACATGCTTAATTATAATTTCAATAGATGGAGAAGAGATGTCTAAGATGGGTGGCATGAGAGCACAGAGCAAGTTTGTCACTATACTAGAGAGTCAGATCATACAGTCAGCTTCTGTAATACAGGAGAGGGGTCAGCTGACTGATGCACTAGTTATTACTTAGAGCCTTTTGCTCTAGGAAAATTAATTTTGCTATCGTTGGCTGGTGAGAGCCTTGAGATTTCCTAGGTCTATGAATTCATTAAAAATTACTGCACATTTAGAATATCTTGTCTTCTTGTTGTCTATTTCAATTTGTATTATCTGTTCTTCAGGGACTAGATAAAACCTCAGATTTATATCAAAGTTTGCTGTATCACCCCAGCATTTGCATAATTTCTCTTTGCAAATCATCATACTCATTTGCCTTCTTATCAGTTGAGCTGTCACCAGATTCAGGTGAGGGTTTGTGAAATTTCCCTCTAAAATTTAAGTAGGGACTCTTCACTTAGGATCCTTGAGTTTTATCACAGAATAAGAATTTCTGGACACGTCATAATGGTAAGAAAACTTGGCAGAGTTTTATTAAGTAAGTAAACAAGCAAGCAGACAAACAGACAAACAGACAAGCAAAAAGGCAAGGGCACACTCTAACAGAGTATGGGTGCTCTCAAGGGAGAGACACAGATCTCCTTGACAAAGGGACATTTATATGATAAAGTCAGGGGTGGGGGATGTCTCATTTCAAAGTTATACAAAGATAGGTGTTTTATCTTTGCTGTAATTAATCATCCTTGGTGTTACACTTTCTGTCCTGGACATTTTGGGCATTCCTTCCAGGTAAGAATGCATCCTGCCATAAAACAGATGCTTATCCTTAAGATAAGGAAGGCGTCCTGTTGTCTCTTAGAAGCAAAGATAGTGCTCCTGTTTCTAAATACCTTGTTTCTGAGTTGCCTTCACCAGGCCTCATTTTCCCTAATCTAGCCTGTCTCAGCTTCTCTTAAAATTGACTTTGGTCCCTTTACCTTAAGGGAAATTGATGGATGAAAATCACCTGTATATGCTTTTAAGCTGGAATTTTTAAATTCCTGTCAGTTGTTTACCACGCCTCATTTTCCCTGATCTAACCTGCCTCAGAACCATATACTCCAACTTTTTATTCCTATATTGAGTATAGAGAGTTGTGTCCAAACAACTCTGTTCTGTGTCTAGATATATGGAGTAAACCTGTGAAAAAGATTTTTTAATGAGGAAATTTATTCAGTAGTTTCTAATCATATCATCTTCAGATAAGTTATTTGGGAATTCAAATCTCAGCTTGAAATCTCAGGGTGAGCCAAAGATATAGCTACCATATCATAAGCCAATAAACTTGTGAGTCAAATTATTTAAAATTTTTAAAAATTATATTCTTGTTATCTTTAAGTAGTTGTACAAAGGAATTTCCATTCTACAAATCAGTTTATAAGTACAGAGCATTTTGATCGATGACATCTCTTTTATCCTCTCCCCATCCCTCCTATAATTTTTAGATAGAGGTCTTTCTCTTCCTATCTGTAGAAGCTTACGGGTATATTACTTTAGGACAATTCACAACCACAATAAGCCTAAATTTTGGCTTTCTTGTAACGAAAGTGTTTCACTTGATCATTCTTCAATTGAACAAACTATAACACAGGAAAAAAAAATGTAGTTGCTGTGACTGAAAGCAGATCTGAGACTCTCCACCACTACTCTCTTCTTGTCCACTCTCCGTTACCCAGTCACTGACGCTGTGTTTAAACACCTCAGGAGGAAATATTCCAAGAGGCTCGCAGATGATTCTCAGCTTTGGATTCTGTGAATGCAGAAAACCAAACACCCTCTTGATTCTTTTGTACTCTTTTCATGAGGGTGGTGGCCTTCAGGGTGGTACAGATCCTATAGTCATCTTTTCAAAGATATAGGAACCTCTATACCCTCCCCATCTATGAAGATCACATAGACACAGGCCAAAGTGTTTGCTGACAATAAATCTTAGCAAAAAAGGCATGTTGACATTATTTGTATTTTGCAAGTGATAATCGCTGCCTTTCTTCTTTTTATTGCTGCTTGCAAAAATATTTAGAGATAATTGTTTGTCCTTATTTACTCAAAGATGAGGAAATGGAAGCCCACAAAAGTTAAATAAGTACCCCAAATTAGGCAACATTAGAAGTAAAGAAGAGTGATCCTAGACACAGACTTAAAAAAAAACACTGAAATCCATATTTTTAAAACTATGCTGCCTCAAGCTGAGTAGCAAAAGGCTACCTATAATAGGTGATTTTTGGTTTCAAAACATCTTTTTATTTTAAATCTATGTCTTTTATTTTTTATTTATTTTTTGAAATTTTTTATTGTTATTATTAAGGTGATATACAGTGGGGTTACTATTACATACAGAGGGTGATTTTCTTTTGCTAGTCTTGGGGGTTAAACTCAGGGCCTGGCCACTGTCCTAGAGCCTCTTTGTGCTTAAAGCTAGTGCTCTAACACTTGAGCCACAGCACTACTTCTAGCTTTTCTGAGTAGTTTTTAGTACAGATAAGGGTCTCATGAACTTTTCTGTCCAGGATGGCTTCAAACCACAACCTTCAAATCTCAGCCTCCTGAGTAGCTAGAACAATGCATGAGCCACCAGTGCCTGGCTCGAGAAGGTAATTTTTTTGAAAAATGCATTAATATAACACAAACTATGCAGTCTCCATAATGATAACCCAAATGCACTGCTCTTGAATCAGGGATTAAGAAATGGCTTGCATATAAAACTATATAATACACACACACACACACACACACACACACACACACACACATGTATATCCATTGAGGGTATAGGTTTATGTGAATTTGACATTTTCTAGCTCAGAGAAATATTGGATTCTCATGTGATCAAATACTGAAATTTTTATGTTTTGTGTCCTCAAAATCAATAAATACTGCAACAGAAAAACCATGTTTTTTTTCTGTCCTAATAAATTTCCATGTGATGAGTGAAAGGAAGCAAATATTATCTCGTAATCATTTATTTGACCTCTTTCTATTTCTTCTGTGCAAGTGCTTTTTCAATTCTTAATCATGCCAAATGAGTGAGATGTTCTTTTCTTTCATTCTTTTCTCTCTTTTCAGATCTTCATCTTGACTTGGAACTTATACCAGAGATAGAGGGATATGAGCTTTGGAGAAAATCTTCAGTATGTCTTTTTGTCTTCTCATAGGGTGCTACTGAGTAATTTATTAACCTTGTACAGCATTGTTGTTGTTGTTTTGTTTCATTGGATTTGAAATGTTCCTCACATACCCTTGTGTTAAATGCTTGGTCAACAGCTTGTGGCTGGGGCTGGGAGTTGATTGAGCCTTTAGGAGTCAGGCCCGTTAGGAGGAAGTGAGGTCATTAGGGGTGTGTGTTTAAGGGGATGTTGGGACCCTAGATTCTCCTCTCTTTCTTCCCAGCTGCTATAGAGAATATTCCTCCTCCTTTGTTTTTCCCCTCCTTCCCATGCTCCCACCATGATTTACTGAGCCTGCCACAGGGCCAAAACTGTCAAGCTGAGTGACTACAGACCATGAGCTACATTAAATGATTCCTCATTATAATTTGTTCATGTTAGATATTTTTTGTAATGATAGAAAGCTCACTAATCTACTTGGCTTTCAGGAACTTCTGGTACTGGAATTTAATCCTCAGATAGAGTATGATACTTCTGCTTACAACCTCTCTACTTCTAGTAAGTCTAAGTCCTTCTATCTAAGATTTCATGCTTGAGGACTTAATACTTCAAAGAAATATTAGTCCTGCTCTAATTCATAGATGACAACTAGAGTTCATAAATTACTAGTAAAAATTATCCAAGTCTGGCACAGATAAGAACCTATCTGAAGTGCAAACTAAAGCACAAAGGATTGAGGGCCTAATTTCGGGTGTAGGACAGTTGCTTAGCAAGTACAAGGCCCTGTGTTCAAACCCAAACACTGACTGCCAAAGGGGAAAAAGAAAATACTACAATTCTGAACCTCTCAAAATATTCAATTCTAATTTGTTTTGTTTAAAAAAAACTTGGTTTTTAGTTCATTCAAATCAGTGTACATACTGCAAATCAAACTTGTAGACAGAAGGCCTGTGAAGCATAAATTATAGGTGTTTTCCAATTGGCTTATATGAAGGACTTGCTAGATCATAAAAGTTTAATTCACTATAATTCAATTCTGAAAATAAATGAAATTATCTTGAAGATCATATTCATTCATGCAATTTATATGTGCTTAAGATATACCAAGAACTGTCCCTCTCTCTCTCTCTCTCTCTCTCTCTCTCTCTCTCACACACACACACACACACACACACACACACACACACACACACACACACACACACATCCATCTTGAAGAAAATAGCAGTTTGAAGCTAGACCAGAAAAACCTGAGACTCTATTGCCAATTAAACAGCAAAATGCCAGGGTAGAGGAATGGCTCAGGTAGTAATGCACCAACCATAAGCAAGCAAGCTGAGTGGGAGGGAAAGCCCTGATTTCAAGCCCTGGTACTGGCACACACACACATATAGACAGACACACAGACACACAGACACACACACATACACACACACACACACACACACGAAGAATCAGATAACATCTAGATTTGACTTTGTAGAAAGAAAAGATTCTAAAAAGATTGGCAGCTGACAGAAGAAATATATACTTAAGAAAACCAATTCCAATTCCAAGACTAAGAACTGAACATGACTTGGACAGGTGACCTAGAATCAATAGATTGAAAACTGGAGATTTGTCTGCACTAGAAATCTACATATTCCTATTAATAAAATATTGACTCAATTATAGCAAATACATATACTTCTATCTAGCTATTAAAAATGTGACCTCTCTCTAGAAAAATATGCCCAAGATGTGAGATTGTCTCTCAGAAGCAAGAAGTGCAGGACACATGTATCTCTCCCCTGCCCATTCCTCACCACTTCCTACCCTGAGCCCTACAAAAGTAGTCACATTTCAGCACAGAAAGAGGCAGAGCTAGGCCCCTGGAAGGACCGCATCCTCACCAGCAGTAACTGTAACAACCAATTTAGACCCATATGACTGTCTGCACTTTCTCACTATGCAGAAAATAGATGAAATAGCAATCACATCAGAGATGAGGTAAGTGAGAAACTGACGCTATGAACTTGGACCTTTCCAAGTCCTTTGGTATAAGTTTTAAACTTATTAGTAGGGTTTGTTTTTCTATTCATAATGTTAGACTAAGACACACGTAAGCCTTTAAAAATCTGGATCAAATTTTTTCTCATGTTAAGTAAAATTGACAGAATCAAAATAGAACCTATGACAAAGTTCCCACCCACAAGTTGCCTTGAATTACTGGGGAAAAAAATTCATAAATTAACAGAAACTGAATTTGGAAAGGACATGGGAAGTAATCCATGATGACTAGTGAATTCTCCTAAGAAGACTCCTTTTATGAGACCCAAAATACTAGGAATTCTGAACTGGAAGCTACATTTTCTTCATTACCTCTCCATTTTCCCTAGTTTTCCTGCATAATATCTGCCTAAATAAGAAACTATACCACTCACATTTTCTAAACTAATTTACAAATGGGATTTTATGCCTGACTTGAAAAGATACAACAAGGTAATTCTAACAAAAACCAAACAAAACACATTTAAATTTGAACTGAGAAACACAGGAGGAACTCCTGTCATTCACAGCAGTAAACAGAATAATAGAAATGGAAATTTCCCTCACTTTTCTCCAACACTTGAAACTCTGAAATACCCTTGTTCATTTATTTACTTGTCAAAACCCACATCTCTGAATATCCTGATCTCCTTATTTCAAACCAAATAAAGAATTCTTTATAAGTCCTATTTTCAAAAGAGAAATAAAATTTGGAGTATAAATGAATTCAGCATGGTATAAATTATAAATCTGAGATACAAGGAATTTACTAACTTGCTTAAGTTCAGATATTGAAAACAAAAATAAAAATAAAAACTAGCCAGTGCCAGTGATTCATGCCTGTAATCCTAGCTACTTAGGAGGCTGAGATAAGAGTATCATGGTTCTAAGTCAGTCTGGGCAGGAATGTCTGAGATTCTTTTAGATAGATAGATAGATAGATAGATAGATAGATAGATAGATAGATAGATAGATAGATAGATAGAGATCTATATATAAGTTTTTTAAAAGCTTAATGGAGCCAACGGGCATAAAAACTGTGTTCTGGCAGACATTAGACCTGCTTTCTCTTACCAAAGAAAATGGAAAGTGTTTTATCAAAATTTGACAACTGAGAGTAAAGGGTACTAAGATTAAGCGTCTGAGATTCTTATCTCCAATTTACTACCAAAAAGTTGGAAATTGAGTTATAACTCAATGATAGAATGGTAGAATGATTGCACTGAGCAAAAAAACTGCATGGACAACACTCGGGCCCTGAGTTCAAGCCCTGGGACTGTCACAAAAAGTATATATAAATATACACACTCACTTGTGTGCACACATGCATGCACACACACACACATATATCAGGGTTCCTTCTTCTAAGAAGATTCTAGTCAGACATTCATGGGTTCTAGAGACAGCAATACAACGTAATAATATTTATAACACACTTAATTCCAACCTGGTCTGTAGCAACTATAAAGATAGTTATCATGTTTCTTTGTTTCATGACTCAGGTAAGAGTATAATAATTAAAGAAGGACTGCTAATTTTGTACAGGAGAATCCCTTATGTATAAATTCATAGCTACTCTGCCCCCTGGCCTCCTAACACAGGCTTGCTTCATTCTGGCTCTTCTAATGTAAGTTTACTGTTTTGTTTCCAATTACTTTTCTGAACATTAAACACTGAATGTCCATTATCAAAAATGTCTGCTGTGAACTCAGTAAAGCAGGGGGAATTATATGGATACAAAATGACTTGAGCAGAGCTGATTGGATTTAGCTTAATTTTCATCAAATCAAAGCAAGATTGTTTTCAAATGTTAAAAAGAAAACCAAGGTATTCATTGAAGACTCTTTAAGTCAGACTTACAGATCCTTGTTCATCAGGACAGTCTAAGAGTAATACCATCCATTCAAGCACACATCAGTTACTAAAACTGTATCTTTACAGAAGCATCTTCACCAGTGCCTCATTCCCCCTTTCTTATTCTCTTCAGTGTCTAATTGAACATGATCCTCCATATGCTAAAACCAAAAAGGAATTTGAGTCACAGTATACAAATACTTACTCAGAAATTTTAAAGCATCTGGCATCAACTAATTTCACCTACACAATAGAACTCAAATGCCTTTTGGACATCTGTCATCTTTAAAACCACTACCTTTTTGAAGCAACAGTATGTTTTTGATAGCTGCTATTCCACAAAAAGAGAATAGGTTCACAGTACTTGGCAACTCTTACCCAGGAGGGTACTGCAATTTTAATACCATGGACTAAAAGCAATTTTTAATACCATTACAGAATGAACTTCATGAAGCCTAAGATAGCAGGAGTGACAAACACTGAAGGAAAAAGCAAGGCAGGGTTTCTAGAAGTACATCTGGAATTTCAACTTCTGTTATCATCTGCAAACAGAAATTTCTCCATGTTCCCAGTCCAGTTCCTCTTCTATAAAAGTGATGGGTCATATCAGCTGCCTGGAAGCTCATTTCTTTTTAGCTGTGTCATGAGACAACTTTGGTTGATTTTTGTTTCCAAGATGTTTTCTCTTCTTTTTAACATTAAAAAGTGTGAAAAGATTTTTTAATTTTTTAATATATGTTCTTTCACCTGTTCAGTTTTTACCTCCCTCCCCCAAAAGATACAAAATGAACATATCAGAATGGCTATATGCAGCATTCATTTGGGCATTCCAATTTTTGCTTTCTTCCCTCAACCCTGCCAGTGTCATCTATCTCAGATCACTACTGGGTGAACACTATTCACCTACGTGGTCAAATCAGCAACCCAGAAGGTCTTTCCTTCTCTCCCAAACCTCATTCACTCCATCACAAGCATCCGAAGCTCTGGTTCCCAAACACAGCCTGGCTTGGACCCTCATCGTCTGTACTATTATTGTATTCCAAACCCCTCCACTTTCTATTTTCTCGTAACTGAGTTTTCAGCTCCCATTTCTCCTTTTATAAGGTTTGTTCTCCACACAGAAGCCAAAGTGATCCTCTTAAAACATTAATCAAATCCTTGCTAGAAAAAAAAAAAAATCCATGCACAGGTCTCATCCAGGATAGCCACCAGTCTTCAGGGCTATGTTATTTACCTCATCAGCTATGTCAATGCCCTTCTTTCTGTTACTGCCTTCCAGACACGCTAGTCTCTTGTTCTCACTCAGAGCCTTTGCACAATCTTCACCTTGGGCTGGAATACTTTCTCTGCATACTTACATAGCCCATACTCAACTTCACAGGTTTCTGTTCCTGTGTCCTAACTTTAAATAGGTTGCTCTGACTTCTTTATCTGAAATAATGCCCCCATCACTGTCTATAGTCCTTTCTCTCATCTTTTGTTTGTTTAATATTCCACCACCAGTACATTGGATTCCTTTATTAATGGTCCACAATGACTCATGCCTCCTCGTGTCTGTCTCCATACATAGTTCTCTGCCAACCATTTTGTCTCCAAGAATGGCTCTATTACTTTCTCTGGTCCATGGAGCATTAGCAAGTATCATGCACACCAAAATTCAATGAGCCTTTACTCTTTAGTCATTGTTTACTGGAAGTCTAGGACCATCCTGGGGCAAATGCCATACTAAGTAAATTCTTAACAAATATCCATCCTATGAATGACTCTATAGATCAACAACTTCCTTTCTCATAGACAAAGACTTTGCTTAGCGAGCAAACTTTTTCAGCAGTATTTTGTATCCTCAATACTTTGATACAGAAAGGAGTATGACATTTCAGGATTTTTTTTCTAAAACATGATTAGCCCTGTTTGAAAGTGAGATGCTTCCTGCTTAAAATCCTTAGGTGTGATATTTGTACTATACTCCGCAGTCCATCAGCAACTCCTCTAGTAGAGTCAGAATATAAAATAGCTAGTCAGCATAGAAGTGCTAGAAAACTCTATTCCAGAAGTTGGGCATTAGTGGCTTATGCCTGAAATACTAGCTAAGAATCTCAATTCCAAACTAGCCCAGACATAAAAGTCTGTGACACTCTTATCTCTGAAAAACAGTAGAAAGCTGGAAGTGGAAGTGTGGCTCAAGTGGTAGAATACTATCCTTGAGTGAAAAAGCCAAGTGATAGTTCAAAGCTTTGAGCTCAAGCCCCAGTACTAGCACACAGAAAAGTGAAAGAAGGAGAGAAAAAGAAAGGAAAGGGAAAGGAAGGGAGAGGAGGGCAGGGGAGAAAAGGGAGAGGGAGAGGGAGAGGGAGAGGGAGAGGGAGAGGGAGGGAGGGATGGAAGAAGGAAGGAAGGAAGGAAGGAAGGAAGGAAGGAAGGAAGGAAGGAAGGAAGGAAGGAAGGAAGGGAAAAAAGAAAAAGGAAACTTCATCATGCTCTGCACTGGAGGAGAACTTGTGAAGACAGGAAAGCCATGTGAAACTTGTGAAGACAGGAAAGCCATGTGAAATGTTGAGTAGGGCAACTGGAAATGTCTTACCATAAGTGCCCATCACCCCACTATTTTTGTGCCTATCCTGGCTCTCTGGCGAATCCAAATCCTTGTGAGCGTGAGACCCGAGTGCTGCTCTGCAATATTGACTTCTAACCACATCATTACTAGACCAATGTACAAAGAACAGCACACCTTTTAAGTAGCAGTTATTCTGTGTAGGGTATAATTAGAGTTGTAAAGCTGCCACATCCCACCCACCATATTAGAAAAATATCTTCCCAATACAGTGGCTGCCTCAGGCTCTGAGGAAGGAAAAAGGCCATGTACAAGCAGCAGCTCTCTAAATTCCACTGCCGTCAGAGGAATGCAGAGTGTAAGAGGCTAGGCCTGACATCCTGTTCCTGTTACTATAGACTGGTTAGACCGTCTGGGGGGAGGGAGGGAGGAGGGAGGACAGACAGAAAGATGAGGCAGTGAAGCCTTTAAATAAGCCAAGAGGTAAATTGCATCTATGCAGATGGTACACAGAAGACACTGTGGTTGGTTTGGTTTGTTTTTTTATGGTGACTACCCTCAAGGACAACCTAGTGTCATAAAAGGCAAGCCTCTGAGCCGGGGTTTGCCTGCTTGGAGCTATGCTCTGTCCTGCGACTTGTGTGGCTTAGAATCCAATTATTCATCTTCTAGGTATTAAGGGGTCTTGTCTGTAGGAGGAGAAAACTCAAAATCTCAAGCTTTTGTAAACCTAGAAAGCTATGACCATAAATCAGTAATGCACCAAACATGACTTTTTATCCCCACTGCATGCCATAAACTTCAAAAATCCTCATTTTTACCTACTGTTTATTACAAGTGAAGGGTTCTATTAAACAATGGGTTTGAAATGAAACCCACTTCTAGTTGGTGTGTACATTTATATTCAATGTAATCTCATAAACTAACTTATTTTGCAAACTGAATTTGAATAATACTGTATGTTAGAACCATGCCGTAGGGCTAGCATACAATAGAAGACAGATGAGACTCTTGTACCCCAAGAAAACTGTGGTCACATTACAAAGGATCTTACATTCCAAGCCAAGGAGTTTAGTTCAGCCTAGGTCCAATAGGGAACTAAACCTCTCTCCAAAGGCTTTCAGTAGGGAGTTACCTATCAGTGTAGTTTGAAGCAGAATCTGTAGGCAGCTTGGTCCCTGGATGAAGAAAAGAAAGTAGCAGAGAAGCCATAAAGAAACTGCTGCAAACTTGGTGTGGTGACTGACACCTGTAATCACAGCTACTCAGGAAGCCAAAATCAGGGGAATTGTAGTCTAGACAAGACTGAGCAAAAAGTCCCCAAGATTCCACCTTAAGAGTGAAAGCATGGGGCTGGGAAGGTGGCTCAGTGGTAGAGCGCTTGCCTTGCATGCCTGAGGCCCTGGGTTTGATTCCTCAGCACCACATAAGCAGAAAAAAAGCCGGAAGTAAAAAGCCGGAAGTGGTGCTGTGGCTCAAGTGGTAGAGTGTTAGCCTTGAGCTGAAGAACTGAGGGACAGCGCCCAGGCCCAGAGTTCAGGCAAAAAACAAAAAACAAAAACAAAAACAAAAAAAAAAAACAAAAAAAGGAGTGAAAGCATGAAGAGGGCTGTGACATAATCACAGAAAGTGGTGACAATGTGACAGGAAGTTACAAAATGAAAGGGAGAATTTGGTGACTGGTCAAGAAGTTTCCCACTTGGAAAACTGAATGAATAACTATTGCAAATAAGTTATCTTCTCAAGGACAACATAGTTTTAGCTATCAAAACTTCACATTTGGTATACCTTTAACATAGGCCTTCTACTTTAGGAATTTACCCTACAGGAAAGTGGGATTAATATATATGCAAAAACATTCACTAAACATTGCCTGCACTAACCAAAAAAGGAAAACTATATAAATACCCATAAAGAGGATGAGCTATAATAAATTATAATATGAACACATAAGTGTGCAGGCATTAAAATAGCAAACTTGATCTATATGTACTAAACTGAAAAAATGTCTAAATTATATATCACATTTAAGAAACATGTAGCAGAAAAAGAAAGATGATTGTATGTACATGTACATGTGCATGAAGATGTACATATATACATATTCATTTAAGAATAACTAAAAAGACTATATTAAAATTATTAGCAACTATTTTCAGAGATATGTTTTTAAATGTCTTTTTACAAAATGTCTATTTTTACTTGAATATTCACAAAAATGTATGATTTGGTATTTTTAATGGAATATTTTAGAGAATAGATTAAGGCCATGTGTACTTAGACTTGGGGAAGGAACAGAATGTGATTTCTCAAGTACTGTATGTGCTCATGCATGTGTGGGTAAGTGTTATTTTTGCTTCTCCGAAGCACTTCATTACATCAGAATTTTCTTGCTTTAGAAAAGAGGAAACAGGCTCAGAGAAACTAATATCTTCCTCCAAATCATAACCATTTTCTGAAAGGTCTTTACTCAAGCTTCATGTGAAACATGAGTAAAGCCTGTTCCTTCTTTCCATTCTTCATATACCACAATCAAGCAGACAGGAGGGTAGGTGGGGCTAGGAGGTGGGTAAGGCTGGGGAATGAGCAGGGTCCTTGATGGGCTGGGCCAGA
The DNA here is from genome assembly GCF_024711535.1 of Dipodomys merriami. Lineage (NCBI taxonomy): Eukaryota > Metazoa > Chordata > Mammalia > Rodentia > Heteromyidae > Dipodomys > Dipodomys merriami. Next base: position 21,397,171 of record NW_027205603.1, read on the forward strand.
TGATGGGTGGAGCCAGATGATCTGTCATGCCAAGGGAGGAAAAGGCAATGAGATGAATAAAGTCAGTGGTCTGGGTATTTTTTCCTCAGAACCTGCAAAATGTCATAACTTCCTTATCTATCTTTATGTGGCCAGATTCTTATTTTCCTTTCCCCACCTTGCTCCTTCCTTCCTTCTTACTCCTCCATTTTCTTTTCCTTCTTCCTTTCTTCATAAATGAAATAAGACTAGGATACAAATAATGAAAAGAGGAGCTGTTAAAAAAGAAAAAGTCAACAAATCTTTCTGTTGTTTTTTTTCTTCTCTGCAAACACACTCATAGGGTTTTGTGTTTATATTTTTATCTTAGTTTGTAACAGGGGCCCTTGTGAAACAGGAACAATGTAATTTGGAATATTTAAGACTGTCTCCTACTTGCCTTAAAACCAAAATAAGCTTCATATCACAGGTAACATTTGAGAGATAATTGTCCATTATTTCCCTTTGAAAACTGTATACTGGTATTGCAATTAATTTAAGCTTTTCTTCCTTTTTGTATAAATTCACTATTTTCTTGAATATGTCTGAATGATGTAAGTAATAAGAATATACATTTGATTTAATTTTTGTCTTGTTTTTAGCTAATCATAAGTACATTCATATTAAGCAAGATGAAGGCTGTTTTATGTGTGACATATTTTATAAACAGTAAACCTAGAGCATCACACATATCTGTAAAAGATCACAGAAGCCTATTTCCATGTAATAAGATGCCCTAGGCTGTCTGAAATCTGTTTCTTTTATAGTGACTACATGTGTAGAAAGAGAAAGATAAGTACAGAGAAATAAATTTGACTAAGTAAATATCACTAATACTACTCAGTATTGATGCAACTTCATTCCTATTGCCTTGCTTACAAAAATAAATTTAAATATATTTAAATAGAAAAGGTTAATTTTATTTAATGTAACAATAAGTTTGTTATAAATATAATCATTAGAGTGCAGATGGTGATGCTTCATTTCTAAATAAAGTTAGCAATAATTACTAAAAATGGTTTAGTAGGTCTTTTAATAAATGAAATTAATAAACCTCATCATGCAAGTTTAAATTGAGTATAGAAATGCAAACTGCTTCTGATTTGTTGCCATCTATTTGATGAGAAGAAGAAAGTAGGTCCAGTGTTTACATTTGCTATAAAAATCCATATAATATACTTTTCAAAAAATATTGCAAGTGAATATTTTATTTTTTCAAAGCTGATCCTGGAGCTTGAACTCAAGGCCTAGTCTCTGTCCATGAGCCTCTTTGTACTCAAGGCTAGTGCTCTACTACTTGAGCTACAGTGCCACTTCTGGCTTTCTTAAATAGTTTATTGGAGATAAGAGTGTCATGGGGACTTTTCTGCCTGGGCTGGCTTCGAACCATGATCCTCAGCTCTTATCCTCATGAGTAGCTAGGAATATAGGCAAATAGCCACTGGTGCCTGCCTGTGAATATTTTAAATAGCAATACTTTCTAAGAATCTTCAGCTTTCTCTGCCCTCAAGAAAATCAAATAAATTAAACTAGACCAGCATTAATTGACTGGCAAGATTCATTTTGTAAAAATCATTTTAGAGTTGTACATGTTCATAAAAAGACAAATTGCAAAATGATTTACGCTATGATTATTATGATTTTAATTGTTCAAAACAATTTCCCTTTAGGATTATTTTTTCCAAGTCATTTATTTTACTTTACCAAATGACCTTCTAGAGAAATTATATAATCAGCAAGAATAGAAAAAAATCCAAAATAGAAAATAATGCAGATATGTGTGTGTGTGTGTGTGTGTGTGTGTGTGTGTGTGTGTGTATGTGTATATGGAGAGAGAGAGAGAGAGAGAGAGAGAGAGAGAGAGAGAGAGAGAGAGAGAAATGCACAGGTATTTATATTGCTGGAAGGCTGCTTCTATTAAAGCTCTTTACCCTGTTCTCATCTTCTTCTTTCCCTCTCCTCTTCTTCCTCTTCTTCTTCATTATTCTCTTGCTCCTTTGTTTAAAAAATGTTTTATTGTAAAGGCGATGTACGGAGGGGTTAGAGTTACACAAGTCAGGTAATGAGTACATATCTTTTTGAACAATGTCACCCCCTCCCTCATTTTCTCCCAGATTTTCCCTTCCTGAGTCCCCTTCTTCCAACTTGTATAGTTCATTACCAACAGAGTCTAGTGAGTATCACTGCTAATTAGTTTACTCTTTGTTCCACCGTTTCTATGTTTCTTCTTCTCCTCCCCCTTCCCAAATCAGATAAACATATACAAGACAAAGGGTACAAAAAACAAAAGCAGTGGCAAAAGGGGAAAAAAAGAACTGAAAACAGTACAATAACAAAACCTCTTGGAATTCCTTTTGATAAACATCCTTTTACATGATCATACGCACATAGCTAGTGAGCCCTTGTGATCATCTCTCAAGAATAGCCTCCTTTGGTCTCACTATGTGAGTGTTTAGAGTCCTGTTTTATTTATGATTTTGAAGTGTAACTTTTTCTCTTTTATGATCAATTGAGTTTACTTGTAGATTCATAGGCCTATTCTAATTTTTACAGATGAAGGAAACCATGCTGACAATGTTTCTTTGGGTCTGGCTTACTTCACTTAATAAAATTTTTTCTAAGTTTTTCCATTTCCTTACAAATGGTAATGTTTATGATGGAAGCATAGAATTCATATATATATATATATATATATGGAAGCTCGATACTGATTTTCAGAGTGGTTGAAACAGGTTTACATTCCCAACAACAGTGCAGTAGTGTTCCCTTTTGGCTACATTCCTGCCAGCCTCTGTTATTGTTAGTTTTCTTGGTAATGGCTATTCTAACTGGAGTAAGATGCAATCTCAATGTCATCTTGATATGCATTTCTTTTATGGCCAGAGATGTTGAACAACTCTTCATGTGTCTATTGGTCACTCTTAGTTCTTCTGAGAAGTCTCTATTTAAGTCTTTAGCCCATTCTTCCCTTTTTCTCCATTTTCTCCTTTTCCTCCTCTTCCTTATTCTCCATTTTCTCCTTCATCATCTTCTTAAACTCTTCCTCTTTCTATTCTCATTTTTATTATCCTTCTTTTTTTTCTCCTCATTCTAATGGGAAACCATGTACCTTATTTTAAAAACAGTTCTTATTGACACACTTTGTTATCGGTCAGTACAAAAGAAGGAAACTTGATTAAATTGTACTTCATGGAAAGGAAGAACTTCCAGAACTCTCTAAGAGTCCCAATAAGGCAGAGTAAATGCAAAGTGATGTGTTTAATAGAGAACTAAGATTTAAAACAAAATGACACGCTTAATGGAAAATGAATATTTGTACAAAGGAAACATAAGAATATATTCATATATGTATTTCTTATATATAATACTTAAAATAATGTGTTAACATTTTAGGCGATGTATGTTCACCCATTCAACAAGAAAAGAAAGACATAAAAGTCAATAAGAAAGACATAAAAAGTTTATAACCTCTCACCTTAAATTTATAATGCTAATTTAGCTTTATATGAAAAATAGGGGCTGGGAAGGTGGCTTAGTGGTAGAGTGCTTGCCTTGCATGCATGAGGCCCTGGGTTCAATTCCTCAGCACCACATAAGCGGAAAAAGCCAGAAGTGGTGCTGTGGTTCAAGTGGTAGAGTGCTAGCCTTGAGCTGAAGAGCTGAGGGACAGCTCCCAGGCTCAGAGTTCAGGCCCCATGACTGACAAATAAATAAATAAATAAATAAATAAATAAATAAAATGGATAGTATTCTCAGTATTTAATGTGAAAAAGAATGTGAATGGGTGAACATACATCACCTAAAATGTTAACACATTATTTTAAATATTATATATAAGAAATACATATATGAATATATTCTTATGTTTCCTTTGTACAAATATTCATTTTCCATTAAGCGTGTCATTTTGTTTTAAATCTTAGTTCTCTATTAAACACATCACTTCGCATTTACTCTGCCTTACTGGGACTCTTACAGAGTTCTGGAAGTTCTTTTGGAAGTACAATTTAATCAAGTTTCCTTCTTTTGTACTGACCGATAACAAAGTGTGTCAATCATCAGAAAACATATATGAAAAGACATATAATCTAATATAGTTGCATTTATCTAATGGGAACTTATCATGGATGTGAATCGTCAGGCTAGAGATACTTGAAGACTTAGAGTGTGTCTGCTGACTCCTTTTTCTCCATACAGTGATCCAAGGAGAGAAACCAATAGAAAACTGTGGCCTATCTGACTGCCAATGTTAGGAAGATACTGAGAAAAGTAATAAAAGTGGGAAACAGCAAGATTTACCTCCAGATAGAAAAATTCAACATTTTTAAAGGTTAGAACCTGAGGGTACTTAACAATTACTTTCTATGATTAAATTCATCAATGAAATAGAAACCAAGGGTAAAAGTATCAAGATCCTCTTAAGTCAAGTTGTACTATGGCCTTTAGTCTTCATGTGATATAAAAAAGATTTAGGAGAAGAAGAACAAACACAAAACATGTGGTGCATGTGTATGGAAATATCATAATGAAATCCTTTGTACAGTTAACATCCACTTGTTTTTTTTTAACAAAAAGTGAGAATGTAAAACTATCCTTTTCACAAACACTGAATATTCCAGAAACTCGAGGACTAACATAATGCCACCTGAAAAATTCCATAGAATTAGGGGTCTAGACTTGGATCTCATTCCCCAGGATATTTCACTGTGGGTTTGTAAATATTACAACATCCAAAAAAATATGAATGCTCTAATATTCCGAAGCATTTCATTTGAGGGCAATACCTAACCTGTATTTGAGGTGATTAGCTCATGAGAAGAGAGTCTTCATCATGAAATCAAGGCCTTAGACAGTCAGGGAGAGGCTATTTTCTGTCTCTTCTCTCTGCTATAAGAGTACAAGTTGGCTATCTGCATAACAGTAAGGAAGTTTTTTTAATAAGAACTAAGCATGCTGGCACCCTGTGTTCAGAACCGTAGCTTCAAGAATGATAGAAAATACATAGTTATAGTTTAAGCCACCCAATCAATATCATGTATTACAGCAGCTGCAACTAACACCTATGCATTAAAATATGTGGTAATGGTGTGTCTTACAAGAGGAGACACTAGCTAAATTGTCCTATACACTTGTCTTCACAAATTTGTAATCCCAGCACTTGGGAGGCTGAGACTCGAAAAATAAAGCCAGCCTGGGCTACCTAATGAGGCAACACCTCAAAAATAAATGAAGAGGAAAAGAGAGAGAATGGGAGGGAGAGACAGAGACAGAGAAAGACACCAGAAAACTTTCTTGGGCTTAGCACAAGGAGTGAATGCTAGTCCACAGGCAGGAACTGAAGCCTTCTGAGGAAAAATAAAATTCTGAAATACCATGATCTTGGACTTCTAGCCTCTAGAACTGTGAGAAAATGAATTTCTGTTATCTAAAGCCACATAGTCTGTGGCATTTTGTTAAGGCAACCTGAGAACACTATCACAGGTTGATATTTTTGTCCATATTGGAGTGTAAAGCACATGGGAATAACAGACAAGAAAGAGAAGCAATGACTCATGGGACAAGACCCTAGAGGAGGTAAGAGGTCATGAACCTAGGAAGAAAAGTCACCTCACTGAAGAGATCCATCTTTCCAGAATCTTCTGGATAGGACTTACAGAACTTGATGAGCATTATGACTTTTGATAGGTACAGTATTTTTAAAACATTTCCATGTTGGGCCCTTTCCACTTACCTCAAAAGAAGAAATTATACATCTTCATACACTAAGCCTTCCATTGATGCTTAGGGTTTCAAAACTCCCTACAGAATGTAAATTAGCACAGTCTCTATGAAGAAGAGTGTGGAGGGTCCTCGGGAAACTAAAAGCAGATTCACCATATAATCCAATCATTTCCTTTCTGGAAGTTTATCCAAAGGAAATAAAATCATCATACCAAAAAGATATCTGTCCAGGCAGTGGTGACTCACTCTTGTATTCCTAATACTCAGGAGGCTGAGATCTGAGACCTGTTGCAAAACATCCCAGGCAAGAAAGTTCAGGAGATTCTTATCTCAAATTAACCACCAGCTAGAAGTGGAGCTGTGGCTCAGGTGGTAGAGCACCAGCCTTTGAATGAGTGAAAAAATAAGTGAAAGATGAGGCTCTGAGTTCAAGCCCCAGCAATACCATGAAAAAGAAAGAAAGAACGAAAGAAAGAACGAAAGAGAGAACGAAAGAGAGAAAGAAAGAGAGAAAGAAAGAGAGAAAGAGAGAAAGAAAGAGAGAAAGAAAGAGAGAAAGAAAGAGAGAAAGAGAGAAAGAAAGAGAGAAAGAAAGAGAGAGAGAAAGAGAGAAAGAAAGAGAAAAAGAGAGAAAGAGAGAGAGAAAGATAGAAAGAAAGAGAGAAAGAAAGAGAGAAAGAAAGAGAGAAAGAAAGAAAGAAAGAGAGAAAGAAAGAGAGAAAGAAAGAGAGAAAGAAAGAGAGAAAGAAAGAGAGAGAGAGAAAGAGAGAGAGAAAGAGAGAGAGAAAGAGAGAGAGAAAGAGAGAAAGAAAGAGAGAAAGAAAGAGAGAGAAGAAAGAGAGAAAGAAAGAAAGAGAGAGAGAGAAAGAGAGAAAGAAAGAGAGAGAGAAAGAAAGAGAGAAAGAAAGAGAGAAAGAAAGGATGAAAGAAAGGATGAAAGAAAGGATGAAAGAAAACAAAGAAAAAAGCAAAGAAAGAAATGAAGAAGCAAAGAAAGAAAAAACGAGAGAGAGAGAGAATAATACAGACAGCTAGAGGAATGAGTTTTGGGGTCCTGCATCACAGGTGGGTGACTCTAGTTCACAAGAACCTATTTTGTATTTTATAAAGTTCTAAAAGAGACTTGCAGGCTCCAAACATAAAATAAGGATAAGAAGATAGGAATACTAATTGGATCAGTGTACCTTGTATGTACATATTGGAATATTATACTGAATCTCATTAATATGTAGTTCATACATGTAAATCATAAAAATAAAATATGTGCCCACAACCTGAAAGGTCTCCTAGGCTGGTTCTATCACTAGGTTCCAGGCCACCTCTTGACCTCTGTCTCCCCCCATCATCCAAATCCATGAACCCTGGGTTTCTGTCCAGCTTTTTCCATCCTCTCCCAATCATGAGCCCTTTCCATAATAATCTCATTTTTTCTCAAAAACATTTTATGGTATGATATGTAATAATTTTAACTTAAAGGAGGTATATTTTAGATTTTAGTCCAATGTATTATTACAGACTATATTTAAACATTTATTTAATATCATCATCTATGTTGTATAATATCCATTGCATGCATAAAAAGGTTTAGATTTTTCTCACTTATGATATGGCACATGTTGTTTGATTTACATTAATTATGTAAGACAAAAGGATGTTTTAGCAATAAATTTCAAAGTGATACTGTATGTGATTTGGGAACTCTTATATACTAAAATGTAGCTTAAACTTTAATTGTATGACAGCATCAGAATTTGACTGCGTAAGTAGCTGATATTCAGAATTACTGTATTTTGAATTTTAAAAATCAACTCATTATAAAGGTTACATTCTTTGCTTTGTGTGATACTGGGTTTCAGTATCAGGTAGAGGGGTTCAGTCTTGCACTTAACCAATTGAGCTACCCTTCCAGATAGGGTCTCACAATTTTCCCCAGATTAGCCTCAGGCTGTGATGTTTCTATGTCCTCCTCCTGAGTCACTGGTTTTACAGGCATACCACTGCTCCCGACTATAATTGCTAAGTTCTAATGATGAAATGAAAAGATTTCTCAAGCTGTTATTTTTCAAGCACTTTCCAGATAACACATTTTTATATCTAAACTAGATATAGTTAGTGCTATACTTCTTTCCTTTTGTACTTGTTAAACGTTTAGGACAAATAGATGAGCTAAACATTCTGTTATCTGACTTATGGATCCGCTAAAAATTATCTTGAGCAAATTTGTAGAACTTCTCTTAGTATTTATTTCTCAACAACTGTCATTTTCATGTTAGTGGCCCTTACATTTTATGCTAAACCAAAATCATCCTTTTGAGCCCCAATATTGGCTGAAAAAATCAATTAAAAACTGTTGAAGAATGGTGTTTGGCCAAGTCACAATTGTTCTTATCCTCATGCCCACCATCTGTCATGTTTGTGCATTGGATATGTGGGGAGGGGTGCAGGGGACTCTCAAATTGTCTTGACATTATTCCCATATAAATCTCTTGGGACAGCCTGTGTGGCTCTGAGTATTCACAGATGCCCAATAAGAACATAACATAATGCTCTAAACCAACAGACAAGAGCCAACAACAAAATCAACCAGTGGGACCACTCAACAGAGTGCTGGGTCCATCCCGGAATCCTGATTCAGTGGATCGGAGTAAGATCCCAACAAAGTACACCTCTAACAGTTCTCAGAAGCTGTTGAATGCTTCTAGGTCCATGATGACAGTGAGAACCACAGCTCCACCCTCCCAGATTGTGTTCTCCACTCATGCTCCTAAAGTCACCCCTTCATTTCGGCCTTCCTGAAGTACTTCCTGCCACTCCTCATTCCAGCCCAAGTTCTACTTGCTGAAATCATACTGGTCCATCAAGGCACAACCCACTGATGCTTTATCTGCTTGACTTCTGTTCCCTCCAGTGCTCCCCAGTCTTTCTCCCGTGGAATTGTGAGATCTATGATTGCCTGAAATGCACACATGGAGTACAAGATATGGGCCACACTCAGGAAAGATGCCCAAAGCACCAGATACTCCCTAAAGAGAGCCAATATATGGCACTCACATTGGCTGAACTGGAAACCCCTTGATTGGGAAAGCTGTATTTTATTCCTCTGCGGATCCTCCAAAGAACCTAGAGATGTAGGCCTTTAAACAAGATTACTGCTGCTTTTAATAGACTCCTGAAATATATTATTTACATATTCACCAAATACTTACTGGATGTGGCACGATGAATGAGGCAGTCATAATCCCAACCCTCATAATAATAATGACAATCATGATGATTTATTGAGTATTTACTATTGGCCAGGCCTTGTACTAAGTGCTTTATATTTATTAACTCATTTAAATGTCACAACCAATCTATATGGTAGGGACTATCAATTACCTTAATTTTGCATTGAGAAAAATCTAAATAATCTGCTCAAGTTCACTCAGCTAAGAAAGCAAGAACTAGTATTCTGAGTCAAGGAAATATGGTCCTACTACCATTAAGGGTGATATTCTAGCTACAGAAGCATATTTCAACAAGAGAGTTGGATGTAAAAGAAAGATGAAGGAATTAAATATAGTCCTAATGTACACTATGAAAAAGAAGCTGCCAAGATATAATATTGGAGGAAAATTTAAGGGGCAGATCCAGTTTGGTGCCAGTGATGTGTGCAAGAATGGTCTCTCATGTATAGGACAGCCTCAGTCCTTCAGAGCCTCTTGGAAAAATGTTCATATGATATCTTGTTGGCTAGATCTATATGTTTTCACTGCACATATGCAGATATTTGTCGTGTCATCATTTCTTCAACATCGTGTAATAGCTACTTACATAGCATTTATATTGTATTGGGTGTTATAAGTAATCAAGAAGTGATTTAAAGTACATGGGAGGTGAAAGAAATGCAAATTAAAACAACACTGAGATTCTATTTCAACCCAATCAGAATGGTAATTATATAAAAATATATCAACAAATGCTGGTGAACCTGTTGTGTGAGGGCATGGTCTAGAACCTTAATACACTGTTGGTAAGAATGTAAATTAGTCCAGCCATTATGAAAATCAGTATGGAGGTTCATCAAAAGAAAACTAAAGACAGAACTACCATAAGGCCCTGCTATACTAGTCTTGGGCATATATCCAAAGGATTATAAATCAACATACAATAAAGATACCTGCATATCAGTAAGTTTATTGCAGCATTATTCATAATGGCCAAACTCTGTAATCAGCATAGTGTTCAACAACTGATAAATGGATAAATAAAATTTGGTGTATACACAGCATTATTCATTCACAAAGAAGAATAACATGGTGGAGGAAGAGGAATAAACATGTCACTTATAGGAAAATGAGTGAAATGGAAAATTGTATTGGGTAAGGTAAGTCAAGTTCTGAAAAACAAGCATCTCACATTTCTGCTCATATGCAGAATCCAAACCTAAAATAATAATAATACATATAAATAATAATATGATATATGAAGAGGACTGTTTGAGGAGACAAGTGGAAGGAAGAAAAGTGAAAAGAAAAGGGAGATGAGGAGCTAATATGACTGGAATATATAATATTACGAGTGAAAATAGCATAGTAAAACTCACTGAAAACTCTTTTAAAAGGGAAATAGGAAGGAAGTTAGTTAAGGAAGAGTAATGGAAGACATGAATTTGATCAACATATATTATAGTCATGTATGGAAATACCACAATGAAACTCCTTTGTTCAAGAACTTTATGCTAATAAAATAATAATTGCATTAAAGTATTTCAATGAGAAAATAGTAAACTATGTGGGAGGATAGGCATAAGTTATATACAAATATTATGCCACTTCATAGAAGGAAATAGGACACCAAGGAGGTCCTGGGACTAATTATCTATGGCCAACATACATCCAGAACTCATGACCAAGGTTAGGGTACGTTTGCAGTGTCACCTAAAGCCAAGGGATTGGATAAGATTATCCAATGAAATAAGGAAGGACAAAGGGTATTGCACTGAGCCCATGAGACCCTGACATGTAGAAATTGTGCAGGCAGCAGAAGATGTGAAAAGAAATAATCAGAAAATATCAGAAGATTGTGTTGGCATAGAAGCCAAGAATAGAAAATGGCTCTATTAAAGAGCAGTCAATGGGGACAACTGAAGATCAGAATAGGACCAGAGAATGGCCACTGCCGGTGGTCTCCACATGACATTGTGGTTAATGGCAAGAACAACATCAATCATGTGGTGGCAACTAGTATTTGATGGAACTGAGTTGAGGAGACAGCGAAGGAAGAGATTCTGACAAATTCTATCTAATTCACAATATGTTGAGAGCCAGAGAAGAGTATGAGAGCTAAAGAGAACATAGGAGTCCCTGGATATAGGAGTTGCTATTGCCTTTTTGGTGAGGGGTGGAAATTGGTGATGTATATGGGAGAGAGAAAGAAGATAACTGCAGCACCAGTGGAAAAGTACACAGAATGCTTTAAGTAAGAGCAAGGATTCTTCATCTTTTGAAAGAAAGAAAAATACTGTGTGTGTGTGTGTGTGTGTGTGTGTGTGTGTGTGTGTGTGTGTGTGTGTGTGTGTGTGGCATGTCACTAGTAGGGCTTGAACTCAGGGCTGGGCTCTTTTGGCTGGTGCTTTACCACTTGAGCCACACCTCCAAGTACAGTGTTCTGCTGGTTATTTGAAAATAAGGCTCTCTTGGATTTGTCTGCTTGGTCTGGCTGCATATCATGATCATCAGATCTCAGCCTTCTGAATGGCTAGGATTCTAGGACTGTAAGTATGAGCCACCAGCACTTTTATTTTTCTTTTTGCCAAATAAGTTCAAATCTGGGTAATTGGGTCCTCTAAATAAGGGCTAATTAATCAACTAATTAATTAAGGCAGGAGTCAGAGTGACTTGGATTATGTCATTACAGATAAACTATGAATCCAACAATCTTTTGTATCCTGAGTTGTTCAATTTTTTAAAACATTTTTCTCATCTTGTCTCTTTTTCTTTTTTCAGAGATTCTCCACACTCCCTAGGAAGAGATCCAGAATGCTCCAACAATAGGCATAATTTTAATATGCTATTTCTCTGGATGTCACACATGTTTACCAGTGCTCAGCCTGAGGAACAAAAGCCCACTTCGAAGTTTGACATGAAACTCAGGAAAAACTTAACCTTCTATAAACATGTGGGAACAAATGTAGACTCACCTACATTGGGTGGGGATGGGTGAGACAGGGTGGGGTATTATCCTAAAGAGTATCCGATCTGAGGTGTCCCAAAGGTCAGTCAGTCCCCAGCTTCTGGTTTACACGTGTAGGGGAGATCCACCCCACAGCTGTGCTTCAATCATCTTTCCCCACAACTGCCCTAACTTAGTGAATCGCAATCAAATAAGCAGAGCTGAGTCTGCTGGGGAGTAGACATTAGGCCCCATTGTGCAACTGTATAATTACTGCACAACACATGCTAAAAACCAGGGGATAAACAAAGTTGGAGCTAATCCTAGACCCCTTCCAGCAAGAAGATGAAAGGGATAATATCAACATGCTGCTAAGACCAGAGCTATCACCAACTGAACCTAAGCAAAGAATAAGTGGAGAAATTATTTGTAAGTTACAATTAGGAGGTTAATGAATATGGCAAATTTATTCTAAATTTATTCCTTTGATGATGGTGGTGGTGGTGGTGGTAGTGGTGCACCAAAAAACAATTTTCTATATCCTCAAGTTTTAACAATGTTTCGAATGTTAATGAAAATACCAGACTTCCTTTTGTTTTATTTTTTTAATTTACTGAAGTGAAGATGTTTCCTTTCAGAGAATTTTTCTAGCTTAAGAGAATACCAGAGATCTTGCCTTTACAATAACAGCCCATGAATATTTTAATTGAACAAACTGAGAAGGCAGTTTAATGGTAGAATTGGTCCATAGAATGTATAAGGCTTTGGGTTCAATCCTAGCACCAAGGAAAAATAATAGTATTTCAATAATTTTACTTTTCTAAAGGCTTTAAAACTATGTATTTAGTTACGCTAAGATTCATATTCTCCTTAATATTACAAGTATATTCTTGGTAAAATATATCCCAGGAGGGGGAAAGAATAAGCAAAGATAGAAAGATTCCGGGCTCTGATGACTCATGTCTGTAATCCTAGTTACTGGGGAGACTGGGATAGAGGACTGAGGTTTGAAGCCAGCCAAAGCAGAAATGTCTGTGAGACACTTAACTCTAATTAACAAAGCCGAATCTGGAAGTGGTAGAACTCAAGCCTTGAGAGAAAAAAGCTGGGAGAGAATGAGAGACCTGAGTTCAAACCCCATATCAGTGTGTGTGTGTGTGTGTGTGTGTGTGTGTGTGTGTGATTCTGTGTGTTTGTGTGTTTACAGGAATATATATATTTTCAAAGTTGAGTCCTGATCATAAAATATTTAGGAAGAAATAATTGGAGGAAAGAATAGAAATGAATGCCATTACCCAAATTTGACACTTAAATGCCAGCCTGAAGAATTGGAATTAATAATTAAGTCTGGTTCCAAAAGGAAGTTATAGACATTATTTTGAATAAAGAAATAAAACTATATTTATATGTCTTTCTCCATAAAACTCAAACCATTTCATGTTCTCCTTAGCAATTAAATACGTCTATGGCTTTAAGGTAATATCCAGTTAACTCGAATTCTTGTCTTAGTTTTCATTGAATTCCAGAACCTGGAACACAAACTTTAGCAACACAAACTTTGAGCCTTATTATACTCAGATCTAAGTGGGGTCGGAATACGAATCTTATAAATTCTCTGTAACCATTAAATGAGAGAATATAAAAACCACATTGGGGAGAATATGACACAAAGTAGATGCTCATTATATACTCATTCTCCTTCAGGCTTTCAATGATTAAAATGGTAATATCAGAAAGGAAATACCTCCACTTAAAACTGTTCTTCATTCAACTTAACAGACTTGCAAGCCTGAAAAAATGATAGAAACCTCTTTTCTCACACTCAAAAAAAGGCAAAAACAGTTCACCAGAGCACCAAGTGAAAGGAGCATGTGCAGAATACTGGGAGCAGAGAGAGTGAGTCAAATCTCAGCCACAGGTCTACAAAGACTTCTCAAGAGAGCTTATAATTTAGCTGGACTTTCAACAATGAGGAGGTTGCAAGCTGGGTGAGTCATAGATGTGGAAGTTCCTAAGGAAAGAGGGTGATCTGAGTGGGCACTGGCAGTTCCTGAAGGATTATCAAATCAGGTTATCAGAGGACAATAGTGGCTCATGCCTTTAATACAAGCTATTCAGGAAGCTGCCATCTGAGGATCCTGGTTCAAAGGAAGCCTGGGAAAGAAAAGTCTGTGAGACTTTTATCTCCACTTAGCCATCAAAATGCCAAAAGTGGAGTTTGGTTCAAATGGTGGAGCACTAACCTAAAGCAGAAAAGCTAAGGGACAGTGTCTAGGTCCTGAGTTCAAGCCCAGTATGAACACACACACACACACACACACACACACACACACACACACACACACACACACACACACACACACACACACACACACACACACACACAGAGTTTATCAGGGAATATGTTTACCAGCAGATGTAAGTTGTACCCCCTACATAAGGAGACATGAAACAATAGGCTGGATAAGCAACAGAAAGGGAAAAGAGATGAGCCAAAGTAGGGAAGGAGAGTAGAAACTCCACAGAGACTTTCAAGTTCCCAGCTTTGGCACAACTTTGGTGGAAACTGTAACCAAAAAGAGCCCAAGAAGCACAGTTAGGGCAAGTGGGTTGAAGAATGAGATGGGAAGTTCTGGGACCCCTTAGATTTGAACTAAATGCAGTTCCTCTGGAGGAAGATATAAAATATTTTCTCTCAATATTTAGTTGATAGATTATGATAAACTTGAAGGATCAGAATGCTGATGAGAACTGAAGCCCAGAATGTGACCAGGTCCAGCTAGGAACAGTTAGCATGGGGAAGAAAGTAAGGGTAAAAATACAAGGGATAGCAATATTGTTTTTAAAAGAAAAGAAAAGGAGTGGTATCAGTAATACAGATGGAGAAGAACAAACTAGGGAAAAGAACGTCTGGGAAGTGAATGAAGAGAGCCAGAAAAGACCAGCTGTGCTTTAAGCAGAAAGAAGGTCAAAACATATTTAGGGGGAAAAAATAAAACCCACTATATTCCTTTTATAGCCATTTAAGAAACAAGGCAAAATGCCTTGCTGATTTTTTTCTTTCATCTCTTATGTATTGGCTGCAAATAGAAAAACAATTCCTGAAAAGAATATTAGTTTTCCTCATTCTTAGATGACTTCAGAGGCACCATTTTGTCTTCCCAGGTCTCCTCTTTTCATAGCGAGTCCACTTGATGTATTTTATTAAAACTAGCAGTGATGTGATACCCTAGAACCCCTTATTACTCCTCATTGTTTTCAGGGCTAAGTATAAAATCCTTTTCTTTGCTATTAAAGACTCTCTTTATGTGAGCCACAATATCATACTCACTTGTGTGTTGGGGGGGGTGGTCTGGTACTGGGGCTTTTACTCAAGGTCTTTCTCTCCTATTTGGCTTTTTCCACTCAAGGCTGGAGCTCAAGGCAACCACTTAAGTTACACCTACACTTCCAGCTTTTTGCTGGTTAATTGGAGATAAGAATCTTTTTGATTTGTCTTCCTGGGATGATTTTGAACCTAAAGCCTCAGCTCTCAGCCTCCTGAGTAGCTAGGATTATATGCAGCACCCCGGCTTCACATTACCTTAAAGTAATAGTTCTCTTTACTGATCACTGTCATCTAACAAATCTTATTCATGCCTGTACTAATTTGACACTATCTACCCTAAAATGCAAGTGACCAGAAACTGTATATTCCCATATATCCTTGAAAACTCAGTCCAGGCCCCTTTCCTACTCAAGTACTCTCTGCATTTCTTTTTTTTTTTTTTTTTTTTTTTTTGTCGGTTGTGGGGCTTGAACTCTGGGCCTGAGTGCTGTCCCTCAGCTCTTCAGCTCAAGGCAAGCGCTTTACCACTTGAGCTACTGTGCCACTTCCGGTTTTCTGGTGGTTTATTGGAGATAGGAGTCTCACGGTCTTTCCTGCCCGGGCTGGCTTTGAACCGCGATCCTCAAATCTCAGCCTCCTGAGTAGCTAGGATTACAGGCGTGAGCCACCAGCTCCCGGCCACTCTCTGCATTTCTTGTTTGGTATTTATCAGAGTCCAGCAAACCTGTAGCCTGGGTTCCTTGATGGCCTTTGGGATCATCTCTGCACCTCAGTTTTCTCCTCTGTAAACTGAGATATTTACTGTTCTCAGACTCCCAAATCATCTAACATAGTCTCTGCACATCATGTGCCTAGCTAGAGCTATTAAAATCACTGAAACAGGGCTGGGAAGGTGTCTCAGTGGTAGAGTGCTTGCCTTGCATGCATGAGGCCCTGGGTTCAACTCCTCAGCACCACATAAGCAGAAAAAGCTGGAAGTGGCACTGTGGCTCAAGCGGTAGATTGCTAGCCTTGAGCTGAAGAGCTAAAAGAAAGTGCCCAGGCCCAGAGTTCAGGCCCTATGACCAACAAATAAAATATCTGAAACAGGACAGAACTGTGCACAAATACTCACATTACTACATTCCCACAAGTATTGAAACAACATATGAAGAATGTGCTAACACTAGGACTTTACCATCAGATGGAGTGATGGCTACCATCATGGATCAATGCAAGGATTTCACTAAATTGGAAGTGAAGGTCCAGGCCAAACTTCAGTATTGAAAGCATCATCATTAGAATGGGACTCAAGGCCCCTTACCTGACATCCATGCTACATCACTTCCCTTCTTTGCATACTGCACCATCATCCAACGTAGTAACTTTTGGAATCTCTGAGTTATAGCTGCTATAGTTATGAAACTATATAACTAGGTTCTTTATTGCCTAAATTATCTTTCTCCTTGGGAGTCAGTTTTCCTTTCTGCTATTCCTCTTTTAGCTGCACCCTTTTCTCAAATGTCTGGTGATCCATAGTTGGCTCTTCACACTCAATAAGGAAACCACATGTGCATACATCTATCTTTCATACCAAGCAGCAAAATCTTTGCCCGATAAAGGGACTATGTTTAGTTCACTTTGGGGGCTAAAACACTTACAAATTTCAGGTTTTTATAACATAATACTCCAGCAACTCTTTTTTTTTATTCCTATCATATTTGGATTAAAGGTGACATTAATAGCCAACAAGGAGGCCTGAGACAGTTATGAAATCTGATTCTGTGATCAGTAGTTGACAAGTTACATCATCAATCACAGAAATGGTGTGGTTTCCCTGGAAAGGAGCAGTAGAAGGAAACAAGGTAAATGAGATGTTAATGGTCCCATCAAACACGTGAATGACTCTTGGAAAATACTATTTAACATGATGTGCCCTTACCCTATATTAGACACTATTCTGAAAATTAAACAACCCTGTGAGGAAGATACTATTTTTTCCCACTTTACAAATCTGAAATTGAAAGGCAAATACATTCATATGACTTGCCTGAGGCCATACTGCTAATAGTTTGGTGAAGCCAAAATTTATATCCAGGCTACTTCTAGATTAGTCATTTAACCTCTACAGGCATAAATTAAAGATTTTAGAATTAATCCAGGTACTGCTGGCTCAGTACATCTAACTCCTTGTTACTCAGCAGGTTGAGATTTGAGAATCTAGATTTGAAGCCAATGAGGGACAAAGCTGGAAGACTCTTATCTCCAATTAACCAGCAAAAAGCCAGAAATGGAGGTGTGACTCAGTCATTGAGCATCAGCCTTGAGCAAAAAAAAGGTATGCAAGAGCATGATGGCCTGCATTCAAGCCCCAGTAATGGCACTAAATAGATAAATAAATAAAGCTTTAAAAATTAGAACTGAGAAGAACTTACTAGCATATAGAATTTCCCAGTGATGAGAGATACAATCAAGTGGCAGAGATAGTAAGCTAAGCATACATTTTTGTCCTGTTCAAGAAGTTAGACTTTCAGGGTCGACTCCAAATTCAGTAGTATTTGATGGTGGCTTTGGCAAATGTATGTATCTATTCCCTTTGAACAAAATGCAAGCTTAAGATTCTTGGGGGGTATAGATAATGTACTTTCTGCACTGCTTCATGTACATAGTAAACACAAACATTTGTTGGTTAATGTTGAAGGACTTTACACTGGTGAGCTTTTAGAACAGGGTCGATTATCTCTTCTCTATGATGTTGAGCATGAAGGCCATGGAACAGACTGATGACTTCTAAAGCTCCCTCCCAGGGCTATGATTTGGTAGAGGACAAAAATAGACAGGAAAAGGCACCAGCATCCTTATGTCCTTCTGTGGCACAGTTGGAGAGTGCTATGCCAGGATTTCTGATTTTTAAAGGTTGTTTTAAAAAAAGATGAAATGAAGTTCTGAGCCATTCTCAAAACAGCTTATTGATCATGTCACCAAGGTCTTCTAAATTTCACCCTGGATATGTAAGAAATACCAAGTTACTGTTAGGAAAAAGAATGAGCCTTTTTAATGATCTCAAGGATATACTGGCCATAACAGCAAGCTGTCCAAACACTTATAGACTACAATATACAATGACAAGTCAAGAGAAGCTATCATCAAGATTTTTACTGAACAATTGCCAGTCATAAGAATACATCTGAAAAAAATGCAACAGGATCATGGATGATAGTTCTTAAATATTCACTGAAAATATTTGTTGAAAATAGTTTTAACTAATCCAAACAATGGCATTTTGACATTAAAAGTAATACAACATAATGATTTTGAACCAGAAATACTGAGGGTCACTTCACAATTGACTTTATACTTGGATGTGTTGTTGTTCTATTTTTTAAGGGCTAAATGGAAGTGCAGAAATACTTTTTAGCTGTGAAAGGAAGAATACAGGATAATGATACTAACCCTTAAGCCTACTCTTGACAAGTTAAAAATAGCATGTTGTGCATAAACACATTCATCCATAGCAAAAACATAAAATACGATTTGAGATAAATGGAAATGCATGCTGTTGTTTTCAGAGAAAAATGATGAGAATGCATGAGGTCTGTGAGTGTCAAATGTTCCTAAAATAATGAAATGCAGTTGATTTTAAAATTATCACCTTTACCCTTATTGAACAAGACAGGACTAAGTTTCAAATAAGACGTGCAAAAGAGATGCCATTGCTGCTTAACTGGACTTCCTTCTCTCTCTCTCCTCGCCTTCTCCCTTCCCTTCCCCCTCAAAGCTGTTCTGGTCCTATGACCCTACTGAAGATTCCTGTCCATTCTGACCCTCTTCATACCCATTAACTCAGGACTTAGAGCCCCTTCTTAATCAAATGGTCAAGACTCCCATGTAGCTGCCACACTTTCTTCTTTGCAAATCAGTTATCAATAGCTGGGTTTTCTCAGCCTCTCCCTACTAGTACTCTGATACTTACTTTCCTTGCTTCTTAAATAGGACTAGTGTCACCAGGACATCTCAGAGCTGCCAATAGTGGAAGTTCAGCTATGTGGAAGTTCAACATGTCTTAGAGGGCTGTCTTGAGGCCTATGCTGTCTAGAGCAGCCCATTCCCAGGCTGTGGGCCATAAAATAATAATTATCCAAATAACCAGAAAGAACCAAATTGGAAAATGTTCCACTCAGGAAAGAAAAAAAACTAAACTACTGAGAATATGTATTTAATAGTCATAGCCATAGGAAGAGTAAGCCTATAGACCAAGTAATAATAATAATAATGCTTTTAATTGAAACTACTAGCTAATAACACTGTCAGCAGAACTTCTATAAGATGTTTACATTGCAGTCTTATTCCAAAATCTTCCAATGGTTTAGGAAATTGAAGTATGGTGTCTTTCTTATTTAGAATGTCCTTTCTGCTTTGGACTAAACAAAAAACAAACAAAAAAACAAAAAAACAAATGTCACTAGGTACCTATGGCTCACACCTCTAATCCTAGCTACTCAGGAGGCTGAGATCTGAGAATCATGGTTCAAAGCCAGCCTGGCAGAAGAGTCCATGAGAGTCTTAAAAACCACCAGAAAACATAAACCACCAGAAAACCGAGGTGTTGCTATGGCTCAAAGTAGAGGAGCACCAGCCTTGTGCAAAAGAGACAGCACCCAGGCCAAGAATTCAAGCCCTATGACCAACAAAAAAAAAGTGAATGCTATACATTGATAGTAACAAAAAGGAAAAGGAAGAAAGCTAACAAAACAAAAATCAGTCCTCATCTATCCCTCTTTAGGAAGTAAAAACCACTAGGGAGGAAAGAAGGTAAAATAATAAGACCACGGCTCAGCACTAATTGGGCTGCAATTGCAAGAGACATAGTAAAGGTCATATCTGTGTAGACCACATGGACTCCACATCAAAGGCGTTGGAAACTATTTGGCTTTGGATTTGTGTTGTAAAAGTATTCATGCTTAATTATGAAAGCCCTCTACCTTCACCTTTCCAAATGTGGGGAGTCATCAGTAATGAAAATTACCTTGTTGTGAGATTAAGACACAATGGATACCAACAAGGGTCCAACGTGGTTCTGTCAAATAACAACCAAGCCTCTACTTTAGGACGGCAGGATATCACTCTGGGAGATTTTTCCATCAGCCAAACTACACCTACCTGGGCCTTTGTAGAGGTGACCTTCAATTAAGGCAATGATTTCCTCATTACCTATTTTCTACTGGCTGATTTTTACAGAAATACTCCTAGGGTGTATGGAATGGGAAACTGGGAAAGAATAAGAAAAAGGGACTTAAAACCTGAGGAAGGATATAGCCTGGGGGTTGAGGAGAAGGGAGAAAGTCTGGGAGCTTTTATAAAACTTTTATTTATATTGTTTTCCAAGGGCAGCTTTTGCCAAGGGATGTGGTTGTCAGAATTGCAGTAAATCTATCTTTTGTTAGATAGATGTAGCATCTCGGCTCTAACAGCCCCCTTGTGCGTTTGGACCAGCATGTGGCTGAGGATGGTTTTTATGTCAGCAACAAACCCACCTCCTGGACTTCATAATATTGAGAACATTTGCTCTAGTCACGGCTTAATCAGTATGAGCCCATCCACTAGCTCTATGAACAATCAGACATTGCCAGAAGCCTCTTGCATTAAAAGCGTGATGTACTCTCTATGGAGAACTTCTAACCTCACAAGTAAGTTGTCTATTGGCCTGAATTGTCAAAATTGGTCTGAAAATGTTCTGAAAAAATACTAATATATATTGGAGAATGAAATAACATGAAGTCTATCACCTCCTGTGCATTGTCTTTCCCCTGACCTAGCTCCAACAGGGCTCCAAAATTGCTCCCCCGACTAGACCCCAGAGTAAAGGAATAGAAACCTGGATTGTGGGCCCTCTGTCTCCACTGGGAATCCAGAAATGTAGAACCTTCCTACTAACACTGAAGTACATGTCAGACAAACAAAAAAAAAATGCCACCTTCTTCTACCTGCATTTGCACTTGCTCAAAAGAAAAAAAAAACATACAAACAAAAACTTCAGTGTTGCAGGTAGTATTGTTTGCTTTTGCTTTTATTTTTTTGTTTGGTTTGGTTTGATTTGTTCTTTTTTTCTGTCTCTTGGGACAGCAGCTCCAAGCAGGGAGGACAGAGAAAGGAGGGAGGAAGGATGAACAAATGTAGACATGGTAATCAGTAGACACTACGTGGAAAATGAACTGTGTATCTTATGGCATGGAGGGGAGAGGGGGTCACTGGGTAAAAGCTAAAGAAGAGATAACATTGTCCAAAAAGAAATCTTATTATTACCTGTCCTTTATTTTTTTTATTTTTATTTTTTGTCGATCATGGGGCTTGAACTCTGGGCTTGGGCACTGTCCCTCAGCTTTTCAGCTCAAGGCGAGTGCTCTACCACTTGAGCTACAGCGTAACTTCCAGTTTTCTGGTGGTTTATTGGAGATAAGAGTCTCACAGTCTTTCCTGCCCAGGCTGGCTTTGAACCGCGATCCTCAGATCTCAGCCTCCTGAGTAGCTAGGATTACAGGCGTGAGCCACCGGCACCTGGCTTACCTGTCCTTTAAAACAGTAACCCCTCTATTCAACAACACCTTAATAATAATAAAATTATATTTCTTAAAAAAAACAAAAACCTCTTCCTTTGATTTTTTTTTTTTTTTACTGTCAGTGCTGAAGCTTGTACTTAAGGTCTAGCCAATGTCTCTTAGCTTTTTCACTATACCACTTGAGCCATAACTCCACTTCTGGCTTTTTGGTGGATAATTAGGAAAAGAAAGAGCCTTTCTTCCTCAGCTTTGTTCAAACTAGGACCCCAGATCTCAACCTCCTGAATAGCTAGAATTACAGGCATGAGCCACTGTCATAGGTCTTCCTTCCATTTTTACTTAATTAATGCTCAAAATTCTTCATAAAATAAATATTCCTGTTCTCCTCTGAATACCAATATGCCTTCATCCTTAGAAATCACCCCAGGAGAGTATTCTAGCAAGACATGTCTGCTTTGTAAAGCCACCAAACAGGGCGAAATAATTTCATGTTGTACTTGAATTAAATTTTGTACAGGATCTTGTTTAACCTTATGTATGTTTTTTTCAAACCCACTAGTAACTTCTTATCTTTTCTAACATGCAACAGTAACTACAATCCTTGACATGTCATGTCTTTGGGCCCAAGCCGCACCCTGGTCAGCATGCTAGTCTAATCAGGACACACCAACACCATCTGTCAGAGGAACCAACTTCTTCTATCTGCTCCAAATTTGGCCCAGCTTCCTTCAGCTTTGGTCTAATGATTATCCTACAGGGTAGATGCCACTTAGAGTTTCTGGACCATTTCTTCTCATGGACAGTGAATAATGCTTTCCTTTCTTGCTTGCCACTATCTTAGTGTATTCTTTCACCCTCTGTCCGTGGGCCAAAGCCTCCTGTCCTAATATATACTAGTATATAATCTATACTTTCTTTGTTGTGTTTTCCTTTTAAAATTTTTTAGTTATTATAAAATTGATGTACAACGGTTACATAAGTAAGGTAAAAAGTACATTTCTTTTTGGACAATGTCATCCCTTCCTTTACTCTCTCCCAGTTTTTCCCTCCCATCCCTACCCTCAAGTTTTATAGTTCATTTTCAACATAGTGTCCAGTGAGTACCACTTCTGCATTTGTTCACCCTTTGTCCCTCCATTTCTGTGGCTCCCTTTATACTCCCAAAGATAAATAAATGAACAAACAGACAAATAGAACAAAGAAAACCAAAAGCAGCAAAAAAAACCCTCTTGTTTCCATTTCCTGCAGTTCATTTTGATAAATCTTATTTTGTATGATCAGATGCATATAGGTATTAGGTCTTTCTCTTCCTCGACTAAGAGTATCCTATTCTCCTTTGGTTTCATTGTTTGTGAATGCCTAGAGAACTGCATAATTCATTGTCCTGGTGTACTTTAGATCTAGCTTCTGCATATGAGAGAAAACATGCACCACTTGTCTCTCAGAACTTGGCTTACCTTGCTTAACAAAAATTGTTCCAGGTCCATCCATTTTCCTGCAAATGACATAATATTATTCTTTCTAATAGCTGTGCAAAATGCCATTGAGTATAGGTACCACATTTTTTTGATCCACTTATCTATTGGAGGTCATCTGGCCTGTTTTCACAACTTGGATATTGTGAATAGGTCAGAAAAGAGCATGAACGTGCAAGTGTCTTTATAGTATCCTGGCTTGTGATGTTCTGGGTAGATGCCCAGGCGTGGTATGTCTGGGTTGTAGGAAAACCTATGTTTAGTTTTTTGAAGAATCTCAAAAAACTTTCCAGAGTGGTTATACTAGTTTAAATTACCACCAAGAGTGGTAATTTTCCCATATCCTCACCCATATTTGTTGTTGTTCAAATTCACAATGTTGGTTTATCTAACAGGGGTGAGATGGACTCTTAGAGTTGTTTTGATTTGCATTTCCTTTATCCAAGGAAAATGAGTATTTCCTCATGTGTTTCTTTATCAGTCTTACCTCTTCTTCTGAGAATTTTCTCCTTAGCACCTTTGCCCATCTAGTAATTGGTTGATTAGCTTTGGGATGGGTTTATTTTCCTGAGTTTCTTCTATATATTGAAAATTAGGCCTTTGTCTGATACGTTGGTGGTAAAGATCTTTTCCCAGTCTTTTGGCTATCTTTCTTTCTTTCTTTCTTTCTTTCTTTCTTTTTTTTTGGGGGGGTCCAGTCTTGGGTCCTGAACTCTGGGCCTGGGCGCTGTCCCTCAGCTCTTCAGCTCAAGGCTAGTGCTTTACCACTTGAGCCACAGTGCCACTTCCGGCTTTTTTTTCTTTTTGCTTATGTGGTGCTGAGGAATCGCACCCAGGCCCTCATGCATGCAAGGCAAATGCTCTACCACTGAGCCACCTTCCCAGCCCCTGGCTATCTTTCTAGTTTAGTAATTGTTATATAGTGAGAAAACAGAGAAGCCACATTTTGGGAGATTGAATCCAGAATCTTTATTAGACAGTCGGTGTCTGCAGACGGACTCTCAGCTCAATGATCTGCAGTCCCACAAACACACCTAACACCGTCAGAAAACAGCTCTGAGAGCTGGAGAAGAAAGAAAAAACAGAAAAACAAATCCAACAAACCAGATCAGCTCCAATGGAGAGCTGAAATGGGACACCATGGTGACCGGAGAAGAGCCAGGAGGCAGGAGACAGGACATGAACATGGAGACATGAGCTGGTTGGAGCCTAAATAGGGTCCGGTTGGGGAAGGGTCACAGGGAGCTTGAGAGTTCACAACCCAAGAATGGCAGGTCCAATAATGGGCCCCTGCTTCTAGAAATTCAGTCACTCCTAACACCTGGAAGGTGGGACTTCCCCGCATCTACCATGAAGACAAGGTGGCACTAGTTAAACCCAATACCCTATTATCCAACACATGGCCAGGATGGCAACAGTTAGATTCAGTAACCCTACTTTATAACTATGTCCTTTGCTGTGCAGAAACTTTTTAGTTTGGTGTAATCCCATTTATCAAGTCTGTGTTTTCTTTTGTGGTCCTGACAAGCCTTGTAGCCTCTGATGGTGTTTTCTTCTACTATCATATTTCTTGCTGCGAGTGTCAGTACATACAAACAGGCACAAGGCACAGTGTCCACCTTTTCCTCAGTGCTCACGCTCAGAATTAGGAACATAATTCACGAACTGTCTTGGGAGGATCCAAATAATAGTTGTGCATATGAGCTGGCATGTGGGGAGCTGTCCATGATGTCCTGGAATAGCACTCTACACACTCTTCCCACATTCCCACATTCCAGCAAGATGGCAGCAAGCCACTGTGAGGTTGAGTTTTTGCAATCATCCTCAACATGGCAGAATGATTTGGTTTTAGATCAGAAAAAAAGTCCTGGCTGTAAAAGATGAAAACACAGGAATCCCAGAAGGAAGAATTGAATAGTGTACTCTATAGTTTTGCATAGCTATCAACATCCATGTTAATAGAAGCAGGGCTTGGCTGGTTTTTACATAGCTTCTAACTCTCCACATCATCCCACTTCCTGAAGATGGCTGATGAAGAAAACTAGCTTACCTGTACACCTCTTGGAAATCATTCCCCATAGAAGACCTAGACAGAACTTATTTAATTGAATTGAGAGTCCCCGCACTCAGGATGAACTGCACACTACCGTGTGATGTATGCTTAGTCACTGTGTGTCTGCAGAGTTCCTGTCTGCCTTCTCTAAGCCCACCAGATATAACTTCTTACAGGAAACCAGCCTGGGGACATCCTGGATCCCAGTAAAGGCTTGTGCTTAAAGGATTGTCCCCTATCTTTTTT
This sequence comes from Dipodomys merriami, assembly GCF_024711535.1. Classification (NCBI taxonomy): domain Eukaryota; kingdom Metazoa; phylum Chordata; class Mammalia; order Rodentia; family Heteromyidae; genus Dipodomys; species Dipodomys merriami. The sequence continues at coordinate 21,422,701 of NW_027205603.1, forward strand.
CCTCCCTGTTGGTAGAGCTCCCCACTTCCCCCTTGGTCCCTCTAGCTATGTTGCCCTCATCTCTCTTGGAGTCTGTGAGTAATAAAATGCTGTTATTTCATATGCTTTGTTGAGCTCCTTCTCTGTAACTCACCTTATTAACATATCTAAACCTAACTTATTTCCCGGCTAGTCTCCTCCTAGACAGTGGCCATCTTGAGAGATGAACAGATGAGAGCCCAGGGGCATCTGTCAGGACCAACAAGCTCCCTGTGAGGGGAACACATGTTCCCAGGTCTTGCTGAGGCATTTGGCAGATTAAGTTGTTCATCTGCATGAGAAGAACCCTGTATTGAAGTTCATTGCCAAACTTTGCAATCATTTTGGGAACAAACTAGAAGAAAACAGGACAAAGTCATGTGTTTAGAACTTCAGTGAGAGTTAGGACTAAGCTGGAAGCAGACTCCCAGAGCGCTGCTGGGAAATCATGTTCTGTTTTCTACTGCCTGTCAGTGAAACTCCCTGACACTCTTCCCATCGCTACTTAGACATAAATCTAAATGCTCCAAAAAAAGATCATATTTTAAATAAGAATTAACTGATACCATAGACAAATGGGGGGCTGTTCCACATCTTAAGCCCTTAAGCTGGGCACAGGTGGCTCACACCTATAATCCATGCTATTCAGGAGGCTGAGATTTGAGGATTGTGGTTTGAAGACAGCTCAGGCAGGAAAGTCTGTGAGACTCTTATGTCAAATTAAACACCAAAAAGCTGGAAGTGGAGGTGTGACTCAAGTGGTAGAGTGCTATCCTTGAGCTAAAAAGCTCAGGAATAGTGTGCAGGCCCTGAGTTCAAGCCACAGGGCAGACACACAAAAAAATTAAAAAGAAAAAGAAAAGAAATATATCTTAATATAGTCAAGGAATTCTTTTGTTCTAAGAGTCTGAACGTATCTCAAGAAAACATAATGTGTAAGATTTGCAAAGTAACAGATTGCACAGCTTCCCACTTGAAGATTAGGAATTGTGTTCCCTTGAAACTTTACATTTTTTGGAGAAAATACATTATTTTATAAATGGTTCATAGGATGCATGTAGAAATCTTCAAGTCTTCCTTTCATTCTCAAAAGTTGTTTCAATTCTGAACCTACTAGTACTCTCAACCACAAATATGTGTAGTTCCATGTTTCAATAGCCTTGGGAGGTTAATCTAGAAAAATCCTTGCCTCTAAAACACTTTCCTACTTCATTGACAGTGGTACCTGAAATGGGGCATATGTCACCTTCTTCCAGCTATAAATGTCTTTAAAGACCTTCATGAAGAGAGAAGAGAACAAAATGTAAGGACATATGCCAAAAAGAAAACGAAGTTAAAAATGTCCTCTTTTTCCTGCTTTGTAATTTTATTCACAGCTGACCCTGAGTGAAGCACTCACCTCAGATTTTGAAATAAAAGCTAAACTCATCTATCTGCCACAGTTGGATATTTAGATTTAAAAAAATAGCGCTCCAAACACAGAAAACCCATTATAAAATATGCACGCCAACCCTAATAAAAAAAACTAAAGCCAATGTATGTATGGAAATACCACAATAAAACTTCTGAGCAATGAAAAAAACATATAGATGAATAATCAAATAAATAAATAAAACTCAAGGTCAGAGTATTTCATATAGTCTCACTTGCTCAAGGCTAGAGCTCTACCAGTTGAGTGACAGCTTCACTTCCAGTTTTTGGGTGATATATTAGAAATAAGAGTTTTGAAAAGTGATCCTCAGATCTCACTTCCTGCGTAGCTAGAATTACAGGCTTGAGTCACGGTGCCTGTCTAAATCACTTTTTAGATAAACCAGTTGGGTTCTGTTTCTTCATAGGAAATTAACAAACTCTAATTACCACTCACTCATGTATCTTGGAATTTGTGAGATACTTCCTCTTGAATATGATGTGCATGTTGTTGTCAGATATCTGCATAATAAAAACTATTGACGTGATCAGGACTCATAGGAAGTACATAGATTTCAGAATTGAGCTGCCTAAGGTGCATGAGTGCTTTGAAAGCAGATATTCTCAAACCAACATCCAAAGCAACTTGAAAATCAATTAGATAAGAGTTTGCTTTGGCAGGTAATATTAATCTCAGTATGTTTGAGCAAATTTGAGTATGAGTGAAGTTTGGGTTCTTTTGACTATATCCAGTTCATGTCCCCAATATAATTAGTCTGTCTCTGAAACCACAAAGGGCTTTTAAAAATTCAGAAAAGAATTAGAGCAAAAAATGCTCCTCTACACACCAAACTAGATGTGGCAGAACTTTATGAATTTGCTGGCAGCATTTGGCCTCACAAAATATACACTAAACAAACTCCTGTGAATTTTCAAACTATAAGCAAGTTGTGTTATTTAGCATTATTTTATTATTATAAAGTTTTAATTTCACTTACTTTAGGATATATGTTCAGTTTAAAAGGCCCATTTCTCATATTCTAGTCTGCCAAAGAATTGTTATATAAGTCAGGTACATGTGACCTTGTAATCTGCCTCAGTTTCCCCACCTGTGGCATGGGAAGGAGAACAAATGATCTTTAGAGGATAGTAATTCCCAGGTATGCTTCAAAGTCTTTGAATATAAGCTATAATTTAAGAGTCCCTGCTGGGCACTCATAGCTCATGACTACAATCCTAGCTATGGAGGAGGCTGAGATCTGAGGATTGCAGTTGAAGTCATCTCAGGCAGGAAAGCTTGTGAGACTCTTTAACACCAATAAACTACCAAAAGGCTGGAAAGTCCATGGAGTTGTGGCTCAAGTGGTAGAATGCCAGCCTTGAACCAACAAAGGTAAAGGATACTGCTCAGGCCCTAAGTTCAAGTCCTATTACTACCACCAAAAAATTAAGAAAGAAGAAAGAAAAGAAAGGAGGAAGGAAGGAAGGAAGGAAGGAAGGAAGGAAGGAAGGAAGGAAGGAAGGAAGGAAGGAAGGAAGGAAGGAAGGAGGGAGGGAGGGAGAGAGGGAGAGAGGGAGGGAAGGAAAAAAATCCCAAGTTTTTTGTTTGACATTGCAAACGGACAGATTTTGTTTTATCATCTCTCACATTGAAACTTGCCATCTCAACGTTTATATTTCTATTCTTTCCAGTTTCTGCAGTGAAAACTTGTACAGGAAAAATCAGGAAGAAAGTGCAGAGGGTATCTCTTACAAATACTTTTCCTGACTGAATACATTGCTCTGTCGCATCCCTGCTGTTGGATTTGTATCACATGAGCAGGAGAAAAAATATGCCCACCAGAAGCTAACCTATTGACCAATAGACTAAAGACTTCATAAAACACACAATTTCCAAAAGAAGCCTGTTCTGTTCTACATGGGTTTCTCCTGTCCTATTAAGCTTTTGTGTGGCACTAGAGCAATTCCATCAGGGCAGTTGCATTTTGTGACTGAAAATCAACCAACAAATAATAATTCATCACTTCATGCATAGTAGGCAAGACACTGTGACATTTTGATAGCTTCACATAACAAAATGAAGAAAAGGTGCTTTATTGAAAAGAATGCCCATTGACAAACATTTGATTGAACTGTCTACATAGATATTGTATAACTATTTTTAAAAACCCATGTATCTCTAAAAGTGTGTAGTGATGATGCTGAGTCTTTATAAGACCAAAGAAATGATTCTGCTGTGTTTCACACAAGTTATTCAAACAAATCAGAGTGTGGATGCCTAGTACAAGCGTTCAATGAAAATTCTTCTTGGGCTATGTCTAAGGGACTAAAGGACACAAAAGAGAACGGGAGAAGAAAGGCAAGATATCATTATTGTCAACAGCTATTTGGGGGGATAGTCCACTTGTATATCAGTAGACACAGTCACTAATTTGTTGTAGATAGCAATTAGAAAAAATCCTTTTCTAAAACAGTTTTTCTTTTAATTAACCATGGAATTAATTTTTATGATTGTGCAAAGGAGTTTCAATTCAGTATGTCAGATTGTGAGCACAGTGCACCTTAATCAATGTCACTCCTTCCATCATCATCCCCCATCTTTTCCAACGACATCCATCCCCTCAAGTTGCCAGATTTCATTTTAATTAAATAGTATTTATTGAGCACCTACTTTGAGTCACTATGGTTGTCAAAAACATTAATGCCATATTAACTGCCTCCTTGCGAGTTAAGCGGGTTTTTAGAGTTTCATTAAAAAAAATAAAGCCCTTTTTTCTAGGAAAGCAGATTCTGTGGAAAATGTGCTCCTAGCGTTTATTGTCGACTTACAGAGTCATCAAAAGAACAATGATAGCAGCAGGCTGGTGCATGTGGCCTCCCACTTCAATGCTCACAGTTCTCTAGAGACCTTCAGCACCTTTTCGGTACTTTTTACCACATGCCATACATTATCAAGATCGTGGAAGAGTGGAGAGAACCAGTGTCTAACCTACTTACAGTAATTCCACCCATCAGCTCCCCCTCCCCAACTGCTATGACAGAGTTGCTGCCTCTCTTCCAATCCGGAGGAAATCCCTGCATTCCCTCTTGCCTTCCCATGTAACAATACTTTGATTTTCTTTCTGTGCTATAACTTTTCCCAAACGTGACTCTCTTAGTGTTTAAGGATGTCCATCTTCTATGCACACAAACAACTACCTTCCCTTTACATATCTTCCTTCCAGACCTATGATCTGTCTCTTTCCTTTAGCTAAATGGCTGAGAGATATCATTAGTCATGTTTTGTGTTGTTCTGCCTTCCATGAACTACTTGGTTCATCCAATCTCTTCTATCACTCCACTGAAGTGACTGTTGCTGACATTGTACCTCAATAGCCATCTTACACTGTGTCTCATTCCTTATCCTGAAAGCATTTTCCTTGTTAGTTGATATCATTTCTGTCTAAAATGTCCCCCAAAGACCATAGGTCAAGGGGTTTGATCTTCAGGCTGGAACTTTTATTAGGTCTAGTGGAAGGAAGCTAAGTCTCTGAGGATGTGTCCTTTGTGTCCCATGCCATAAGATGCATGGGCCTCGCTAGCCATGTTTTCCCGTGCTACCACAGTCCCAAATCAAAGCAGCCATAGGTACTTAGCTGTGGAGAGAAACTTTCAAAACCATGAGCCAAAACAAGCCTGTCTCTTAAAATTTTTTTTATTGTTATTATAAAGGTGATGTACACAGGGGTTACAGTTACGTAAGTCAGGTAAAGAGTACATTTCTTTTTGGATGATTTCACCTCTTCCTTTGTGCTCTCCCACCTTTCTCTTTTTCTAAGTTGATGGTTTTAGGTATTTTATCTCCGTAATAGAAAGCTAACTCAAATAACCAACACTTCCTTTTGGAAGTTTCCCTTCTATCTGGTTTTCATGACACGACACTCTCATGATTTTCCTTCTTCCTCCCCAGTGTGTTCTTGACAATCCAGTCTTCAGGGATCCTCAGTGTTCGATCCTTATCCTTTGCAAATCTGCCCCTGCCCCCTAAATTTCATCCATTCCTTCCACATTGATTGCTCTTGGCACTATACCAATACTCAACGTACACAATTTCGAAGAGAATTAACCTTTCTATGTTCTTTTATTTCTTCTGCCAGTCTTGAGGCTTGAACTCAGGGCCTGGGCACTGTCCCTAAGTTTCTTTTGCTCAAGACTAGCACTTTACCACTTGAGCCACAGTACCATTTCTGACTTTTTCTGTTTATGTGGTACTGAGGACTCGAAACCAGGACTTCACGCAGCCTAGACAAGCACTCTACCACTAAGCCATATTCCCAGCCCTCTTCTCTATTCCTAACTCATGTGTTTGCATCAAAAAGACAAAAATCTGAGCCTACCTCCATTCCAAGTTGCCTTCTTTCAGTGCCCTCTGCATGTGTGATGGTGAATACTACCCAGCTGGGGTAAAAACTTGAGTGTAAAGAGTCACTTTGCAACACATTCCCCTGAACTAGCTTAGTCCTCTGCCACCCGGCCTGCAGAATGCAGTTAGTGTGCATGCTTTTCCATAATCTGCTTTGGGGCTTGTTCATGCTTTTGTTTATATTCACTACAGTTACTTTATAAGTGTACTGACTTCTTCCCACTCCACTCGAAACTCTTCCTCCATATCTAGAGTCATTTAAGAGCAGCACAGAATAAAATCCAATTCAATTGGGAGGAATTAAGTAATTCTTTTATTTTGGACAGTAGGTTTGAAGTCAGTGCTTTGAACTTTCTACGCAAGTATTCTATAACCTGAGCCATGTCCACGGTGCTTTTGGCTCTTGTTGTTTTTTGAAATAGGGTCTCTTTTTTAATCTCAGGGCAGATCTGGATCTCCCTCATCTTATTTATGTTTCCTGAATAGCAAGGATGATATAACAGCCCTGAACTACTATACCCAGCTTTTTATTGGCTAAGATAGTCTTGTGAACGTTTTGCATGGGCTGGCCTCAAACCACAGTCCTCCCAATTTCAGCCTCCTGAGAAGTTATGATTACAAATACGAGCCACCACATCCTGGTAAACAATTCTTACGTTGTGGTTTGTTTGTTTTCTTGCTTTGCTTTGGGATTTCAACTCAGGGCCCGTGTGCTTCCTTGGTTTGCTTGGTGGCAACATGTCATTTACCATGTAATTTGGAACATTGCTCTAATTAGCTTTGTTGTTGGTTATTTTAGTTTAAGGCACTTTTCTGCCCAGGGTAGCCAGTATTAATAGATGTGAACCATTGCACTGGGGCTCAGCTAAGTCTTATATATTGAGGTCTTTGACATCTGAAGTATGTTGGTTTGAGGTCAGCCTGAGGTACAAGTCAGCAAGACCATGTCAACAAATGAGCAGGTGTGGTATTGTGAGATTACATCTACATGGGAGGCTGTAGGTAGGAGGACTGAGATTCCAGGTCAACCTTGTCAAGAATATCAGATCCTATCTGAAAAATAACTACAGCAAAAAAAAAAGGTCTGGGGCCATTGCTTAAGTGGTAGAGTGCCTCAGGGTCTTGAGTACCTAGCCCAGTTTTGCCAAAAATGAAAATTATTGTTATTCTTTCAAAATTCTTGACAGTTTTAGCTCTCTATTTTCATTAAACTATTATTAAGTTTTGAGTAGCCACTTAATTACTTTGATTGCTCAAATTTTATTTTTAATGATTCTCCTATTTAAGCAGTACTTTAGAAATTTTGCCTATGTTCTCTCTAATGATATGTTTATTGGTTCTCTGAGTGTTTCTGTTGTTTCTTAATATTTTTATTCTCCTAATTTGGAAGGCATTCTTCTAGTATGATGGCAGGAGACTGTTAAATTCCAGGCCAGCCTACTTCCTACAGAGACCCTGTCTCAACTGCATCTGCCCTCCCCAAGAGTAACTTAATAAAGACAAAATAATCTATAAATATTCTTTCAGATAATACAGTTTCAAAATCTAATCCTCACTTCTACCACTACCAAACACTTGGAATCCACTAGTGTGATCCCAAATTTAGCACTAAATTCCTTCCTCATGTTCAGGAGCAGTGTGTTGCAAGAACTATGCTTTGTACCTTTGTTTTAAGGTTTCATGTCGTTTCTCCAAAAGTTGAAGATTTAATTAGGTAAGTTAAACAAGGTTAAAAATGAAGAATCAGCCTAGCACAGGTAACTCAGTAGGCTGAGATCTGAGGATAAAATTAGCTACTCAGTAGGTTGAGATTTGAGGATCTAGGTTCAAAGCCAATAAAGGCGGACAAATCTGAGAGACTCTTATCTCCAATTAACCAGCATATGACTCAAGTGGTAGAATGCCATCCATGAGCAATAAAGCTAAGGGACAGAGCCTAGGCCCTGAGTTCAAGATCCCGTACCTGTAAACACACACACACACACACACACACACACACACACACACACACACACACACACACACACACACACAAAGTATCTTGTTAAAAAAATGAAGAATCAGAAACTCATTTTACTCATTTTACTCACTTGCTTCTCTTCTGACAATCCACATTAAGGAAACAGCTACACACAAGATTGCCCCCCCCAAGAAGACCTTCTGCATAATCAGTCATTTGGCAGACGTTTTAAAGGACTTTAAAAAAAAATTTGATGCCTTGGAATCATTTTGTACTAACAACCTGAATCTTCATATTGCCTCAGTCTGAAGTACATGGAGGAAGCTAGCGGCTCAAATGGCCTTCTGGGAGCAATGGATCTCATCTGATTTCTGACAAATTGATGGGAGCTTGATGAAAGCCATGCTGCTGGTTTACCATAAACAAGTCCCTTCCATAAAGAAGGCCAGACTGGCAGCCAGCGGCTCCCCACCTTCCCCCCCCCCCACAAAGTGGAGGCACCTTATTTCTCCAGCATCCTCTGAACAGAGTCCATGAGACTGGGTACTGACCACTACCTGACTCTGCTGGGCACTCTGAGAGAACAGTAGACAGTATTCTTTACCTAGGTGGAACTGGGTCCTAACTAGTGTAGGGATGTGTGGTATCAGGAAGGGATTCTTCATGAGACCAAAATAAAATCAACCTAGGAATACTGCCAAATTCCTCCTCTGTCTCTCACTTGTTCTCATGGAAAGTTATTCTTTCTCTCTTACTTGGGGATGGCAATTTCAACTGACCCTTTCACTGCTGAGTGGAATCAATCCAACAACAAAGGAAAGAGATTGCTAGCGAGGACAATTTGGTGATTATTAATCAGTGCCATAGGGTTCCATTAACCCAACACCTTGTGTGGAAAAGAAAGCTGCTAGGAAAGCCTCATAGGAAAACTCAGAACTAGAACTTGAATTTGTCTCCCTTAGAGCATGCAGGGCAAGCCTTACTAGATGGCTGGGGACCAGCAGCAGGCCAAACGGTGGTCAGCTCATGATCCAGGAAGGCCGGGATTTTCAGTGCTTCGCCCGGGTGCGGGCCAAGGTGGGGGAAAGATGGTGGAGGTGGGTGTGGGGGAGAATGCTGTCCCTCCAGGGGGTGCTCCATCGGTGGCTTTATTTGTTGGCCTGCTGGTCTGGCCTGGGAAATGCACACTCGGCAGGGAAAGAGGAAGAGATCGGATGCAGTTTTGTAAAAACAACGCAGCTCTAATGTCCGTAGCTTGCGCCCCTGGATTGCTCTGCCCAGGCACAGACGGGTTAAAACACGCTTGCTGCAGCGAGGTAGCGATCGGTTCCCACCGGGAAGAAGGTGGCATCTGCGACGCCCCGTTTCCCTTGTGGGTCAACCTGCTAGATCCTGAGTGACAGGCGTACCTCCCTGAAGCCTAGGACGGATACGGTCTGGGGTCGCCTTAAATCTGTCGCTGAGCCCGCCCCGCGGAGCTGGAATGGGAAGGGCCGGGCCTGGGGAGGGGAGGGGGGGGCGGCGGCGCGCCCGGGCTGTCACCCGGGGCCGGGCTTCCTCCGCCGCGCTGGCTCCCCGGGGTCTGTGCCAGGCGCTGTGGGCGCCCGATCCTCGCCCGTAGCCTCTCGCAGCTCCTCCGCTGCCCCTTCCCCTCGACCGGGTCATTAGACTCCCGACCCTTCCGTGCGCCCCGCAGAGGTCGGAGCACCCGGGGAGAACCGCCCAGCCCTGGGAAAGGCGGCGCTCGAGGGCGGGCTGGGCCGGCGGGGGCCCCGGGCTCCGGGACAGACGGGAGAGCTGGACCTCGAGCGAGCAGCTAGGGTTGGGTCTCCGGTGCGGCCCGGCGACTCCCCCGCACCCTCCAGGGGCGCGCGTCCGGGCGCCTAGCCCCCCACTCAACCCCCGAGCCCCCGGCCCCGGCCCCCTCGGGCCGTCTCCCGGCTCGCCCCGCGTTACTCCGCCGGAACGCCTTTGACCCGAGTCTCCCGGCCAACACCCCCACGCTCCTGCCAGCTCTCCGCACCAGGTGGCAGCCAAGCTTGGTGCGTCACCGACGCGCGTGTAAAAAATCGCCAAGGAGTCCCTGAAGGCACACGACCTTTTCACCTTCCCGCTAACTCCTTCCGAGGGCGTCCGTGGGCGGGCAGCGGCCCCGGGCGGGCGCCCGATCTGTGGGCGCCACCGGTCAGTTCTCTCAATTGTCCTCGCCGTTCAGCTCCGCGTCCGCGGCCAGCAGCCGTTCCCGGAAAACCCTCGGGGGCGGGACTGGAGGCGTCCCGCAGACGGCGCGGACACGCGGCGGGAGTGGGGGGGGGAGCGCGCGATTGCTCACCGCGGCCGCTCGCGGGCTCGCGGGGGCCCGGCCGTGTCACTCTCTCCCCCGCCTACCCCGGGACGCCTCGGAGCCTCCCCCCCTCCCCCCCCACCCCGCCCCGCGCCTGATTTCTAAATCCCTGACGCCTGGGAGCTGAGACGGAGGCTGGGCGGGGTCTGGCGATCACTGCCTACCGCCCCCCTCCCAGGCTGGGAGGCACGCCGCCTCCCCTCCCTCTGGGCTCCCCCACCCCACCCCACCCCAGAAGAGAGGACCCCGAATCTCAGCTGACAAAAGCCCGCGGAGGGCACCCAGGCGCGCTCTCCGGGGCGGGGTGGCGAGGAGGCCGGGTGGGACGGAGGCCCGGGCTGTGCCCTCCAGGGCGGTCGGACCCGGCGGTGCGCGGCAGCGGCTCCGCCACCCCTCGCCCGGCCCTGCGGAGCTTCTCCCAGGGCACCCAGATCTTCTCCTTCCGGCCTCACCACCCCTGCCCCCGGGACCGTCCAGAGACGCCCGACTGCCCCCCCCCCCCCGTCTTCGGCGGGGCCGGTGGGGAGTGGCCGGGAGCCCGCCCCGCGCTCCTCCCGCCGCGGGCGCCGACCCCGGGACTCAGAGTCGCGGGCAGCAGCCGCCCCCTCCCGGGCTCCCCGCACTTCTCCGCGCCAAGGTCCTCGTCTCCCCGAGCCGCCCGGGTCCCTCCCCGCGGGGATCGCGAGTGATCACGCCGAGGTAGGCTAGCCCGACCCGGTGGCTGGCCAGGATCTCCGGGTCCCTTCCCGAAACACACGTCCACACACGCCCTGGGCGCCGAACTCTGCGCGCCTCCCTTCCCGTGGAGAACCCTCGTAGGGTCTCCGGGAGACAGGCAGGCAGGCAGACAGACAGACAGGCAAGCCGAGGGGAACTTGTTCCTCCCCGGCTGCTGTCAGGCAATTGCTAGCGGGGCTAGAGCGGCGAGAGTGCGGAGGGAGGGAGGGAGGGAGGGCGGGAGGGAGGGGGGCGGGAGCGAGGGGAGGGCTGGGGGGGAGGCGGGGGTGTAGTTGGTGAAACTCCTCGGTCTCGCGCTCATCTTTTTCATTGCTCGCTCCTTTCCTTCTTGCAGACAACCCGGACCTCCCCCGGGCGCCCGCTCCGCGGCTCTCGCCGGCCAGAAGCAAGTCGGATGTTTTTTTCTTCTTCCCCCCCACCCCCTTCTGGAAATTGGCTCTGGTGTACGTCGTAGTGCTTCCCTCCCCCTCCCCCAGTCTTCTTTTTTTTTCCTTGCCTGAGACATGGCCCGGGCAGTGGCTCCTGGAAGAGGAACAAGTGTGGGAAAAGGGAGAGGAAATCGGAGCTAAATGACAGGATGCAGGCGACTTGAGACACTGAAAGAGAAGCGTCGCCCGCGGCTCCAGGCTTCGCCTCGCGCTCTCCTCCCTCCGCCCCAGGACGGACGGAGGATTTCACGGCCCGCAGGCGGAGTGGAAGCGCTTTGCACCGTTCCGATCCGCACCCGCCGTGCCCGCCGCTCGGTCTCTCCGCGCGCCCCGCGCGATCGCGTCCTCCCGCGCCCTCCCGCGTCCTCCCGCGTCCTCCCGCGTGCGCCCGGGGACCCGCGGCGGCGAGGATGGAGAGGGGGCCGCCGCTCGCCGGCGCCGCGCTCGCCCTGGCGCTCGCCCTGGCCGGCGCTTTCCGCAATGGTAAGTGACAGGCGGAGGCGCGCTGGACCGGCTCGCGCCCAGCCCCGCGCCCCGGGGCTCCCCGCGGCCGTCCCACCCGCCCGCGGCTGGCCGACCTGGCCACGGGACTCACCCGCAGCTGCCGGCCAAGGAAACTTCCTCTCCGGGCGGAGAAGTGAAAGGACCGGGGCAGGCAGGAGGATCCCCAGCCCTCGGGGTCCCTCAGAGGTCGGCTGCTGGGCTGTGGGGTTTCCTGCCTCCGCTCCGAGCTGCGCTGCCGCCTTCGCCCCGACCGGCACACCAATTATCTTAATAATATTTCCTCCCAGAGGCAATTAGGTGAGACTCCCTTTCAAAAAAAATCTGGTGGCGGCTGAAAGTTAATGAACAGTTTACCAGAGAACTTCCCGATTCGCTCCAAGTCCCCCGAACTCCTTCCTCTCCCGGGCGCCTGCAAGAGAGAGCGGTTTGCCCCGGTGGCTGGACCGCCCTACCCCCGCCGTGCCACCCGGCCCTCTTCCCGCCCGAGGATGAATGAAACTTACACGGTGTCAGTAAAGGAATCTGCTGTAGACGGTGGAAGGCACCCAGATATCCGAAAAGTCCTAACCCAGCCCGAGCCTCTGCCCAGAATTGGAAAGCCCACTCATTGTTAGGTAAATGAAAGGCTGAGCTGGTATCCACCGTACCCCGTAAACCAAGATAATTTGTTCTCAATCGCGACCTGGTGCCAGGCAGGTTTGGATCATTCTGTAAAGTCAGCAAAGGCATGAGATTCATTTTTACAGTAAATCTTTAACAATTGATTCTTAATTAATGGCCGAATACTTATTTTGGTCTGGCTTAGACTTCAATCAAAGTAAATGGGAGAAGAGAGCATCCACGTCTGACCGTGTGGTATATTGTTTTAATAAGACACTGTCAGCGGAGGGGCTCTTGCCAGGAGGAAAATTTAAATCACACCTTTACGATGGAAGTTTATCTCTACTGTGCCTTTTTGAGCTTTGTTGGTTTGAGCAGATTCCCCCCACCCCCAAACAGGTATGGAACAGTGTTCTCAAAAGAGATGCCAAAATTTTTGTGAATGTAGATGGAATCCAGTTTATTAATGAATCGGAGTCGATGGCATTTTTCTATATTCTGGCAAGGAGGCAGATTCACTCAGAAATTGTGAATGTGAAGTTTGCTTTATTAATGAACCTGAGTTGGTGTCATCTTTCTATCGTTTGACAGGGAATAAAGTAACATTTCCCTACAATTGAAAGAGTCCAAATGATTAGATTTTAGAATTACTGTACTTCACGAACGCTGAGATTAGAACTTGGTGTGTGTGTGTGTGTGTGTGTGTGTGTGTGTGTGTGTGTGTGTGTTGAAGGTGGGGGAGGATGAAATTTTCACAGGGTGGGTTAGAAGGGGAATACAAAGAGCTATCAGATTTTAGGTTCTGAACTCCATAAATACACACACACACACACCACACACACACACACACACACACACACACACACACACACACACACACACACACACACACACACACACACACACACACACACACACACACACACACACACACACACACACACACACACACACACACACACACCCCTACCTTAATTTCCTTAACAGAAATCTGGGGAATGCTGAGAATCTGGGCTTTCACTGGCAAACTGGACTGGCTAAAGCCTTGTTGCTATGCCTGAGGTGACCAGAGCCAGTAAATGCCTAAGTCTGCAGCCCTCTTAAAGCTATGTCCACCTCTTCCAAGTACCAGTGTCTGCTAAATTAATTCATTAACCTTATTTAGGACTAATGGTCCAGAGTCATTAGAAATTGCTCTTTCTTAATCAACTGTTAGAGAGATTTAACAGAGCCAGGGAGTCTAGCAGTCCACATTATCTTATTACACTGTCACTTTCTCAGAAGTCACAGATTAAAGAGCTCTGGTGTGGTACCAAGCCCACCTAACTGTCTTCTGAAGTGACACTGTCAAGTGACTACAGCCAGGGCTGCTTTATTTCACTCTTGTAACAGATGCCAGAAACTGCCATGGCGTTTGGACAGAACTGGAGGAGAGTTAATGAGACCAGAACTGGAGGAGACTTAATGAGACCACTTTCCAAGTTTTCTGCACATTTAAAATCATGTATGCACAAGTCTCAGAAGAATCAGATGAGTCTAGGATGGTCATTAGCTGAAGTTCTGAATGCCTGTTACAACATCATTTCTTCTTGGCTAGCCTAAAGCTTTTCAAAGGGAATACATATGAGACCACCACACCCCACAAAAGAAAGAAAGTCAGAAACATCTAAAACTGAAGACAACAATGTAATTTATACCATCTTCTTTTTAATTTATGGGAAATGACTTCTGTAATGCATGTAGCTTTATGCATTTTTGATGTGCACTTCATCTTTCATTTCCATTTGACCTGGTTTTCCTGTAATAAAATTCTGTAGATTTATAAATTCATGCTGAGAGCAAAGAATGCCATTCCCTTTCCACAGGGAGTCTATTAGATACAATATTAAAATCTATATATACCATTTGTGATTGATAGGTTTATATATTTCACTGTTTTCCTACCTGGTCTTCTTACACAGTTTAAGCACCAAATTTTTATTGCTGAAAATTAGGCATCAATAAATATGGTAGTGTTCCAGGCTGAGGCTCTCTTGTATGAAATCCATCATAAAATGTGACAATGGGATCTATGCGGAAAATAAACTATCCTAGAGACTAGTTTATTTGAGTCTCAGAGACTCACTTCTGCATTTGTTTGTTTGTTTTTAAATGAAGACCAAAACTAGTTAGCTCACCTTTCCCAGAGTGAGAATGTAACTCAACCACATTTGATACGTAGACCTCAGTGTGGTAGGTTGCCCTCCCTCCAACATTTAGATAATTAGAATTAATGCCATGTGGCTATTTATTTTTCTTTCTTCCTCATTACTTTGATGTAGACTCCAAGCCTGAGCCACTTGGAGAAGTAAGGCAGAATTAGTTTGGCTTCACCAATTACACATTTTGTTCTCTGTTGCTTTGCCTCTCCAAAGAGAGATAACTCAAAATCATTTAGATTTATGGGCAGATAAAACAACAACAAAAGAGGTTAGGCTTCAGGCCAATCAAAGCCTAGGAAGACAATCCCCACTGATCAATGACAGAGACCAGGCTTATCATCAAAAAGCCACACAAGGGGTTGAACAGCATCTTCTAGTTACCTTCCACTTAGAACTTGCTACTTAATGTGATTACACTTCTTGGGGGATAATTAAGTCTAGCAGAAACTCCCAGGAGACCATGTTAACATCAATTGAGAGGATTTAATGTGTTTAATGCTAGAAGACTTTTTCTTTGGGAAGGAACTTTGGGGGTGGGTGAGTGTTCTCAAATCTCAACCAGCTTTCTCCATCAGTTCTCTATAAGATCAAAGAATGTTCCTGGGTAGACTGTTGCTCTTAGGGACTTGTGGGGGCCTCTTAGAACTCCTCTTAAAAGGTTATGGAATGTTTGCTGAACTGATTATGTGTATATAAAGCTAGAATATCTTAGTGGTCGGTGAAAGATTTACTAAGGTGTTTATGTTTTATTATTATTTTATTTCAGATAAGTGTGGTGGTACTATAAAAATTGAAAGCCCCGGGTATCTGACATCTCCCGGTTATCCTCATTCTTACCATCCAAGTGAAAAATGTGAATGGCTGATTCAGGCTCCAGACCAATACCAGAGAATTATGATCAACTTCAACCCCCACTTCGACTTAGAGGACAGAGACTGCAAGTAAGTGAAAATGTTTTGAAAAGGGCACCACAGCACCATCTAGTGGTCACAGGTGTCTATGGGGGGAAATCCTTTGCCTACAATGTAGGACATAAATGGATCCAGGAGGGATTCCAGTGTAGGCCAGATCACATGTCAACAGTTTGAAGTTCAATTATGCAAAGTGATTTCTGAGTTCCTCAAGCTAGGAAGATTACATTTAAATGTGTACCCTCTCATACTCTTTTCTGTTAAGATTTTGGTTTGAGAACTCTTTTGCTGAGAAATTTGTACGTTGCTCTTTTCTTTTGGAAAGGGCTTGAAGAACAAGAAAGCCAAACTCTTTCTTGCATTTTTCCTAAATCAAGGGTCACCAATATACATTATTCACAGGTGGTGAGGATAGATATTTTTGAAACAAACATGTGGAACATTTCCTGCTTTTAGGACTGCATCGTATTAATAGATACAGTTTGATGTGAAAATAACAGATTAAATTACATGAAATTTTGGTAATAGTAAACTAATTCTTTTAAGAAAATGCTAGAAAATAATTACTAATAGACAATGCATACAATACAAATTTAGGTTTCTAAACTTCCTTAGGCTTTCTCTATTGCAGTTACTAAATATTGATTTATGTCAGATCTCTTTATCATAACATTTTATTACAAAGATATCTAAAAGAGTGTCACTTCCTTTAATTGACAAAACTTGTGTGTACTTGCTAATTTTGAATTGGTTTTAAATTGTGCAGCTATCCACAAATACCCATATTTGCTTCTCTCTTTTGATACCCAGAAGAATATGTTTCTGTCTTGTCCACAAAGCTGTGCTTTCGTAGCAAAGTCTTGAGAGATGAACCCAAATATTGATGTATTTTTTTGGGGGGGGTCTGGTCGTGGGGCCTGAACTCTGGGCCTGGGCTCTATCCCTCAGCTTTTCAGTTCAAGGCTAGCGCTCTACCACTTGAGCCACAGTGCCACTTCTGGCTTTTTTCTTTTTGCTTATATGGTGCTAGGGAATCGAACCCAGGGCCTCATGCATACAAGGCAAGCGCTCTACCACTGAGCCACCTTCCCAGCGCCCAAATATTGATATTTTATTGAAAGAAAACAGTAGTGATATACTTTTGCAAGTTTTGAAGTGGGTCAGTTTGTCAGAATTGCATGAAAACTCTGTAATCAAGAAATGTACTCACTACCTACATATGTAACTATAAGCCCTCTCTACCCCATCTTGACAATAAAATTAAATTAAA
The DNA here is from genome assembly GCF_024711535.1 of Dipodomys merriami. NCBI lineage: Eukaryota > Metazoa > Chordata > Mammalia > Rodentia > Heteromyidae > Dipodomys > Dipodomys merriami. The sequence continues at coordinate 21,439,487 of NW_027205603.1, forward strand.
AAATAAAAATCTGTAATCAACGGCTTCCACTGGAATAAACATTTTTCAGACATGTTCATTCTTAAAGATACTCAATTTGAATAAACTTATTCCATCTAGGGAAGCACAGAATAATTTGAAATTGTTTCCATCTCTAGGAATTTCTCAGCAACCTGTTGACTTTGTGGAGTAAACTAGTTCTGTGTGATCATGAAAGTGAGATTATCCAGTTAATTCAACATGCTAGTTCCTGAAGAATTAGCATAAATCCATAGATTGATGATCAATTTACCAATTATCAGCATATATTACAAGGCAACAAAAATTATTCTGATTTCAATTTCTTTTTTCTGTGACTCAGACACAAGTCTTTTGGGGTATTGTACTGACTTTTTAATCTTCTGTGGAACTTACCATTAATAGAATGTTTTATTCTCTGCTAGGAAATAGGGAGCACATATTGTGTGTGTGTGTGTGTGTGTGTGTGTGTGTGTGTGTGTGTGTGTGTGTGTGTGTGTGTGTGTGTGTGTGTGTGTGTGTTGCTGAAAAAACTCTGGCAAAGCATCATCAATTAATAATATTATTCTATAAAAATAACTTCCTGTTAGATTTTTTAATACACTCATATTTACTCATTCCTAGCCAGAAAAAATTACAGCCATGTGTTTGTATAATTGAATAAAGAGTTAAGAATGATAACTAGTTATTAGTAGTGATATGATAATGAATGTTTAACAACTGGCTCTTCGGTGGGGATGGGTTAAGTTCTAAATGATAACTTTTGCCTGTTTCAATGGTGTAAATACCACTAGCCCAGTCAGTTTCAAACTCCCTGCCTGAGGTGGCCATGCACAGTACTTCTTGGGAGCTGCTGCAAGCAAGGTCCTGTATAATATGGAGTAGAGGTTTGGAAGGGAAGTCGTTTGAATGAGGAAATAACATAAAGTGCAGACATACTTAATAAGCCTTGCATCATTATTTGGTATGGGACAGATTGTGGCAGGATTGGAGGAGCGCCTTTTTAGTTAGTTTTCTTTTTTTTCTTAAGGTGAGATTAAAGGATAATTGTAACTTGGTAGAAAGAAACAATTTCCTTGTTACCAGCAAGATATTCAAAAGCATAACAAACCAAGGAGCTTGCCTCTATAAAAACAGGTGGTAAGGTATGGAGGCCTTTCATTGTTTGAAGGGTTTTATCAGTTTGTTTTCTCTAAAGTGATTTCTTAATTGTCACAACGTGGGCTGTATTGCCTATGAAGGTGCCATTTCCTGGCCAGGGAAAGACGGATACGCTTAGTAATCGTGATTAGGCTCATGTGAAGTATCTGGGCCATGTTTTCAAGTGTTGGTACCAATTTTTTTAAAAAAAATAATTTATCTTTGAGTAATTGAATTCCATTATGTAGGAAGAAAAAATTAAGACGTGGCCCTCACTGTGATTCCAGGCTGACCCACACAGCCAAGGTTGTAGCACAATGCTAAGGAAGGATGTAAGCAGAATCACAGCTCTACAATTCCCTTTAAAAAATGTGGGAAATAAAAGGAGGATACTCTTAGGGGAAGAACCCAAAGGCCTCTAAACATCTAAAATGCTGTGTATCCAAATGAATTCCGGGAAGTGGAACCATGTTTTTGTTTTTGTTTTTTTTTTGTTTTGCTGTTGTTGTTGTTGGTGGTGGTGGTGGTGATCGTGGTGATAAGGTTTGTTTTGGCTTTTTATTTTGTTTGTTCTCTTTTCTGTTTTTTTGAGGGGGTCAAAGGAAGGCACAGAAATGGAGAGAGGAGGGAACGATGAACAAATGCAAGCATGACACTCAGTAGGCACTATGTGAAAAATGAACTATGCAACTTCTAAGCAGGGATGGGAGAGATAATCTGGGAAAAGTTAAGTAAGGGAGGACATTTTCCAAAAAGAAATGCACTCATACCTGACTTATGAAATGGTAACCATGCTGCATAACACCTCAACAATAGCAATAAAATTATATTTCAAAAAGTGGAAAATACCACACACTCATGATGCGTGTGTGTCTGTGCACACGCATGCGCACACACACATACGCGTGTCTGTGTCTGTGTCTGTGTCTGTGTCTGTGTCTGTGTGTGAGAGAGAGAAAGCTGGTACTGGAGCTCAGGGTCTAGGTGATATCCCTTACCTTTTTCCTTAAGGCTGGATCTCTGCCACTTGAACCACACTTCCACTTCTGGATTTTTGTAGTTAATTAGAGGTTAAGAGTCTTATGGCCTTTCCTGTATGAGCTGGTTTTGACCTATGATGCTCTGATCTCAACCTGTTGAGTAGCTAGGATTACAGGTGTGAGCCATTGCGGCCAAGCGTAGATACATTAAGTGTAGATACATAAAGAATATTTTTATGGATTTCTGAGTTTGAATTAGATTCCCCAAAATTTAGTTTGATTTTTTGCCAGGTTTTTTCATTTTTATAATTTATAATAGGCTGTTTATAAAATGAGATTTAGCAAACCACAGACACCTGCAAGGTTTTAGTTATTAATCCTATTAAGAAAAACTGTTAATCTTATTTAAGGTATTTAATATATTTCCTTATTTCTGTTCTAGTGTACCTCCAATGGCAGTAAAAATTACTTGCCATATGGATATAATGTAAACTTGTGGTAGGATAAAATGAAATAGCAAATCTGAAAACCATGTATAAAATTCAAGTTAAAACTTGGTTATTGTTAGAACATTTGGAAATATGAAACTTGCATGTCTAACAAAATATATTGATCCATAAATAGGATGATTCTTATATAATAGCTTCTGCACCATTTCCTTTTAAAATGGCCAATATTTGAATATTAACACTCATCTACAGAAAGCTCAATCAATTTCTAATCACATTTGTTTTTGCTTTTTTTTTTTCACTAGTAGGGCCACATACTTGCTAATTGTTCCGCTGGGGTACTATCACTTTCTTTTTTTTTTTTTTTTTTTTTTTTTTTGGGTCCGGTCGTGGGGCCTGAACTCTGGGCCTGGACGCTGTCCCTCAGCTCTTCAGCTCAAGGCTAGCGCTCTACCACTTGAGCCATAGCGCCACTTTCCGGCTTTTATCTTTTTGCTTATGTGGTGCTGAGGAATTGAACCCAGGGCCTCGAGCATGCAAGGCAAGCGCTCTACCACTGAGCCACCTTCCTAGCCCGGTACTATCACTTTCTGTATCTAGCCTGGTTATGTCTTGGCTATTTTAGAGATAGAATCTTGAAGACTTATTTTGCCTAGGCTGTCTTTGAATGCCAGTCCTTCAGAACTTAGCTTCCTGAGAAGCTGGAATTTTAGGCATGAGCCACCACTGACTACTAGCACATTTGCTTACTCCTAAACATCTTTGAGGTAAATAATATTCTTACTTAAGGTGGCCATATCATTGAACAGACAAGCCAACTAGTTTTGACAGAGAAATTTTTTTCATTTGAATTTTTTTATCATTTTGTTTACAATTGAGCAATGAACCATCATTTCATAACTTTCATGGAGATTAGGTAAAAAGATTGACCCAAGTCATAAGCCAACAAACTGTGAACCTTACATTACAAAATAAGTAGTAAATTTTCACAATGGCTATGAGTGGGGGACATTTCCTTAGGAAAAATCATCATGTAGTTGTTTCTGATAGCTTTGTAATGCAAATGTCACCACTTAATCAAATCAAGTTCATTACATATATACATCAAAACCGTAGTAATTTGATCCATTCAAGTCTTCTGTTGAATGTGGTGTGATATAAACAAATCAATCATTAAACAGCAGAGCATCTGTCTGCAGGGCTGATGTGGGGTTAGAATTTCTGGCTAGAGATTGTTTGGTTGATAGAACAAAAGCCACAGGAGCCCACTCTGGTGCGAAGGGAAGGTACTAGCAAAACCCTACATGCTTGGGAAGCCTCAATATGCTGTTAAAAGTAGAAAAGAAGCTGGGTGCCAGTTGTTCACACCTTCCATCCTAGCTACTCAGGAGACTGAAATCTAAGGATCATGGCCAGTCAGGGCAGGGAAGTCCATAAAATTCCTACTTCCAATTAACCAGCACAAACCTGAAAGTAGAGCTAAGGCTCCAAGGTGGTACATTTCAAGAGAACAAAACAAACCAAAAACAAAAACCCACTAAGGGAGAGCACACAGGCTCTAAATTCAAGCCCCAGTATGGTACACAAAAACAAACAAACAGCAGAAATTAAAGGAACAAATGGCCAGCTGAGTGTTTCTCTGAAATGAATGCTCATTGGCCATTGTAAATAGTTTTCAGTGTTTACTTGAACTAATTTGCTGTAGCTCCACTAAAATTTTCTTCAGGGGTAGGCAGACATCTTGAATCTCATAAAACTTTATATCTGTATAATAAACAAGACTGCCATTGATACAGTAGTTAGAATTTATGAAATGTTTCCGGTTTCCCAGCAATGCAAACTATCAGCATGATAATTTATAATGGTTTGTGACAAATACTGCTGAGCCAAGAGGTGTGTGGTTACATTCAGATCAGATGTCGTCATCTAGGGAGCAATAAAGATTTCACAGACATTGGGCTAAAAACATTAAGAAAATGAATGGGAAGCTCTAGAAAAAGAGTCTGAAAGTCAGCATTGTGAAGGCAAAGCCCACTAGTGGTTTTCTGATAGACAAGATTCTGCTTTCTTTTCTTTTGTAACCTAACCTGGATGTTTTGCGGCCTGGAACTTGGGTTTGTTATCCCTCCTTTGCGTCTCCATAGTAGATACCTTATCCCAAATCAGAGCATCCAAAGGAAGAACTTTGTGCTTATAACTTCTCCTGAACTTACTCAATTACAATTTCTCTATCACAGTGAAGTGATAATTAAATGGAAGTAACAGTCAAGTTTTTGAATGTGTTTTAGAATAAATCACCTATTGTTTCTTTACAGCTATGTTTAAAATGTCCTGAAGTTTTACAAACTCCTTTGAAACATGGTTTATCTCAGATATTCCCTAAGATCTAAACTCACTGACTGAAAATGACTTTGGCTTTGGTTTCTTAAACCTGATTATTCCTACAAATTTAATTCTACAGTTTCACAAGTGTCAGTCATATATTAACTATGTTGGGATTGTAAATTTTATTGTTTTGTTTTTATTTGTTCTTTCTTGAGTATGAACATACGTGCTAATTTTGATTTTTTTTTCCCCAAATGCTGTGTTAAAATGTTTTCGGATTTTTTGTATGTATTTGTTCTGTCCAGGACAAATGCCTGAGCATAGTATTGTATTTTAGGAAATTATTTGTACTAAAACAAAGTTTCTATTATATGCAAACATCAGGTATTTGTAAGCTAAAGTATTTCTCTATTTCACATGTGAAATAGAGAAGCATTTATGTGTGCGTGTTTGTGTATGTGTGTGTGCCCACGCGCACGTGTGTATGAATGCACTGGTACTGGGTCTTGAACTCAGGGCCTAGGCACTGTCCCTTAACTTTTCCACTCACAGCTGGTACTCTACGACTTGAGCCATACTTCAACTTTTGGCTGTTAGTGGTTACTTGGGATAAAGCCTCATGGACTTTTCTGCCAACTGACTTTGAACTGAGATCCTCAGATCTCAGCCTCTTGAGTAGGTGGAATTACAGTCGTGAGCCAGAGGTGCTTGGATTAAGTATTTTTAATTAAAGTATATATTTAAAAACTAAGCCAGGCACTGGTGGCTCATGCCTGTAATCCTAGCTACTTGGAAAGCTGAGATCTGAGGAGTGTATCTCAAAGCCAGCCCAGGCAGGAAAGTCTGTGAGACTTGAATCTCCAATTAACCACCAGAAAACCGAAAGTGACATTGTAGCCCAAAGTGGTAGAGTGCTAAGCCTTGAGCAAAAGAGCTCAGGGACAGTGCCTAGGCCCAGAGTCAAGCTTTTTGAAGTAGACACAGGAAAACACATACTGTTCCCCTTCTCATAAATGAGCATTCTATTTTTTTTCCCAGTGCCTGCTGCAAAATACCCGTGTCCCTCATTTATATACTATACATTGGTTGAAACAGACACAAAGTGTTCAGTTTAGAGTATGCTTTTCATGCAATGCAAATTCAGAAAACTACTTTTGCTTTCATGTTTTCTCATCTTGTTATTCCTTTGTGTGTGTGTATGTATGTATGTACATGTACACGGATATGTGCATGCATGCATGCCAGTCCTGGGGATTGACCTCAGGGCCTGAGCACTATCCCTGAGCTAGCACTCTACCACTTGAGTCACAGCTATACTTTTGGCTTTTTGGTGGTTATTGGAGATAAGATTCTTATGAACTTTCCTCCTCAGGCTGAATTTGAGCCATGATCTTCAGATCTCAGCCTCCTGAGTAGCTAGGATTACAGGTGTGAGCCACCAGCACTTGGCTTTATTCTTAGTTTTGATTCTAGGTTACTTCTCAATTCTATATAGCCAATGTGAGAGGGTTATCCTCAAGCTTCAATCAAAAACTACTAAGTGGGCAGGTAAGAATCAGGGTTCCTACAATAATTGCTGGCTGGCCAGTATGGCCACCACCTGCAGTACCCTTGTGGACTACTCAGGCAGATAATTATCTACTTTCTTCCCTTCCCTCCCTTATTTGAACTGAAGGCCTCAAGATCTTGGTTGGCTTTTTCACTTAAGGCTGGTACAACTCTACACTGGCTTTTTGCTGGTAAATTGGATGTAAGAGTCTCATAGATTTTTCTACCCAGGTTGGCTTCAGATTCTTCTACCTATGTTTGTTTTGAACTGTGATCCTCAGATCTCTGCCTCCTGCTTAGCTAGCTGTACACATGAGGCACTAGCATCCAGCTACCCTCTCCCTTTGGATTTTTTTCCCCATTAGCACGGATTTAATTTAAACATAGCCTCATGTTTTTAATGAAAATAATTTCCTTATTACTCATTAAAATATGCCATCCTATTCATTCCTGATAAATTTTGAATCTGACAAGGGAGTTTTGGTTAGGTATTTCTGTAATTGAAAAGAAGAAACCATTAGGAGGAACAAAAGGAGAAAGTTAGTTAAATATATTTTAGGTTGAAACATTGTTTGCATGGTATTTCCAACCAGAGTTCTCTTTAGGACACGACTAGTTAAGAAATTGATCCAAGCTAGACATAAGCATTCAGCTGACATGCATATTTCCAGCTCCTTTCTTTCCAGCTTACAATTTGATCTTGAACACTGCTGACATGCTTCAGCAAAGGCAGTCACACAAACACATATGTGTATGGAAAGCAGACTAAGAACTAAACGTAACTAATTGCTACTGCAGTGTTCATCAAGGCTGATAATTAGGCCTAAAGAAGAGACAAGATTAGTGATTGGATTAGTTTCCAGAAACCTCTTAATTGGGTATTTGGAATCAATCCCGATTATAAGAATCAGTGCCATCTCAATTTGTAGCACCTCAAAGGGTGTCCTGCTGGTCTGTGGTAGATTGGCCTGTATCTAAGATCTAGGTCACTGTGTGCTATTTTATGGTTAAAATAAATTAGTTTTAAAATAATCTATCAGACTATCTCAGGCTAGGAAGTAGAGTTAATCCATTCAGAACTCCACTGAATTCTGCTGACAAACATGGGAAAACCACCCACCCAGCTAACAAACAAGCCAGCCAACCACCCACCCAACAACTCTTCTTTTGGCTTCTGCCAATTCAATTGCTTAAAAAAGTTCAAGTTCACTCAAGAGAACTCTGGCCTACTCACATGTTTTGCCTTCTCATCCAGCCCAAATCTGTATGGCTGTGTCTTATTTGATTGGCGTGGTTTCCTTCTCCTTTAATTTCAGTAATTATAAAATATTTGGAGGGAATAATCGTAGATAGTTCTGAAAGTTAGGTCCCTCGGTATGTGTCTGTTGTGACACTAAGCCATTTTCTTCTGTAAACTGTCTCCCCCATAAAAGAAACTGCCACCCCAATGGGGATTGTCCACTCCAGCAAAACTGTTCTTATCTTAGGGATGGAGACCATGACACAGAAATATCTGAATTCTTGTCCCTTTGGTTGATGGGAGTTGAAAACACAAAACCTTGGATATTAATATAACATTTATTGAAGTCTGACCATCATGCAGTAACATATGGGTTTGATTTATACAATGGGTTAAAAGGAACGAGGTAGCAGCTGCACCCAGATTTAGTCCTGGGCCCAGAAGTAGCAAAGTGGGGCTACTTTCCAAGTACTGCTTATTTGCTTCATCTCTGTCAAATACCAGGAAAGAATTATACTCCAAAAACTCCCCATTCCCATGATTTAGATACTTGTATTGGCTACCGTGATTCTGAAAAGGGTTAATTGGGAATTTTGACCCAGGCATTGGCTTCTGATGAAAAACAGAAGGGTGTTTTTTTTTTTTTTTGAGAAAAAACAGATGCTCCAAAGTATTTAGTTTTTATCTGGGAAGATTACTTTGTACATGCACCCCAGGCCAGGTTGGAGGTGATTACTTGTGGCTTCTGTGATAGGCTGGCATGTCACGAAGAGAATTCCCAGACCTGACCTGAAAGAAGAGGCAAAATGTCTCCTTCAAGTTCTTAAGTTTCTTGACAACAACCGGCAATGGTAAAGGCCAATCTAGTCATAATTCTGAGTGTTTCTCTGATTTCAGCCACTGGATTCTCTGAGTGGCACAACTGTTAGGTAAGATACACACAATCAGAAAAAAAATATTAAGATGTGGCAAAAAAAATGAGTCTGAGAAAAAATAAAATTCAGGCACTTCTAATATTCAATGTACATACGTGAAAATGGAACACCATTAATTGGGATGATGTGGGGAGCTAGGAGAGATGGAGAGAAAGATGAAAGGGTGACACTGATCAAGATACATTGTACTCACAAACTAATACATTGAAATGAAATCCCTTTGTCCAATTACTTAAGGATAATAGATTAAAAAAATAAGCCAACAAAAATATGCAAACATGCAAACATCAAAGTTAAAGAGCAAAGAATGCACACTCTTGGTACAGGATAAAGGACTGAAAAGGCACTACATGTTGGTAGATGACCTGGTTTGAGAAGGGAGCACATTGTTTTTAGATGTAGGAACTCCTGGGTACATTAGATTTTACTGTTTTGTCTTTTGGTTTATACTTTTCTATTTTTTAATACGTGTGTAAAGTTGACATTTCTTTGTCAGAAAAAAAAGAAAGAAAAGGTTGAGAAGCCGGGTACCTATAGCTCTTGCCTGTTATCTTGGCTACTCAGGAGGTGGAGCTTTGAGGACTACAATTCAAAACCAGCACAGGCAGGAAAGTCTGTAAGACTCTTATCTCCACTAAACACTACTTAAAAAAAAAAATCTGTAGGGCATTAACCTTGTGCAAAAGAAGCTCAGGAATAACACCAAACCCTGAGTTCAAGCCCCAGATTGGTGCCCGAAAGAAAAACAAAATAAAAAGTTGAGAATAGCTTATCAAAATGAATAATCTTTTGAGTTTCTAGATTGTTTCTCCCTTTGGAGAAAATGACAGCCTATAAAAATGGTAAATCTTATTTAACTTGACAATCTAATATCTTCCTACCATAGCACCCTGTTTACACTCCCAATCAACACACACCTCTGGATCGTCTTCATTCTAACTACACAGATGAGCCTTTATTTCTCTGCTGGCTGGTGAACTCCATGAAGACAGAAACCATGTCCTCACCTTTATCTGTACTACCACAATCCACCAGAATGCTTTGTCCAAATTGGGTACTCGTCCAATTCGGCTGGAACTTGTACTGAAATGGAAATCTGAATCATGTAGAGTAGCAGTGTAAAAACGTTTCCTCAGCCCCAGTCTGGCTTCGAGAAGGTAATGTGGAGACCAACTCACAATATTCGATGAAGGGAGTGAAGCAGATAATTTTGATGACTGATAAAGTGATGGTCAGTCTGAGTGGCAGGCAGCCATGCCCCAGACATAGAGCTAAGAGCTACATTTTTGCACCCACCCCAGCGTAGTCAGAGGCATTTGACCTTGGCTGAGGGAGCCCCTGCTTCCCAGTAGTACAAGGAAGGACGACAGAGGGTCTAGGCGAGGTGGAGAAGAGCAGCCAGGCTTTTCACCCCACCCTGTATGCTTCTTGTCTACTGTGGGGTACTGTGTGGAGTCTGTGGCCAAGCTGACCTCAAGAGCTTGGAATATTTTTCAGCCCCGGCACTTTTGGAGCCCCTAGTAACTCCAAAATTGTCTCTAAGAGGTCACCTTAATTTTTTTTGCCAGTCTTGGGGCTTGAACTCAGGGCCTAGGCACTATCCTTAGCTGCTTTTGCTCAAGGCTGGCACTTTATCACTTCTGGCTTTTTCTGTTTCTGTGGTACTGAGGAATCAAACCCAGGGCTTCATGCATGCTAGACAAGCACTCTAATACCACTAGGCCACATTCCTAGCCCTTAATTTTATTTTTTATGGAGGGATGACAATAGGCTAAGGACAGAGAGTTGGGGTGGGGGGGTGTTAGTAGGGATTGAAATTTTGTTTCCTTTTTGTTTTCTTTTCTCTCCTTTCCTCTCCTCTTCCTTTCCCCTCCACTGTCCTGTCCTATCCTATCCTCTCTCCTTTTCCTCCCACTTTCTCTCCTCTTATCTTCCCTTCTCCTTTCTTCTCTTCTCCTCTCCTCTCTTCTCCTCTCCTCTCCTCTTCCCCTTTCCTCTCTTCTCTTCTCCTCTCCGCTCATCTTCTCTTCTCTTTTCTCCTCTTCTCAAAATCTTCCCCTCTTTTCTTCCCCTCTTCTCTCTTCTTCTCTTCCCCTCTTCTCTCCTCACCTCTCCTCTCATCTTCTCTTCTTCCTTCTCCTCTTCTCTCCTCAAAATCTTCCCCTTCCCTCTCGTCTCCTCTTCATTTGTCTTCCTTTCTCCTCTCCTCTCCTCCCCCCTTTTATCCCCCTCCATCCCCTCCTCTTCATTCCCTTCCATTTTTCTTTAGGAAAAAGGTCTGCATTTCTTTTACTCTTTGTCTCAGTGCCAATTTCCTTGCCCATGACTTAGTATCAACTGGGATGATTTGGTCCCGACCCCCAGGACCCATCCCCACTTTCCTCTGCCTCTGGCACCCTCCCTGATGCGTGTGCTGCTTCATTAGTGTGAGCTGGGGACTCTTGATTGCCAGGAGACCATGTTTACAGCTCCCTGTGAAAAAGGGTTCTCAGGAGAGTTAAGGACAAGGGTTATAATTGCACCTCTGCCACTCATTCCCATCTGTGAGACAGGAGACAGGTCATATGGGCTGGGTCCCAATTATATGAATGGTATGATTATGGCTTAGTTAATAATGCTGCCTTAACAGTGTCACACAGCACAGCTTTAGGACGAGATTTCCACAACCAGACTACCTTTCTCCAAGTCTGGTTGAGGAACAGAACCTGTACAGAGTTGTTATTCATCTCTGTCTCTTTCAGAAGGAGCACTGCCTTCCTTCCTCTACCTAGCTGAGGAACACGGTGTTGGTGAGGTCTTGGAGATGGAAGTGCCTTCCGAGAACAAGACAGTGTTAAATAAAGCCTAGGTACTAACTACAACAGGAAGTGCATCCGCAGGTTCTGTTCCTTAAAATAAATTCAGACGGTAAACAATAACATCTGCATCCTCAGGAGGAGACACTTGCACATATTTCAAAAGCACTGCACAAGTCCACAAAAGAGATAGCATCTAATGCTCAGCAGGGGTTTGACCAACAGGAATTTTTGGATATTCTTGTAATAAGACTGTGTTACAAAATGTATCTGCAAACTTAGGTGGGTGGAGTGCCTGGAAAAGTCTTAGGGCAGATGCTATCTCAGGGTCACCAATTTGATGATAATAACACAAGTCGTGATGTTCCTGAAGGCTTCGAACTATGTTTTTCAGTGCATTCAGAGAGGAAATCAGCCCTTAGGCAAAGAACAAGGCAGTGGCCAATAGATGGTAGCTATTTTATAGTCCTTCCTAATCCATTTGACCAAATAGTGGTTCCATGATTGTTCCCAATAAATGGAAACATTTGGACTTAGTATTATAAATTCATGAGGAAAGGCTATCTGAAAATAAGTGATTTAAACTGATGACCTATGCCACATGCTATCCTCTTTCCTCTTTGTGCTTGTAGCCCAGTCCTTTGAAACTTACCATCTCCTCCCCACCATTGCTGTTTATCAGAGATTTCCCACTAGGGAAGGGAGAGTTCTTAGTATCATCAGAGAAAAGCATGCCTGCAGGAGGAATCTTGAAATCCTCACAGAGATGACTGTTGATCCTCCCTCTATTCTCTGCCTTATGAATGGCCTTGGGTGACATAAATTATATCTGTAGTTCATTCACAAGGACTCTGGAGTCTGTTTTTATTTGAAATGCCACAAGTGGAGCGATGAGGTCCAGCTGAAGAAATTTGCTTTCTTTTCTTTGGGACCTGATGAGTTAAAAGGATTCTGTAGCACTTTTTTTTACACACAGAAGAAATTTTCCTTGAGACTTCTTACCATCACCACCCTGCCCAACGCTGAGAGTGGTAACAGCAGTCCAGAGCTCTGATGTGTCTTAGGTTCTGTCTCCTCTATTGAAACGGACTGATCAATGTCATCCTCCATTTGCTGTTCGAATTCTCCAAGCCATTGCCATTGTAGGGCCCTAATATCACCAGCCTTTGTGCAACATGACTCAAAGTTGGCTATTCCTTACCCAGCAATGCTTCTCATTCTCCTGCTTCTTGTGGTCCTTCATAGCTTGGCTCTCCTTCCACTTCCCTGATCACTTCTCTTTTTTTGCTTCTTTTTCTCCTCCAACACTGAAATATAACTTTGGCCTTTGCCCTGAATCTCTCCTCCTTGCAATAACTATTCTTTTCTTTTTTTTTTTTGTCAGTTTTGGGACTGTCCCTCAGCAATTCAGCTCAAGGCTAGTACTCTATCACTTGAGCCATAATGCCACTTCTGGCTTTTTCTGCTTATGTGGTGCTGAGGAATAGAACCCAGGGCTTCATGCATGGGAGGCAAGCACTCTACCACTGAGCCACCTTCCCAGCCCCGCAATAACTATTCTTTTAGATCTTATATACTTAGCTCTGTTAAGATTCAAATTTGGGGCCAGTAGTAGATCTGTCTTGATTGTTGCCTTCAAATTTCCAAATACATTCTGGATAATATTAACTACCTAGATGGATGATCGATCATCTCCACAGTTGAAAAATATCACACTTTAAACCTTCTCTCTGTGTCCCTCTCATTTTGTGTGTGTGTGTGTGTGTGTGTGTGTGTGTGTGTGTGTGTGTGTGTGTGTGTGTGTGTTGTTTTCCTTTTGCAACATCATCTTGCTATATAGCCTTGTTGGCCTCAAACTCACAATATTCCTGCCTCCTAAATGCTGGGATTATAAAGGCATGTCACCACATGCCCCCTTGTCTTTTCTCTTTATCTTACTGATTCCTTTATTTCCTACTCATCAAACTCTATATAACATCCCTTGGTTTCAATTGTCCCTTGAATCTAGTCAGTTCTAAGACCAATCAATTGATCATATAAAATCTCTCTCAGGACTTTTCTGTTACATCTTTGCTGCTATCATCCAAAGTTTAACCTGCTCTTGGTATATAACATTAACCTCCTAAAATGTCTTCCTTTCTTCTTGCCTTCTGCTTAGAAGTATTTTTCTTTGGTTCTGTTTGTGCTCTCAGCCTTCCTCAGCTTGGTTCTCTCCGATCTCTCTGGCTTTCTTCCTTGTGACTCTCCTATGTATTCTAGTCAAGCATTACCAGTTCTTTACACTTGCCTTCCCACTCCCCATACCAATGTTTCTGATATCTGCCTGTTAAACAGTTGATTGATGCATTGTTCCATAACATCCTCATTCCTGCTCAGATGATTCTTCCTTTATGAAGTTATTTTGATGATCAGAGGCTAATAGCTCTCTTGCTGTTTTTTCATACCCCCAGAAACAGACTTACGTGGTATTTATGCTCTTTGTTGCATTCTCTATTATACCATAATCATTAATATTCTTGAAATAGTCACCCAGCTATATCATATTGTAATTGCCAACAGGGTCAGGTTTTATCAGCTGCTCTCAGAACTTAACATGATGCTTTGTATAGTTAGATGCTTATTTGCTAAATAGAAATGACCAACTGATATCTATCAAGTCTTTTCCCACTTGCTCATCTGGCACAGGATGATCAAGTGAGATCTTTGAGCAAAGGTATAACTAGGAAAATGCATTCATACTTTTCACTTACATGCTGAAAATTTTTTTCCCTGGATAGTAGAGTCAGTTACATTTTTCCTCCAAAAATCTCCTTGATTTGTGCCAGTCCTGGGGCTTGAACTCAGAGCCTAGAAGCTGTCTCTAAGCTTTTGTAGTCAAGGCTAGTGCTCTATCACAGTTCTACTTTTGGCTTTTTGGTGGTTTATAATGCCCAGGTTAACTTTGAATAGCAATCAGATCTTAGTCTCCTGAATAGCTAGAATTACAGATGTAAGGCACTGGTGCTCAAAAATCTCTGCTTTTAAGAGCTTGAATTTCTGCATGTGAGTACCTTTAGCTCCATCTCTAAAAGGGAGTGCTTGACTGGAAGGTTTGTGCTCTGTCTCAAGGTTTGTTTTGGCATTAGAGGCATGTACTGTATTGATACTCTATAGTATACATGTCCCAATTGTTGAGTATTTTCTGACATCTCTACAACTCTTGGGACTTTGTGTCATAATTTTGTAAACTTTATCTATTGTATAAGCATATCTGGGCTCACATCCAAACCACATTTATGTAAATTTAACACAAATAATTGAAAGCCTTCTTCTGTTCCACCTGGGAACCCCAACAGATGCACATAAGAACTTTGCAGTGGGCTCACAGAGGAAGAGGCACAAAAAACAAGCAAGTGGCATGGAGCTGCCCTTTAAGATTGGCGTAAATATGTTGATTCCTAACACCAAATCCCAATCCCTGTGTACTGGGCAAAGATGTCACCTTGGAGAGGTGGAAATCAAACTAGCTTACCAGGTGGCTCTGGTAGGGATTTCTTTGAGATGGACAATGATGAGATTCACCTGTCACCTGGTCCCCTCAGGATTGTTTCCAAAACTTTTGTTATTGCTTTGCAGGACTGGGTTTAAGCTCATGGCCTCAAGCTTGCTAGACTGGTGCAACTGGTCCTCTACCACTTGAGCCATATCTCCTAGCTCTTTAGATTTTCAGATAAGATCTCATGCTTTTGCCTGGCAAGCCTAAGTACCACCATCATACCTAGACTTTCTGAACATTTCTTCAGGCCATGTTGCATAGCAAGCCATGTAGACAAAGTGGAAGAGGCAAAGAATAGGCAGTTGCCAGTACATGAGAACAGTCCACCACAGATAACTAACTTCTCATTTTCTCACCAATGTCTCTCACTGTTGTTCTGGGATAATTCTGAATGTTCCTGTTATCGATCTACGCTAAAACAAACAAACAAAACAACACTGCTTCCTTCTCACACCCCCTTGTGTGTCTTTAGCCACAAAGCAGAGTGACTTAGAAGCTAAACGTTTGTGTTTCCATGGAGATAAATGACCAGCCAGGGCAGTGGCAGCTGTGTGACCTGGTCACTCAGTTGTTATTTCTGGGTGAGCCATGTTCTCTGGAGAAACTTGCTTAGTTTGTGGGGTAGCCTTTATGGGTGATGCTCAGGGGCACTCACTGTGACTCTGAGCTCTAGAAGTTGTTCAGCCTCTATTGGCTGTGTCTATGAAGTGAGAAGAAGGAAGTCTGGCCCTTTAGCGCTAATAGAAAGGATGCTGTTCTTCCAAAGGGAGCCTGTTATCAGAGAACATACTCCAAAGACTGCTTTCCTGATCATTTAGTCTAGTTCTGATCTCTGAATCTTTTTGGCTTGTAACAGTCATCCTCCTTCCCCCAGACATTCTCATTTGTTTCTTCCCAGAATCTACGCTACTACTTCATCCTATCTTTTCTGCCTAGTCTACTCCTTTGTCAGATTCTCTTGTTTCCTTTTCCTTTTAAACATTTCACTTTGTTACGTATTAAGGGAGTACTATGTGATGTTTCTACGCATCCATAATTTTCAAGCCAATAGTTAACATATGTCTCCAAATATTTACCATTTCCTCAAGGTGGAAATGTTTGAAATCCTTTCTAGTTTATGAAATATATAGCACAAATTGTCATCTGTACTCACCCTACAGTTATATGTAGACAGTAACTTAGTCCTATTAACCACTCTCCCTTTCTTCTTCTTCTTCTTCTTCTTCTTCTTCTTCTTCTTCTTCTTCTTCTTCTTCTTCTTCTTCTTCTTCTTCTTCTTCTTCTTCTTCTTCTTCTTCTTCTTCTTCTTCTTCTTCTTCTTCTTCTTCTCCTCCTCCTCCTCCTCCTCCTCCTCCTCCTCCTCCTCCTCCTCCTCCTCCTCCTCCTCCTCCTCCTCCTCCTCCTCCCCCTCCTCCTCCTCCTTCTTGTCAGTCGTAGGTCTTGAACTCTGGGCCTGGGTGCTGTCTCTCAGCTCTTCAGCTCAAAGCTAGCGCTCTACCACTTGAGCCATAGCACCACTTCCGATTTTCTGGTGGCTAATTGGAGATAAGAGTCTCACAGACTTTCTTGCCCGGGCTGCCTTTGAACCCTGATCCTCAGATCTCAGCCTCCTAAGTAGCTAGAAGTACAGGCTTGAGCCACCAGCTCACTCTCCCTATTTCTTTGTCCCTTTTCTTATTTTTCTTGCACTTGGACACATTTTTAGTATCAGTTTTCTATTTCTAAATTGTATCTTTAGATTCAATGTTGGCAAAATTTATTCTAAAGAATTAATTTGATTTTATGTGCATATCTATATGTGTGTTTATTTATTTATTTTTGATGCCAGTCCTAAGACTTGAACTTAGAGCCAGGGCTGTCCTTGAGCTTTTTTTTTCTCAAGGCTGGCACTCTCCCACTTGAGCCACAGCTCCATTTCCAGCTTTTTTGTGGTTAATTGGAGATAAGTCTCATGGACATTTCAGCTTGAGCTCATTTGAACTGTGATTCTCAGATCTCAGCTTCCTGAGTATCAGCTAGGATTGCAGGTGTGAGCCTATGGCACCCAGCTTTTCACTAGATTTTTAATTTTAGTATTGAAGCTTAAACTCACAGTTTGGAAGCATTCTCAGCTTTTTTGCTCAAGGCTGTTAAGCCACAGTTTCACTTGCAGATTTTTGGAGATAGGAGTCATAGACTTTCTTGTTTGGGCTAGCTTCGAACTGTGATCCTCATATCTCAGTCTCCTGAGTAGCTAGGATTACAGATCTAGGCCACCAACACCCAGCTAGACTTTACTCTTGCTCATGGATGGACACAGCATACCCAATCCATTATTTAGGGGAATAGGGAATAAGACCTCAGAAATTGCCACTGTGGTCTGTTGTTAGGAATATTACATTTGTAGTCGGTGGAAATTCTGCATAGGAATGAGTGGTTTGGATTTGAATCAATTGAGCTATAAGCCAACTTTGAGGTGTAATTATATATACTACACAGTTGATAACCTGATTATTAACCTAAACTTGGATTTGATCACTACCACAAAGTAGTTTTATCTTCTTTTTCAACAAAACACTAAACTGAGGTGGGAAAGAATAGAAATTACATTGAAAAAAACACAGCGATGCAGCAGGGATTTTGTTAATGAATCCCACCTCACTCTTTATGTCTCCAAGGCGCTTACTCTATGTAATAAGCTATGTGTCTATTTGTAAAACATTCACAAATTAAGGAGCTTATTTAGATGCCATTGTGAAAATAATTTTCTGAAATTGTGGTCTATCAACAGGAGATAAGATGACACTTTGTTGTCGCCTGCTGTGGCCCATTTGTGAATATCTATTTCAGAGGCAGATCGCAATTGTAAATACAATGTTCACATTCATTTATTTCCACAATAGCATTTTTGCAAAGGTGCAATTTCATAATTTGATGTAGCTTGGAGAGCACATCAGAGTTTCATAGGTCTTTGTAGCCACTGGTTAACTCATAGATCCTTTGGAAATTGTTTATTTGTACCAGACCCATTTTAAAATGAAATAGAGTGTCTTTATACATTTTGGTATAGGCTGAACAAGAACAGAGATTTGTTTAAAACTTGACATCTTCCTAAGTACATCTTCAGCACATCTGACTGAGTACTTGGGAGCAATTTAAACATAGATGTATTAGCAATCAAGATGAAAGACTCCTATTAATGATTCTATTACGGATAAGAATCTTGGATGAACAAACATAAACACATGTCCTTCAAAGATGCAAATATAAACAGAGCCTGAAATGAATGAGCTTATTAATATTTCCCCCTCTCTGTGGTCCTTCTGAGCCATATTTTCATTAAAGCAAATGACCAATAGTAGACTAACATCTAACATGATTTAGCTTATTCCAACATTAATTGGAAATGTCTAGTATTTCTAAACAGCAGGATAAGAAAAGAATTTGCAATGTCAACCCACATTGTTTTTGTTATTACGTCTTTCCTAAGACTGATCTTAAGGCTTAATCTGTTCATGTTTCTTATCAATGTTGTTTTAGGGCTTGGTTTATGCATTGAATATTATACAAATCCTGAGATTGATGGTGAACATGAGTTCACTGTTTAGCGTTTATCACAACATATTCGTAGGGGAAGATATATGTGGCAATAAATTTGGAACTCACATACTTGGAGGTTGGAGTAGATTCAAACATTTTTCCAAATGTTACTCCAAAAATTTTTTCTTCTGAAAATACAAGCTTTACCTGCAGCCTATTATCTATATCATTCACTCATTTATTCATTCACTCAACAAATACTTCTTAACTGCCTAGGATATGACAGTCAGGTTAATAATAGAACAGGGTACAAAATAGACATTATATCCTCCTGGTATTTCTCGTCTAGAAAGACAGTAATAAACAAGAGATCTTTAAGATCTGCCCTCTATTTTATCTCCATTAGAATAGTAACTATTCAATAAATATGAATGAATAAATGAGTGAATAGAATGTTTTATTCTCCCATTCTGTCTTTACCTTTTTCAACTAAAGGCTCCCAGCTTGCAAATCCTCATTACCTCCACCAGCAGGTACCAAGGCAGGCCCATCTGGGACTTGTGTATTATGCTAAACAAGATACATATAAAAAAATGACTGGCTGAGGCAATTGTTGGCTGAGTATCTAATCTGCTTCTGGTTGTTGGGTGCTCTGCTTGGGTTCATTCTTGTTTTCAAGGATACTCATCCTTGGTCCCGGTGTGCTCAACCAGTACATGCCTACTCTGAAACCTGGACTTAGGATTAAGTCCAGTCAGCTCCCTCTGCTCTCCATCCAGTTGTGTGCTCCATGCTTCAGGGTGATGGGCCTCATCTCTTAGTGGTGTCTGAATAGCCAGTTGTCACCTTGTGGCTTGGGTTAGCAAAGACTGACCAACTCTTCAAGTGGCGAACATTACGCAGAATGAAAAAAGTAAAACTGAGGAAGTCTTCCTCATACCCTAAGCCAAGATCCAATAATAATTATTCAATAAATATTAGTAACTATAGGAATGAGTAGAATGCTTTATTTTCCTATTCTGCCTTCATCTTCTCCCAGTCAAGGCCCCAGTTGCTACCTGAAGGTAATGAGCAGCGGAAAACCAGAAAGTAAAGAAACATCCTTAAGAAAACATGGAAGAACTTGACCAGTGATAGAATTTTAGAGGAGAGGAAAGGGAAGCTGAGGTGTTTATGGTTACGTAGGCATCCCTGTCTTTGTATCACACAGTGATGCCAGTCCCATAAATGGTAAAATGTTGAGAAAGTAGGGTGCATTGCAGGTATTTGATGGTGCTTTCAAGTGTGTTAGACTGATGTATCCAAAAAGAAACATGAGTAATGGGAAACTGGACCTAGGTAGCCATAAAGGTGGAAGGGTCATTGCATGACTGAGGTTGTAGGATGGGTATCACTTCTTAGAAGAAGAAGTAAAGAGAGACAGCAGGACCTTCTTCTCTGGGATTGATCATCAAAGGAGAAGGGGAAGGAGGCATGATAAAGGTACCAGAGTTAGAAAAGGTGAACATTTAAAAAGGGGAGACATAGCTCATCATAGTACCAGAGTCTAGACAGAAATGCAAGTAACTGTGGACATGGGAAATTCAGGAACTGAGTTTACAAGGACTCTTTGGACTCTTGGAGCAACAAAGCCTAACCCAAAGCATTTACCACTGAATGCAAGTAAAGAAACATGGCCATGAATTTTACCCTTCTTTATTTCCTTCTAGATTTGAAAGAAATATTCACAGAATTGTTTTCACTTTCAAAGCAAGGTAATAAATACCAATGCTAATAAAAATGTGTTTCGCCATTTAATCTTAAGGAAAAGAGGAAAATAAAAATCAATTTGCGATATGGTGAATGGAAACCTCTTTATAGAACGACTTAATGATCATAATAAAATAAAATACAACATAAAATCAGTTTGCCAACCCTGCTGCGGAGCTTTGTCAAGGATATCAACTGTGTCTGATATCACATTACCTCTCACCGATTAGCAGTGGCCATCTATTTGTAAAACCTGTTTGGAGGAGTGGCCTAAAAAGTTGCAAGGCTCAAGTAGGTATGAGGAAAAAATGGCGACACACGTGTCAGCCACTTCCCATCTGTAATCTACGCACAGGAGCAGTCTAGTTTGCAATAGGCTAAGCAGAGGATGCTAAAGAATGGTTATTTGGCTGCGTTCTGGTGGCTCACACCTGTAATCCTAGCTACACAGGAGACTGAGATCTAAGGATTGCAGTTTGAAGCCAGCCCAAGCAAGAAAATCTGTGAGACTCTTACCTACCAAAAAGCTGGAAATAGACCTGTGGCTCAAAGTAGAAGGCTAGACTTGAGCACAAAAGCTCAAGGGCAGCACCTAAGCCCTGAGTTCAAACCTCAGGACTGGCAATAAATAAATAAATAAATAAATAAAAGACAAAGAATGGTTATTTGTAATAAACGTAAGTTATATAATAGGATAAATTATATGGAAAGGCATCTATTTTTTCTTGGACACAGAGCAGAAATAAATTTTTAATCCAAACTGTCATCTAATCTCTATCGCAACTTTTGGATCCATTTCTTGATTTTCTAATAAATCCTGAAGAATATACTCCACATAATAACTTTTTGTTTAAGCTCAGAGTATATAAAAGTTTTGCAATTATTTTCCTTCCAAAAGTTCCAAATGGAAATGTTCTTTGTGTTTTGGCAAATTTCTTGTTCTGTTTTATGCAATAAGATTTCTTTTTTATAGAGACCTGTGTACACAGTGAGTTTGCGTAGATATGATGGAACAATGTCATTTTTCCTTTAAATAAAATACTCTTAAAACATAAGAAAATTGTCACTCATAATCTTGCCTCTTGGAAATTACCTTATTTTGCTGTTCTATATCTTTTAAAGCTTACTTTCTTTGTATTAGAAATACGTATATGCTTACAAAGATTATATTATTTTCTATAGACAAAAGCTACCCCATCATTTTCTCTTAAAATTACACTTTAGACATTATATGTGGGTCTTAAATATTTTAAAGCATACTTTTTATGTCATGTTATCTTTCCTAAACAATAATTTTTACTCAAGCTTAGGATATTAGAATGTTTTAATTATTGAAAAGTGTAGGAAACTATAAATCATGATGGGGTGAGTAACTGTATGCACAAATCCTTATGCAGTTTTAAATTTCTTTAGAGGACATTTCTAAAAGTATGACTCCTGAACTAAAGAATAACTAGTTTCAATGCTCTGCATTCAAATTACTAACTAACTTCAGACAGTATTTCATTGGAATAGGAAAAATTGGTAAGGTTTATATTAAAGCTGCATCTATTTTTTTTCAAATAAATTAATAAGTTTTATGACATGAACTGGCATTTTAGATCAGAAATTAGCATACTTTCTCAATGGGTTTCAATTAGCTTATTGGCTTATTCAGAAAGTTGTTAAAATATTGGATTTATTTATTAGAATAATTTCATATTCATACACAAATGAAATTGGCTTATTTCCTAAAGTGAAAGAGCATACTTTCTGAATTAGGCTTTGCTGGCAAATAGTTTCTCAACTCCCCCATTATATTATATTTTAAGAGTAGCCATAGAGGATAAACAAATAAGTGAGTGTGGTGTGTTCCAATAAAACTTTATGTATAAATAACAGTCAGTCAGTCAAGTTTGGTCTGCAGGCTTTAGCTGGTTCCATTGTAATTGAAATTAGTACTGTTTTGTGAAAACATCTGAATTTATGACTGTGAAGAGCTGGAAGCCATGGCTTGAAATGTTCCCTTTATAAAGATTTGAGCTTATGGGATCTTGAATCCCAGTTAGAATGCAGGAAGAGAGTAAATCTGCTTTTGTTGTGAAATTATTTGGAAGCTAAGGAAGGAAGAAATGAATCAGCCTGTTGTTTGAACATATGTAAAGTATGGCGAGGTCTATAAAGCCAGGCTTCTGTTTGCCTCTGGCAGACAGCTGTTGCTCTACCCTGGATCTTTACAGTGTGCTTTCTGGAAAAATTCATTCCAGCTCCTACAAAAATAGCCATAACTGTCGATGCAAACTAACCTCATCTTATGTCTATTCATTTAAAGCCTTAGTCACTTGCAAAGTCCAGCATTTCACCCAATCAGTAAGAAAACACACTTGGAAACTAGAACGAAAATTCTTCTGAGAAAGTGCTTTATTCTTATGAAACCTTCCCAACAAGAACTACTTTTCCCAGATGTTAGGCACACAATTGCTTTGCTTAGGTGACTCTTTATAGACCAGCTCACACTCACACTGACTACTTTTAACAAAGATGGAAAACACAAAGGAAATAAACCAAGCATAATTTTCTAACCATGCTGCCCATAATTGGCAATTACCTGTCAAAGAAACATGTAAATTGACAGCGGGCATAAAACGTGCTTTACCGTATTATCACAGTGGTTTAATGGTTGCCTGACTCCCCCTCCCCCTTGTTCCTTGTTCCTTCTTGAATTCAGAATCTTTTAAGAGGTGAAAGAAAGTTGCTTTCATTGTCAGTTGGATGGTAGAGATGCAGGGGTACTCAGTGCCCCCCCTCCCGACATGCACACCCCACCTTCTACCTCCACAATGCAAAGGCAGCTGCTTTAGTAAGTGTTACGTTT
Source organism: Dipodomys merriami (assembly GCF_024711535.1). Classification (NCBI taxonomy): domain Eukaryota; kingdom Metazoa; phylum Chordata; class Mammalia; order Rodentia; family Heteromyidae; genus Dipodomys; species Dipodomys merriami. Next base: position 21,462,553 of record NW_027205603.1, read on the forward strand.
GAGTTCAACAGTAACTTTTGTGCTCATTGTTTCTGTCTCTTTTATTTATCCTGGAGAAACAGTGTGAGCTGGACGCATTGCTCTCTGCCAATAATAGGAGTGTGTTGGTGGGCTAGCCTAAGCAAGCAACAAAAGGTTGGGGAAAATGGATTTAACCTTTGCAAAGTAATATAAACAATAACTGCCCTATGTACGTACATGTGCACATTCACACACAAGCAAACACACAGCTGGAGTCCAATCTGGGGCTAGAAATGTTTTTATTAAAAGACTTCAAATTGTGTTTCCATCACCATAAGCATATACACAATTTTTAAAATGTATAAATTTTAATAAATACAAACAATTTCTATTTGGCAGCTAGCAGAGAAATTAATCCACAGTTTTCACTCTGACCACTACATGGGGAGTCCAAACTGGAGTCTGGACAGTGAGTGGCTTTGCCAGTGTCTGGACTCAGGACTTCATCATCTTAGTTCTGGATCAGCCATGATGCTATACCTGCACGTGGTTTGTTCCAGGTACAATTTATTGCTTTGGGATGTATGTGTCTCATTTACAGCTCATCTTTCTGGAGGTTACAACTTATTCTGTGTCATCTTTAAGGAATCAGGGACCAACAAGTACAAATTGCAATGACAACATTTTCAGCTTACATAAGCTGTTCTTTCCCTGGGATGTCCGTGTTTAATCTTGAGCTGTGCTAACTTAGCTGGGACATAATTTTAATAAGTGGCCTGAGTAAATTATATATGATGTGCAAATGCCATTCAGTTCATTGTAATAGCTGCTAATACCCCTAAATATATGACAGATAATCTTCACCACTGAGTTACTAGCTGGTAACTAATTGTGGAATGACAGTCTCCTCCCTGTGGGCTATGGAGTGGCACACTGTAATGTCACCAAGTGCTCTTGTGTGTCCTGTTAGAGAACTGGCCTGATGTGCATGTGAATCATTCTTCAATTACAAAGTATTGATTTGACTGTTTAAATCACTCTGAGTGTAAGAGTGGTTTTCTATTTTAGTTTTTGTTGCTTAATCTCAAGGCATATGTGCTTTTCTACTCTATTTCTGGCAGTGGACTGCCTCATCTGACAGAAGTGCTATGCATTGCTGAAGACTCAGTCCTAGGTAAAATTAGATAAGAAATAAATGGGAATAAGTCAGTGAGTGCCAACCACATGGCCATTGGTTTACATGAAGCATTTTTTTTTGCATTCCCCTGAGAACTTGATGAAAAGCATAGTTGATCTCAAAATCGAGTCTGAATTAGATATAACGTCATTGGGAGAACTACTAAGGAACCATTATTATCATGCACTTGGCTTCTAGTGGCCCTGTGTGTTAAAGAACAGAGAGACCAGTAAGGTAGTGATGAAACATGGATGAATGAATGAAGCTTCCAGCTAGGAGGGGTCTTAGAGAACAGGACAGAGAGGGCTGGGAGAGACATATGGAAGGCAAAATGTTCCTCAGATTCCCCTCAGATGAGGTGACTTTCTTCCCCACTCGACTCTTAGTTATTAATATAATTTTGCAAAGATGATGTGGCACTTCTTGGGGTAGGGATTTTGTTAAAATATAAAAAAGTGGATCAATGAAAGAAGGCAAAATGTTGATCAAACAAAAAAATAATGAGAGCGTGTCTTGGATCAACTCTAATTATTGCAGTATGTTTCAGTGATTTGCAACCATTTCGCCTCCGTTCATGTGTTAAACAACTTGCATTCAGTTATTTCCAAAGAACAGTTAAGTACTACACAAAAATGCTTGATCTCCCATGTGATTTGATGGAATCTCCTATTGATACTTTGAAGGAGAAACAAATTCTCAAGATTTAGAAAAAAATAGAATCTCCATTATTTTTCTTTGCTATCATCATGCCAATATTATTTGGTGTTATTCAGGAAAAAATGCATGTATATTATAACGCAGTACTGCAGAGGACTGGTTCTGCATATAGAAACATTTTATACATCGTTCTTGTTTATTGTCCTTGAAGTTGATGGGGGAGATAGGACTTATAAACAGGTATTTTACAGGCTAGAATGGTAATGGCTCTAACTAAGTAAGGTATAAGTAGAATGTATTTTAGGTACTTAGTTTGGTTGTGTGGACCAAACACCTTTTGTATATTTTCTTCTCATTCACCACTACCTCTGACTTATTGGCACTGCAACTAAACATCTATTCCCAGTGCCAGGATTGAGCTGACATTTCCCAATTAGAATGAAATAAGGCCTGGATCTTTGTGAGCTGGAAATGGACTAAGGTGGAGTTTAATAATGAAACTGTTCTTGGACCTGTGACTCTTTATGGACTATGGAAAGAAGAGACAAAGAACTCTACCATTATCTTTTGGGATTTCAATTTTTATTATCTATTTTAGGAGATGAAGTTTATTTAAATACCAAGAGGGGAAATGGAATAAGTCTTTATGTTAGGTAGGTGCTCTTACATGTGGGCCCCCCCCCAGCCTTTAGTTTGTCCATTTTGTTTTTTGAGTTAGAATATCACTAACTTTTCCTGGGCTGGTGTAGAACTCATAATCTCCCATCTCTGCCTCCTGAGTTTCTGGTATTACAAGCACTGTCTAATAATAATAATAATAATAATAATAATTCCAGCCTGGTGCTGGTGGCTCATGTCTGTAATCTTAGCTACTCAGGAGACTAAGATCTGAGCATCATAGTTTGAAGCCAGCCTCTATAGGAAAGTCCATGTGACTCTTATCTTCAGTTAAACATCAAAAAAAAGCCACAACTGAAGCTGTGGTTCAAGTGGTATAATGCTATCCTTGAACAAAAAAGCTCAAGGACAGCTCCTAGATCCTGAGTTCAAACCCCAGAACTGTCACCGAAATAATAATAATAACAATAATAATTACAAATGGCAATAATAATAATTACAAACGGTTGCTACATTTTAATAGATTTGCATGGTTAGTTTAGAAAAAAAGATTTTTATACTCTCTTCCTTCACTCTTACATATCAAGGTTCACAGAAAAATGTGAAATAAATGCAAAATATTCTAACTGTTGTAGGACACATTATGCCTGAATTTGGTAAATTTGGTAAATGCCAGCCTTGAGAAAAAAAAAGCTCAAGGACAGCCCTGGCTCTGAGTTCAAGTCTTAGGACTGGCATCAAAAATAAATAAATAAACACACATATACATATGCACATAAAATCAAATTAATTCTTTAGAATAAATTTTGCCAACATTGAATCTAAAGATACAATTTAGAAATAGAAAACTGATACTAAAAATGTGTCCAAGTGCAAGAAAAATAAGAAAAGGGACAAAGAAATAGGGAGAGTGAGCTAGTGGCTCAAGCCTGTACTTCTAGCTACTTAGGAGGCTGAGATCTGAGGATCACGGTTCAAAGGCAGCCCGGGCAAGAAAGTCTGCAGCTTTACTAATCACAGAGATAAAGCCAGTCTTCTTGTTGAGGGTCATTCCTCTCATCTCTGAACCTTGGGATCCTCAAAGTTGTCTCTATGGTCCCCACCCCACCCTTGAACTGAAGTCAATCTGTTTAACCTCCCTGGCTGTAAACAAGGTGGGAAGAACATGTCTTTTTCTCCAGACTTTGCCTCCTTGTTAACAGCACTCCAACTTATTTCTCCTGCAACCTCTATGTGGGCCTTGGACTCCTGGCACTATGCCTGGTACCTCTGCCATAGATAACTATAAATGAACGTGCTCATCCTCAGAACATCTGACCTGGAAAGTGCTATTAAATGGCAAATGGGGGGAAGTCCTTACTCCAGAGCCATCTTTTGATCAAGGAGGGGCCCATGGCCACAGAGGAAACCTTTCCTGTTTACAGACTTCTGGGGCTTTGAAATGCTGTCAGGCAATGGGCCAGGCTCCTTGGCGTTTATGCAAAGAAGCCAAACAGGATGAGCCCAGGATGGAAACTGCCTATCATAGGAACCCAGAAGGACAGGAAGTAGCCACATTGGAAGGGCTTCTTGATTACAAATGTAATTGGAAGGTTCCAGTTGGGTGGGAAGAACATAATGACATTAAAATATGCCTCAATTTGGTACATGTTTGCTTCATACAGCCCAGAGCCCACCTTCTTCGGCTGCTTTCTTATGTCACATTTACTCTCTACTTTGGAGAAATGTGAAATTTATGCTACGTCTATGTTGAAAGAAAAAACAATCGAAACATTATTCATTTCATTTTTCCTTCCTTTCTCTTTGGTTCCGTTTATCCCTTTCTTTCTCTTTTCATTTCTTTTTCTCTATGGGAAATAGTCTGGGAAAAACTTATTGAAGATTTAAGTATCAGACAAGTAATCATTAAAAAAACCTGAAAACAGTAGAAGGGTAAAGTTACTACTCAATATTCCTTTTCTACACTTATTCCCCAAGAATGAGATCGATGTTTGTGAGCTTTTAAACACAGCTCAATGATTAGGCATTACTATGAAAAAATAACTTTTCTTATGTCAGAAGTGTGTGTGTGTGTGTGTGTGTGTGTGTGTGTGTGTGTGTGCGTGCGCGTGCGCGTGCACGCGGGCGCGCGCATGCACGTGTGCATGTGTGTGTTCCAATACTGGGGCTTGAACTCAGGGCTTTGGATTCTTTGCTTAAAGCTGGTGCTCTACTACTTGAGCCACATCTTTACTTTTGCCTTTTTGCTGATTAATTGGAGATAAAAGTATTGAGGATTTGCCTACCAAGACTAGATTTGAACTACAATATGTAGACTTCATCCTCCGGAATAGGTAAAATCACAGGTGTGAACTACCAGCATATAGATAGATATTTATATCTATCTATCTATCTATCTATCTATCTATCTATCTATCTATCTATCTATCTATCTATCTATCATCTATCATCTATTAATCTATGTATATCTATCTATCTATCATCTATCTATTAATCTATATCTATCTATCTATCTATCTATCTATCTATCTATCTATCTATCTATCTATCTAATCTATCTGCATCTATATTGTATTTTGTGGGGCTTGAGCTCAGGGCCCAGGTTCTGTCCCTGAACTTTCTTGCTCAAGCTAGTCCTCTACCACTTGAGCCATATCTCCACTTCAGCTATTTGGTGATTAATTGGAGATAAGATTCACAGACTTTCCTGCCTGAGCTGCCTTCCAACTTTGTACAATCCTCAAATTTCAGCCTCCTGAGTAGCTAGGATTACAGGAATGAGACACTAATACTTGGCCAGAATGTTTTTTTTTTAATTGTTATGATTGCTGTTCAAATCTTGCTTGTGAAATGGAAATCTTCATAAAATTGTTTTCTTTTGCTTTAAATGTGAGCCTATTCATGTTTGCTTTACTTTATTTTACTCATTGGTACACAGGCTCTACCACTGAGCTCTACTCGCAGCTCCACCTACTTTTTTGGCGTTTTATTTTTAATTATCTTTAAGTAATTGCCACTTAACAAGGCAATATGTGAATGTAATATATCCTGATTGATGTGACCCCTCTCATTTTTTTATGCGTTTCCTGACATCACCCACACTGCTGGTGAATGTCAGAGCCACACTAACCCAACTCTTCTATCCGTACCATAGGATGAGTTGACCATCTGTTTCTAGACAAAAGTCAATAGTAACACACTTTACAATCACAGTCCTTGGCCAACTAGAGACTAAATTATCACCATCAGATGGTTCTGTGTTGTAAAAAAAAAACAAAAAACAAAAAACAAACCCAAAACAAACAAAAACATGTTAGTACAGAATTCCACATCAGCTTCTCTGACTTCCACCCAGCAGGTAATATTTACGGAGTATTTACAAGTTGTTCACATCTGGCATTCAAGAGATTTGTAGTTTTTCTCTGTTGTCATCCAGTTTATTTATGTTATGAAAATCCAACGCTAAAGGTCAGCCTCATTCAATCCACCTCCCAAACTTTAGCCCAAAGGGGAAATCTAAGTATAACTTAGGACTGAGAAGCTAAACAAAAGGCTTTCAAATTCTCCAAATTTAGTGTTCCCCAAGCACAAATCCCTGACAATTCTTCTTGTTACATCTGCAGGCAGAATCTAATAAGAATCGTGTGGAAGAAGAAAAATCTCTTGTTGTTTCTTGTATAATTGTTCTCTTGCGTTGGACTTTCATCAGCTCACATGAGGAGAAAGTGGAACAACTGTGTGGAAAGGAGTACAGTTGGCCTGGGAGGCCATGCTGGGCTCACATTCAAAAGTCAGCTGCGACATCCTTGCATTGGATGTATGCATTAGTCAGTTTCCTGCTAATAATGATAACTTCGTAAGATAACCAAGTTAATAAGAGACAAGGTTTACTTTGGCTCACAAGTTGGGAAGTGTGTGTCTATGATCCATTAGTCTCTATTGCTTTGGATCTGTGGTGAAGCAACACATCAGGTGGAAACAAAAGAGTGACAGACAGAGACAGTCTAGGGCCTCACTGTCTCCTTCCAGACACTCTTCGAGTGGTCTGTATAACTCCCACAAAGCTCCACCTCTTCAGAGCTTACTCCCTCTTAATAGCATCAACTTGGGGATCAGAACTTTAATACATGGATATTTGAGAGATATTCAAGATCCAAACTATAGCAAGAGCCTTCTCTCTAAAAGAAGTAAAGAATTTAATAACTCAAGGTTTGGTTAAGGAAAAAAAAAGGTCAGCACCATGAGTCTCCTAAGAGAACCTACCTCCCAGTGTGTCCCTACAGCTCCACTCAAGACATTCACGAACCTTTTTTGGCCATCCCACAAATCCTCCAGAATCAATTGTCCATGGCCTGAACTCAGGGCCTCAAGGCTTTTTTACCCAAGACTAGTGTTGTACCACTTGAGCCACACTTTCACTTCCAGATTTTTGCTGATGAATTTCAGATAACAGTCTTGTGAACTTTTCTTTTCAAAACTCTGGACTGACTTCAAACTATGATCCTTCTATCTTAGCCTCCTGAGTAGCTAAGATCACAGGTGTGAGCCAGTGGTTTCGATAGCCATTTGTAAAAGATAGCTAGAAATAATCCTGCCTCTGACATCTTGGATTAAAGTCCTGAGGTGTCACTCAGGCAAGGATCAGAGGCAATTCTAGTGAGTAGGACATATTGAGATCTTCTATTTTAATAACCAGGTATCTGAGCCCAAGGCTGGTGTGTTACGTCTGGACTAAGGCACTGATGGATCTCCGCCTGAGTGAGCTGGATTCCAGAAAGCGGAAAGGTAGCTCTGAAGGCCAATGAACAACGCTGCATGTGGTGCAGGCTTTACTTGGTCTCTAGGAAGCGTACAACATGGTTTTCAGAGCTATAACACTGAGGCACACAGACCAGACTTTGGTCAACCACTTACTCTTGAGATGTAGGTCAATGTAACCTCACAAAGCCTCATTTCTCTCTGCTAAGAGTAGAGATAAAAATAGTGCCTGGCTTATGGGGTTGGTGAAGGATACAATGAGATTATTCAGCAAAATAAGCTAGTAAAGTTCTTGGCACAAGTTACTGCACAATGAATAGCAGGTAGTAGTAACAATAGCTATGGTGGGGAGGCTTTTTTATCAGTGGGAAAGATATAGAATCTATATTTTGGCAATATTCTAGCCTACATCTAGAATGATATATCAACCTCAATTTATATGCTATCTACAATATGTCTGTCTGGTGGTATGTGTGTAAACACAATCTTTAATCTTCACAAGTTCACTGCAAGGTATGATCATTCTCATTTTATAAGAGAAGAATGAAGAATAAAAAGATGAAAAGATCTGCCTATGAATACAGAACTTGACATAGCATAATGAGAACTCAAAGGCAGGTCCTTCAACTGCCAGAAACCAGCATCATTGATTCAATGCCTGGTCAGCAAAACTGAGGTTTAGATTCCCTGTTCTAAATGGATTTTGTTGTGGTTGACTGTTTCCAGGGAGTGAGTGACGTGCACTTGCAGATCTTGGGAATATTTAAGTACTGTATCTGATTAGGTTATAAAATGGACAATCTGACTTTAAGGCTGAAAATTCCTGAGGCTTTTCTCACGGTACAGAGTGGCTGCGAAGTATGGGCAGAGGCTTCACAGTCCATTCTTCACTTCCCAGAGGCCCTTTTCAGCCTGGACAACAAGTTCCCATGTAGCAGTCTATGAGGGTTCATCTGTTCCTCTGATTGCCTGGTTACCCAGGGTAGAAATGAGCTTCATGTGACTTTCACATGCTACTCCTGGGACGAGTGCTGAAAATATCCGGCTTTCTTGTAAGTCCCTTTTCACCACCTGGAACAATGTTGCTAGGGATCTAAAGTTCTTGAAAACTGTCTTGGCTCCATTCAGGTGTTTTTTCCGCCTGCCAGAATAAACCAGAATGAACTGTATCCACTAGTCTGATTTCCTTGGGCAATGTGAATGTGTTCTAGCTGACTGTAAGATCCTAGCAAATCACCAGGGGGTAGGTCATAAATATTATCCTTCAAGCCACAAAACAGAGGTAGGAAGTAAAATTTTCAGAGGCCCTTAGCAATATTCCAGATTTCTTCCATTCTATGTAAATTGCGAGAAACTGATACATTCATAATAAATGGCTTCTAGATACATTCTTGGAGAAACCATTTTAACATTAACAGAGCATTATGTACCCCTCAGAAGTGTGCTACTTTTTACTATCAGTCATGTGGCCTGTGGACTTACTAAACTTGCCATAAATTATATGGCATCAGAGCGAGAGAGAGAGAGAGAGAGAGAGAGAAAGAGAGAGAGAGCGCACAACATTCATGTTCAGTTTTTATTACATCTTGTGCTGGCTTACAATTTGTGATTTGTAAACAATTTGTAGAGGATTTGAAGGGCTTAATGAATGATTTGTATTTGTTTGAATTAGATTTATTAATACTAAAGTGCTAATCTGTCTGGACTTGTTGGCCCACTGCCTGCCAGGGATCTCACTATTGCTAAAACCAACTTTCAAGGTGTTTCCTTCCAATCTCTCAAGCTGTAGGACCAAAGGTGACCCATTGTATCAACATATTATAACTGGGCACTCATTGCCCAGGGACTCCCGACTTCCAAGTGTTGTCTACATCCAGATCTTTTGTCCTTCCTTACCAACCATGTTTCCAGAGGGGCTACAGGCTAGTGTGGGCATAAGGAACCAGGTTATTATAAAAAAGAATTCTTCTTTCCTAAATGCATTTAAAGTAACTCAAAGCAAAGGAAACTACAGTTCCAGAACAAGCAAATTGTTAGAGAGGTCACTGGGCCAGGAGGAAGCCGGCTTCACACAGACCTTTCCCATTCCTGTCCTCTCTGAACCTCCCCCTGAGGCTGGAGGGAAGAAAAGTATTTCCCCAACCTAGGGAAAAACACAACTTTCTTTTAAAGGAAGCACTATATGGAAATTACCTTTATTGGGGCTGGGAAGGTGGCTCAGTGGTAGAGCGCTTGCCTTGCATGCCTGAGGCCCTGGGTTCGATTCCTCAGCACCACATAAGAAAAAAGCCGGGAGTGGCGCTGTGGCTCAAGTGGTACAGTGCTAGCCTTGAGCTGAAGAGCTGAGGGACAGCGCCCAGGCCCAGAGTTCAGGCCCCATGACCGGACCCCCCATAAAAAAGGAAATTACCTTTATTACACACTTTCTTGTCATACGTGTCCAATAACCTTCTTCTTAGAAAGCCCATAGAACAAAAAAAAAAACAAATTTAAATAATGTAACCTATCATATACTCAGATGTCACTGATTTTAAATTATGAATGGGGAAATTTTATAGAAACAAAATTTCTTAGGTAACGACTTGTTATTGACAATTTCCTTGGGTTGTAAGCAGAATGGACAAGTCCTTTTATGTCATTCTCTGTGTTTTTTTTTTTTTAAACTTGTTTTAGCCATGCTGAGCCAGCTCCTTTAATGTCATATCCCCAGAATACAACACTGGGAAAAAAATCTTTTAGTGAAATGTTCTTCTCCATTTATTTAGGTGAAAAGTTATGACTAATGAACGGCTTATTACTGTCCCAAAGACTTGGACATGGTACCTGGGGCCAGATGCTGTTTCCTCTGAGTTTGCTTCTCTGTTTGTGTTGTGCTGGAGTCTGGAGTAAGGTTCGTCTTTCCCTCCATACAGCCGTACACTTTCCTATGAACTTGGCTGGGCAGCCATTGAGTTAGTTATAAAAATAAACACATGGGTGGCTACAAAAAAAAGGTCTGGCAGTATTCCTTAACTGGTATTCATTCAAGGGACCCATAATGTGTTCATTTTGATGTTTTTAGAAGAAATCATCGAAATGGAACTCAAAATGTCATGACTGGGGGAAGTTCAGTTTTCGATCCACTGCCCAGGTTGACACAATCCAAACACTAACAGGGCAGGTCAGATTAGGAAGAGGAGCCATGATGACACCAGTGTTCACCATGACTGATTTCAAATAACATGTTGTATTGATGGAGAGGGCTGAGAGACCCTAGAGCAGTCTCACCAGTTGTAGATGAAGAAATGAACCTGAGGCGAGGGAAGTAAGAGCCAGCGTTTTCACCTGCTGAGGGTGGAGTCTCCTTCAGAACTTCGCTCTCCTAATTTCCCAGGCAAAGTAGTTTCATTACAGATGTCTGCTTCAGTTGGCCAGGGAGCCTGGCAGCAATCGTTCTGAGGAAATAGTATTTGTTTTGTTTAATGCTATTGTTACAGCTGAGATATGAGATAGAGGTTGGTTCTCAGCTTCATTTATGCATGGTGAACCACTCAGGATTTCACAAATATAGCATAGTCTTTTCTTCTTCATTAATGTTCATATACTTAACTCTTCTGGCCTCTTTGTACCTCAATATGGTTATCACATAAGCTTTGCTGAAACATTTTCCCCTGGAACATAAACTCCACAAGGAGAGGGCTACATGTTACTAGGAAGCCAAATGCCTAGATTATTTGCTGCATTCTCCCATTCTAAAAGCTCACTACCAACTCTAGAACTCTCCAAAGCAGCTGAGACATGGGAGAGCCTCTACCACCTAAGGCTGTGCCACCAAAGGAGCAACTTTGATTTGAACTTGAGAATGCAAGCCGTCTAGTTAGGCGAATTTGTTGATATATGGTATTGTTTAGTGGTAATATGACATAAAGAAATGGTCAAAGGGGTAACATTGGTCAAGGTGCATTGTACACATTTATGGACATGTTGAAATGGTGGAATAAGAACATATTTAACTGGTGTTAATGATTAATGACTTTCTTGGGATGTCCTAGAGTGAATTCTGAAAAATGAATGTTGGGAGTGACAGAAGAATTCATACTGAGTGTGGATGAGTGAAATCCATTCCTTCATATAACTATGCAAAAGTTGGAAGTCCACTATATGCTATTACTGCCACATGATTTATTATTTGAACTTAGTTTCAAATTAATACATAAAAATCCAAAAAATTGTATATATTAAAATGTAATTTTTCAATATGTATATATATTATGTGTTGTCTAAATCACGTCAAAAACTTACGATTTCTTTAGGGTGAGCACTTTAAGAATCCTCCTAACTTTAACTTGTTATGAATTTAACAGCCTTTCCCCATCTTCCACACCTCCAATCCTGGCCTCTGATAACTCTTTTTTTTTTTTTGCCAGTCATGGGGCCTGAACTCTGGTGCTGTCCCTGAGCTCTTCAGCTCAAGGCAAGCGCTCTACCACTAGAGCCACAGCACCACTTCTGGCCTTTTCTGCTTACGTGGTGCTGAGGAATTGAACCCAGGGCCTCAGACAAGCAAGGCAAGCATTCTACCATTGAGCAACCTTCCCAGCCCTCTGATAACTTCTATGAGATCAGTTCTTTGTGCTGAGAATCAAATGCAGGGCCTGGTACATACTAGGAAAGCACTCTTGCTATGTTGAGCTACAACCAGAGCCCTGAACTGACTTTTAAAAATTTACATGTAAGATCATAACTGTTTGTTTTTCTAGGTAGGACTGCCACATCTTTATTATGCAAATAAGCAATGTTTTAAAAGATTGTGGTGGGTTATGAGCTTTAGTCAGAGGGCAAGCATTGTTCCTTCAGAGATCATGAATATGTTCTCTTGATTGAACATCAAAGTGCTTTAATAGATCAGCATTCAGAACAGGAAATCCAGAGTCTAGTACTGACTTTGCTTTAGACTAGATCTTGTGCTCTGTAGCCATCCACTAACTTAGAGGCTTTGTTTCCTTACTGCTGTAGACTTTTGATCTTCCTTATCAGTAAGTAACAATTCTGAGCAGAAGCTCATACCTTCCAAATTCCCCTCTGTACTTTTCTGATTCACAATAGTTTCTTTTCCTAGAACAAAGAAATTAATGGTATGTGACTGAATTTGCAGAAGGAAAGCCACCATCCCCACTGCAGAGCTGGAATGGTGCGCTAGATGGTTATAAATAAATAAATAAATTTTAAAAATTAAAAAATAAAAAAAAAACTGAAAACTTGAGAACCCATCCTGTTTCCTCTGTGTAGACAGGTATAGAGCAAGGCTGTGAGCAGTCAAGGTTGCTGGGCCAAATATATTGTGGAGAAGGAAAAGTCTGGAAAAATTCCCTACTGGACTTTGTGTTGAAATTAATATATTACAAACACTTCTTCATCTGAAAAAAAAGAACTAGGGTATCTGTTCTGGGATTTTAGAAATTATTTTTAGTCACATAATAAATTTGTTAACAAAAATGGATTGTTGTAGTTTGTGTGCATGTGTTTATTTAAATAATTAAAACAAAAAAACAGGAAAGGATCTGAAACTGAAACAAAACAGATTGGAACTGTCTCATAAAATCTTCTTCAAAGTAAGGCTTATAGAATATAGAAAAGAGTTACTAGGGAAGCTGCAGAATTTCTTTCTTTGGTGGGTTTTACAAACAGGACATATGTAGATCTGCTCTTCTATCTGAGCCATATTAGTTTGTACAAATGAACTCTCAGAAACTTTCAAGCTATACAAAGTCAAAATCCCCACTGAAATGTTCAGGTTCCCCTCCCTTGCCTAACCGGGTTTGATGTCAACATTGGCACAGTGGCTCACACATGCCTTGATCTCTACTTTTATTTAGATTTAAATATGAATTAAGCCCTATAGAACCCTGGAGAGGGAATATGTTTTTGAGTAAAGATTTAAAACATCATTTTTAAATGTTTAAACCTATGCTCTAAAGGTAAAAGGGACTTGGATCAAGAGTTTAATATGGTACAATTCTTTGTTCCAAGAAAAACTAGGAAGAAAAGAAGGTAACATAGAGGTTTTTAATTCTTACCTCATCTAAGTGGGAAAATATATTTAAGAAATTTGTGGAAAGTTCTACATGAGAAAAGTCTGAAGAATTGGGTCTTCCAGTGATAAAAGTATACTCCGTGAACCACTCAGTTATCCGGGACCCCATTTTCCACATTTGAAACTAAAGTGATTGAAGCATACAATTTTCCAGTTCATTTTGAGGTCTGTACGTACTGCTTTTGAGTGTGCTTGCATTGAGATAACTCTCCTCTTCCAGGAAAATATTTATTACCTGTGTTTTAATTATTTATTGTGAGCTTACAGTCTCTGAGTTTTGTGTGTCTTGTTAGTGACAATGACAATGTTGGTGTTTTCTATCTACTTGACATGCTCTGACTAAGTTCTCAACAGTAGCCTTGGTTTATACAATACATTTTTGTTTAGTATCGAGATGTGTCTGGGAAAGCCTTGTCTCCAATTTACAGTAGTTGCTTCTTTTCCTTTTTCTTTATAATTGCCCTGAAGCAACAAATGATGGAAGAAAATATGTTTTTGTTTCTGTTCTTCCCAGTCAGAAGCATCTTGAACATAACATTCTTACTCCCCTGATTTAACCAAAGGCAATACATCAGAAAGTAAATGAAAGTCATGAACTGAATAGAACAGCAATTGTGCAAGTGAAATTAATTATTAGAACCAGCTTGCATTATTTAAACCTGGGATTCTAATTTGTATGAACAACAATAACAAAAAGAAGTTCAGTTAGCCTTCCAAGGTACCTGAGACTTACTGCCCAGATAATAGCTGAAAATTTGAACTTGGGAATTTTATGGATTGGTTTGTATCTAAAATGCATGCAGCTTTTAAAAGCCCTGAATAAAGGTTGCTTTGCGTGGACACCTACAGCGTGACTATTTATAAAAGTACCCACTCATTCCTTTCCCTAAAGGGCTATTAGCAGAATGAGGCTTGGTATTTAATCCATAACCCACTCTGCATTACACCCTACAGTGGCAAAGAACACACAGAGCCAGAAGAAAGAGATCAAGAAAGCATTAAAAATGTCAGGCCACGAGGCCATGTTTAAATTATTAGGTGAGATGCTGTCTTGCATTTAACAATGGCCCGGCACACCTCCAGGCCAACTTCCTCTTTACTTGGATGTTTTGACGGGTTATTGCAATCTGTTCTGAAATTGAATTTCAGTTTGTTTCAATAGCATGTTCCAGTAAATAGGAGTGACTCTTGTATCTCATTTGTGAATCTTGATGTAATAATCAGAGGTAATCTGAAGCATACACAGACTTACGACATGTTTTTAAACAAGTATTGACTGGTATGAAACTAATTTAACAAAAACTGGAAATCGGACTCCTTTGAGAAGCCAAGCTGAGAACACGGGAGCTATTGCAATTGCATGGAATTTTGCTTTATAAAAGTGTGTTTGTTTCCCTACCTTTCCTGAAGGAATTAGGTGCAAGGTACTGATCGGCTGGGTTGTGACCCGAGGAGTAGAGCTGATCGTCTGAGAGCTGGGGTTAATTAGTGTCAGTCTGGTGGTTCAGGTTAGCTGGAATCATTGTTCTCTCCTGCCTTGTTGGCCAATGTGGATAAAGAAAGTTCTTAGTAACAGATGAATACAAAATGTACATTTTGTGAAAACTATCACAAGTTTTGTACATTAGCCTTCCTTAGACAGATAAGATTGTAATCTTTTGCATGTCCTTTCAGGAATACATAACTACATGGACCAGCCATTTTCTTGTGTTATATATCCTCTGCTTGCAAACTGCAACTTCTATTCCAAGCTGTGCAAGAGTAAAAGATGAGTAGAACAAGGTGCATTATGGTAGAGAGACAGCCAGACAGACAGATAGACTTTTTTTTTTAGGACAGATAGATTTTTTTTTAATGATAGTACTGGAGTTTGAACTCAGGGTCTGGGTGCTTTTGTGTTCCAGGCTGGCACTCTACCACTTGAGCCACAGCCCCATTTCCAGCTTTTTGATGGCTAATTGGAGATAAGAATACTTTGATCTTTCTTCCCTAACTGGCTTTGAACCTTAGTCCTCAGATCTCATATTCCTAAGTAGCTAAAAGCCAATGGCTCCTAGCTGCATTATTCTTTTTAAGCTCTAGATTTTACAGGGTGTGGGAGGGTGAAAAGCATTCGCAGATCAGAATTTGAAATTCAAATTATGGAACAAGTAGTCTAAACTGCTGATGTCCTTAGAGACTAACCTTAAGTACAAATGGCAGTGGATTTTTATTTTCAAGCACTAAAAAGAAGAGGAACAGCTATAATGTAGTGGGAGTGATGAGTGATAAAGATAAAGCCAGATTGATGCTCATTGCCTAATAGGAGGAAGTAGAAGAAAATGATAATGTAAGAAGAGAATGAATGCTAAGAAGAAAAATAATTAACAACCTTATTAGGTAAAACTCACCATGTGTATATTTCTAATATACTTAGGTCAGTTGGGTTGAGACTCCGTGTGGACCAAATTCTTTTAAACATAATGAATTTCAGTTCTTTAGTCTACCTTGAAGCATAAATGTGGGTCTTATCTGTAATCCTATCAGGGATGAGCAGGAAAATTGAGATCTAAACATTTTATTTTCTAAGCAGAAAGCTTGCAGATGTGAACCTCATTAGAACCATCATTCTACCTGTGGAAATTGAAGCAGGTAGGATTGACATGAGCACTTGGGGATTTGCACACGTAATACCTATTATCACTAATAGGCATTTCAGTACCTAAGTCCCAGAACGTCTAGCTGCGACTATGTCCCTAAGTATTTGGCCCACTCTTCTATTCTGACGAGGTGTTGTTGTCCTGATGGCTGTCTTAATAAGGCTAATGTAATTGGGACAAAAGCAGTACATACCGAGTGCCTTGCGTTTTCCCAAAAGTGATTTATGTGAAGGAAAAAAAAATCTGAAGGCACAAAGAGCGAGCTCCCTGTCAGAACTACTTGTTAAACAAGTTAGATTTGGTTTGACTGTTTTTCAAAGAACTAATACAGTCTGACTACAGGGGTTTTGCCATGTTTGTGTTAGATTTCCTTATAGTTTCATTGGCTCAATAAGCATACACTCATCTCCATTATTCTGTTCTCTGAGTAGTTAGCTCTAGATAAACTTAAGTGAAACAATATCTACCCAAACTATAACAAGTGTTTTGTTTCATTTTGTTGTTGTTTTTTGGTCAGTTGTAGGGCTTGAAGTCAGGGCCTGGGTACTGTCTGTCCCTCAGCTCTTTTTTCCAGTTTTCTGGTGATCAATTGGAAATAAGAGTCTCACAGACTTTCCTGCCTACCCTGGCAGACTTTGAACTATGATCCTCAAATCATAGCCTCCTGAGTAGCTATCATCACCAGACTATAACAAGTGTTTTACTGGGGAAATAAGACATGGGAACATCTGAAAACTAATTGCAATGCAATGACTAAAAAACTTAGTCACACCCTGCTTCCAGGACAAGATATGTTCTCAGAAATGCATTATTAGCTGATTTTGTCCTGTTTGACTGTCACAGAGTATAATATATAATGCAAAGTAAATGCAATGTCAGTAGGCAATATAGTCTTACAGAACAACTGTTGTACAAACTGAAATGTCCTTATGAAGTGCAGGAGTATAATTACTTGATCTGTAGAGATTCTGTCTGATGAAGGGCTTCATGAGTTCAGTTGGAAGAACATATAGCGGTAGTCAGTATAAGGCAAAGAGAAACCTTGAGTTGAGCTTCCAAAGAAGGGGATTTGAATCAAAAGAATCAAAAGAAATTTCTAGCAGCTGGGCATTGGTGGCTCACACCTGTAATCCTTACTAATCAGGAGACTGAGATATGAGGATTGTTGTTCAAAGCCAGCCTAGGCAGGACAGTCTTTGAGAGTCTTATTTCCAATTAACCAGCTAGAAGTGTGGCTCAAGTTGCAGTGGTAGAGAACTGGCTTTGAGCAAATAAGCTTAGATAGTGCCCAGGACCTGACTTCAAGCCCCATGACTTGGAGAGAGGGAGGTGGAGAGGAGAGGGAGAAGGTAAGGGAGGGGGGAGAGGGGAACAAAGGGAAAAGGGCGAGGGGGAGATGGGAGAGAAGAGAGAGAAAGACATTTCTAGAGAAGAGACACTAGAACATTTTCATGCAGTTATTCCTACATGAGGAACATCATGGAAGTTGCCTCTGTCCCTGGGAAGTACTATTTCTATTCTAAAAATGGTAACTGGGTAGAGACGCATGTGATTGGCCGAGAGGAAGTCTCTTTTTACTTAATGCTTCCAAATGAAAACTTTCTAGTTAATTCCTATATATACATTTAACTTCCAACTTACCTCTTCTATTAATGTACTATTATTATTATCTCAAAGTAGTTGAACAAAGGTATTTCAGTACCCTGTGTCAGTTTATGAGAACAACACCTCTTTATTCATTTATTTTTTACTTATATTTTTGGCAGTACTATGGTTTGAACTTTGTGGCCATACTCTACCACTTGAGCCATACCTTCAGCCCCTTTTCATTGATTTTTTAAAAAATATTTTTATGTTAAATAGTTTGCAAAGGGGTCTTAATTCCCCAAGTCAGGTGATAAGTACAATGCACTTTGCACAATCTCACCCCTTCCATTATTCTCTCCTATCTCTTCCAACCACATCCATCCCCTCAAATTTCCTGGTTCTGTTTTCATATATGTACATTGAATATGATGACTGCATTCTCTCACTCACCCTTCCTCTCCCTTCTTTTACCCCATTCCCCTTGATGTCACGCCCACATATTCATTGTGTTAAACTATAATCTTCTAATTTTCTTTTTGCTCTATCTCATTTTCTTTTATAATATCATCATTTAAGTTTAGATTACCCAGATTGAAATCCAGGAAAGCCTGGGTTTAAAGCACAGCTGACATGATTCTGATGTTACAGATGAACAATGTAGTCACACGAGGCCATTGGTTAATGTTGCTAACATGATGTTCCCAAGTCATCTTCAGCTGGCACTGCTTCTACTTCTTGTATCTTCTCCAGGGCATCTGTGCTGTTGTGTGACTTTGTAGTCATGCAAAGACTCAAGGGTGAGAGAGTCAGCTTTGCTTTATACTATCATGCACACCACTCAGTGAAGAACTCAGGAATTGATCCAGTCGATTCATCGGTCCATTTGGTGGAGACTTACCTGTGATGCAGAGGTTTAGCTAACTCATCTAGCTGTTCTAGTAGTAATGTGGACACATCTGCAATAAAGATATTCTCATGTGTTAGGATGCAATCTGTTCACTGTTTCTTGCGTATAAGATAATTGCTAGCATAAAAGCCCTATCAGCTCTTTAGAAGTGAGTGCTACATAAATATAAGCTATTACTATTCTCTCCACTGAGAATTATATGTATAGTCACTTTCCTCCTTAATTGCAAATCATAATGGAAGTAAAAATCAAAACGTTTTCTAATAGTCTTCTTCCATTTGTCCAGAAAATTTCCATAGAAGAGATCAATATTATTACTGTTCCAACATCTGCCCAGCCTGTGTTTAACATATCTGTCACCTATTAAGGAGAAAATATTTTGAAGACATTGGATTTTAAAGTAGAAAAATTTGAAAATTATTAAGTTGAAGTTATTATTTTTAATGATGGTCAAATTACTTTTTACATTACTTCTGCACTGGAAGCTTTGCACGTGCTAACCCATATTTCTGAGCATCTATTCCTTAGAGAATAGCTGGAAGTGTGGGTGTTCTTTGCCAGTAATTGATGGTAAGGCCATATTTCAAAGTTTAAAAAACTAAGGTAGTTGCTGGATACTGGTGGCTCATGCCTGTAATCCTACCTAATCAGGAGGCTGAGATCTGAGAATTGCAATTTATAGCCAGCAGGGCAGGAAAGTCCAAAAGACTCCTATTTGCAATAAACTACTTAAAAAGCTGGATGTGGAGCATGTCGCTAAAGCAGTAGAGCACTAGCCTTGAGCAAAAACAAGAAACATTCTGTGCCCAGGTCCTGAATTCAAGCCTCAGAACGATTAACACACACACACACACACACACACACACACACACACACACACACACACACACACACACACACATACACACACACAGAGCTAAGAAAGATATGTGCTTTTTATTGGAAATGGGTATTTTTACCTATGTCTGAGAATAAGGATTATTATAAGAAAATATCCTAAGTCAATAACATGTTTACAGAACAGCAATAATCCTGCTATAGTGTATACAGAAAGAAGTGTTAAAGGGACTGTAAGATTAGACATAGAATTATATATTTTATAGTAGTGTGAAAAGAGAGTAAGAGAAAATTCAGCAGTTACAAAAATACTTAACAAAACAGTTGCAAAAGTTTAATCCAGAATTGGTGGTTCTTGGCTGGCATTCTTAGTTTGGAAAAGAAAAATCAGCAGAATAAGTGAAACTCTTTCTTTGGCATCAGAAAGCCAGCCCTCAAAATAGATGTGGAAACAGCCTGTGTGAAATTCTCAGCCACATATTTCTTTGGCCCTCTAGCTTGAGGGCTCATCTTTGGTGGACAGAGGCAGCCTTTCTGCCTTGTATCTCTCTCCATTTCCTAAGTCCTCATGCCAAAAGTGATGGGACTCCCCCAACAGGCTTGATTCTGGTATGACCCTCCCTGTAGATTGCCTAGTCCCAAATCAATATGTGGGAATGGAGAGAGTAGTTAGGCATAGCAGAGTGTAAAAGCCGAGGGGACTAGAATTCTTGCCCTTCACATTCCCAGCACAGATCACAGAGTATGTGAAATACATACATACTTCCTTAATTGCCCACTAGTCTTGACACCGCAACTGAAATTAGAAGAACACATCCTTTACTTACCTGTGTTCTTGCTTGTTTTCCTGGTATCAGTCTAAGAAATTAATTCTTAATTAATTTTTTTGTTTTCATAATTTTCTTCTCCACCCCCAAAAGATCTATCATAGGGAACTAAAAGTTTAAGGGCAGATATCTGAAGAACCATCATGTGAAAGAAGAGTTAAATATGATTTAGGATCAATAGGTGGATGCTGTGTTAAATACTGAGGAAATATTTATTGAAGGAACAGACCCAAGGAAGACTTTCAATAATTACCAGGACATCAAAGAGAGGAGGAACTTCCTCTCTGGACTCAGGGCATTTCCTCTTCCTTTAGGACTTTGAGCAAGGCAGAGCAGTCCCTTGGTAGTAATCTTAAATTAGAACTTGATCCTGTCGTCTGCAAAGATTCATTATTTTCTGAAAATGAGCTTTAATGGCCATTCTCTCATTAGAATAGAGTGGAAAGTTCTGGTTCTTCTATTACCTGGATTTGAAATAATTTCTAGCACCTTAACATGGTCTGCACTTCAGTTTTCTCATCTATAAAATGTAGTATTTTTCTAGTATCTCTTTTCTTACTAACATGTCGCTCGACACTATTCATGGTGATCACTTTAATTTTATATAAATAGTAAAACTAAGGCATTCCTTTTCCCCCACTAATGAAATTTAAGCTTAAGGCTTTACACTTGCTAGGCAGGTGCTCTACCACTGGAGCCAAAACATTCTTTATTTCTGTTCTCATAGAGAAAAATTAGAAAAAAATCTTGCAAAATTTATTTGTCAGCCTCAATTGGGTTAGTTTTACCACCTTAAGGCACAGTCTTAGGTATCCACATTGTTCTTGTTTATTCAGAAACAGTTGCTATGAAACTTTCCCAGAGAGCTCATTCAAATTAAATTCCTGTTTAAGGAATAATTAATTAAGGTATTAGAGTGCCTAATTTATCACTTCTCAAATTTATGTAATTATATACAAAGCTAATTTCCTTCTTATTTTTTTCTTTTTGCCTTTTTTCCATACTAGTGCAAAATAAATTGTTTCCAAAACAGCACAATGAAAGAAAGTACTTTGTGATAACCACTAATACCACAAGTCATCTGTATAGGGTACCAAATGGGTCTTGTGATTGATGAGATGGCTTATCATGTTACAAGTTGAACCACAGTTTCAAAATATGGGACTTCACAGAGCCCTTAATGTGCTGATATAATAAATTAATTACTTATGAAAGAAACACTATATACAGCATGTCCCAAATTATTTTGAAAAAAATAAACCCAACATTTTAACTTGAAGTGTTCATATGATTAGTATTCTAGGAAACACATTTGAGGAAATCCAGTTCTGTAGTTTTTACATCCTATTGAGGAAAAGCAAGAGTAAACACAATCAGCTAGAAACAAACTAAAACACTAATCATATAAATAGAGAATTTGTTATAAATAAAGTATAATTCATATAAACTCTGGAATATGTGTTTTAGTAGCAATACAACAATTTTAGCAACCTAGCATTTTTTTCTTTTTTTTTTTTTTTTTTTATCGTTTACAGGGCTTGAACTCTGGGCCTGGGCGCTGTCCCTCAGCTCTTCAGCTCAAGGCTAACGCTTGACCACTTGAGCCACAGCACCACTTCCAGTTTTTCTGATGGCTTATTGGAGATTAGAGTCTCATGGACTTTCCTGCCCAGGCTGGCTTTGAACAGTGATCCTCAGATCTCAGCCTCCTGAATAGCTAGGAGTATAAGCATGAGCTGGCATGTTTTTTTCTTAAAAAAAAAAAAAAAAAACAACAAACAAGTTTCCATGGAAAAGTTTCCTCAAAGGCTTGTTTTCTTGCATATTTGTAATTAAGCATTAATCTGCTCCCATATAATTTAAGAACTCAAGTGTTGAAAATTCAGTTTGTTCTTGTCTCTATAATGAACTTTTCTCCTAACGAACGTGTGTGTGTGTGTGTGTGTGTGTGTGTGTGTGTGTGTGTGTGTGTGTGTGTGTGTGTGTGTGTGTGTGTGTGTGTGTGTGTGTGTGTGTGTGTGTGTGTGTGTTGTGGGGGAGATAAGTCCTGGGTCATGTCCCTGAGCTCTTTTGCTCAAAGCTAGCACTTGAGCCACAGCTCTACTTCCAACTTGGTGCTGATTAATTGGAGATATGTCTCACAGACTTTCCTGCTTGGCCTGGCTTCAAACTGCAATCCTCAGCTCTCGTCTCAGCCTTCTAGGTAGCTAGGATTACAGGCTTTAGCCACTAGGACCCAGCCCCTAATTAACTTTTACTTATACAAAAATGGAAGTCTAGCCCTCTAAATTAAAAAGGTCAAATAAATTGAACTATTTAAGAATAGTGAAAACTTGAATCATTTTATGTATTGAATTTTTTTTAATCCGCTACATTTTACTTTGGTTCACTTGACCATATTCCCTTTGCCTATGACACTGCCATAAGATACCTAGGAACTGAGCCAGGTGACAGTGGCTCAGGCCTGTGATTCTAGCTAGCTACTTAGTAGGCTGAAATGTGAGTATTGCAGTTCAAAGCCTGCCAGAACAAAAAAGTTCATGAGACACTAATATCCAATTAACCACCAAAAGGTAAGAAGTAGAGCCATGGCTCAAGTGGTATAGTGAAAAAGCTAAGGGACAGCACCCTAGCCTCATTACAGGAGAGAGAGAGAGAAAGACAGAGACAAAGACAGAGAGACGGAGAGAGAGATGAAGATTGCAGAGCACTGAGATGAGAGAATGTATTCCTATGGGTTAAACTCAGCTGGAAGAGAGCCTGCCTTAGGCTATCAGTGATGACATTTATGGCCACTGCTTGCCTTTCCTCTAATCACACACTTGGCTCCTCACGTCCAAGTAAATCATGACGCCACGTGGGGCATTCAAACACTTTCTTCTCCCTATGAGCTTATTCCTAGGACAGAGATAAGGATTTTGCTGTATACTAGTTGATTAGTTTGTAAGAGAAGTTGGTGGGAAAAAATATAAAGTAGTGATTTACAATAACCGGTGATTCTTTGACTAATTCGTTTTCAACTAGTTTAAATGTCCTGCAAAGCCTCAGTTAACATTCTAAGTATTTTGTGTCTACAGAAGTCTCTCTTTCTCTCTCTCTCTCTCTCTCTCTCTCTCTCTCTCTCTCTCTCTCTCTCTCTCTCTCTCTCTCTCTCTTTCATTTTGTTTTCTGGTGCCAATGCTAGGGTTTGAACTCACAGCCTCTTGTGTTATCACTTGGCTTTTCACTCAAAGCTAGTGCTCTACCACTTGAGCCATTCCTCTACTTCTGGCTGTCTGCTTGGTAATTGGAAATAAGAATCTCACAGGTTAATCTGCCTGGGCTGGCTTGGAGATCTGAGGATCCCAGCCTCCTGAGTAACTAGGATTACAGGCCTGAGCCACCAGTGCCTGGTTAGTAGTTCTCATTTTATAAATCATCCAATGCATTATGAATTGATTATAATTATATGATTTAGGGCACATATATACTACTAGACTACTAGTATTGACCAGACTACTCATAGCTAGACTACTACTTTAGAGGTGTCCTTGTAATTTCCACCTGAGATAGCAGTCTTCTGACTTTATAGAACTTCAAATAATGATAAAATATAAAAGAAACAATAGTCTAAGCATGATGACATGAGACTAATGATTTATAACACACAATAGGCTGCTTTCAATAAACATTGGGGATGAGAGAAAAGAAAAATCTTTGTGACATGATCTATTTTTCTCATGTGCATTTCATTTTAGCATCATAAATATATTAGGCTTGTATCTGAAATACCCATGCTTCTGGATTGTGGTTAGTTTAGTGGCTTATAATTTATATAAACCTAAAGGGTCAACCAAACAGAACAGCACCAATGCCTACTGCACAGACTAAATTCAGCTCAACTTTTTTCTTTTTTTTCCCCCCAGTATCGTAAAATGAATGAGGCATCTAATCTGTTTTAGTAAACATTTTTCTTCAGTAGTTTTTTGTTTGTTTGTTGTTTTGGTTTTTTGTTTGTTTTCTGTGCCTTACTTTTTTTCCGAAAAGATGGCTGGTTGTTACATGCTAGGGCTGTACTACAAATGAATAATTCTCACCTGAATGGCACAGAAAAGGTTCAGTGGTAATTGCTTGGGATGGGTAGGGTGTGGAGGAGGCGTAAAAAGAAAAAGTATTTGCCAACTTCACTTCCTGCAATTCTGATTAGCAAACTACCCAGATTCCCCACTGAATAATCCAAACTACCCAGAATCCCCACTCATTAATCAGGAGGATTTTTTAAAGCTGTTCAAATTAGCACATTAGGTCCTATAGTCTCAGACAGAGTTATGGCTTTATTTCTTTAATTCAAAGAATTAAAAGGAAAAATTGAGGATTATAATTTTGGGATGCTGTAAGCCAGGGTCACTTCTTGCACCCCAGGGCTTCCATCTGTCTCAATTAAGGGGGCTTTTCTCAAAAATTCATCACGGCATGCTAACAGCACTAATCCAACTGAGGGCCATTAAATTAGTAGAAACAGTTGGTGGATTTAGTAGGTTATTTTTTTTAAAGACCATTACATTGTAGTCATAAATTGTTTTCTTTAGCTCCATATCTATGACTCAACTTGATCAAGTAATGTCTTCTAGAATATCAGGGTAAGGTTCTAATCTCAGAGTTTGTCTATTGCCTGGGAGATAACAATGGCTAAATTTCCCCATCTGCCAAACCTGCAGCATGGTTTAAAATGAGTAGCATACATTTTAGAGAACAGACTGCTCTGCTTAGTCTTCTATTACCTCTTTCCTTCTCTTCATGCTTAAACCTATCTGGAAGGGGAACATGAAATTCCTACAAAGGGCACTAATTACATATACATGTATATGTACATATGTAATAAAATTTATATATTTATATAAACTTATATATAACATAAATATAAATATATTTCTATATTATACATAAATATATAAGATATTACATAAATATATAAAATATATAACTATATAATTATATATAGTTACATATATAAGTATACATATGTATGTATAATTTCTATATATAATTACATATGTGATCCTATATGTAATTAAATTTTTTCTATGATTTGGCAAGCTAACTGCCATTTTGTCTATTTTATACAAGAGCCACTGAGACTCATAGAGTTTAGATAAGTGGTCTGTTCAGGGTACCCCGTCATTCAATGGCCAAGCAAGAGGAAGAAATCACTCAAACCTCAGTCATCCAGTCTCAGCTAATTTCAGTCAAGTTTCACTCCCTGCTTTATTGCCTCCATTGATGTTTTGTGAGATGTCAGAAGTGCTGCTGGTATTAACCAGCTTCCCATCTCTATCACAAATATTTGAAATACTAACATAAAATGAAAAGTTTATTTTGGCCAACAGTTGTGGAGGTCTCCATCTATGATTAGTGCTGTGCCTTTTGGGTTGTCAAGAGGCAGTTCATCATAGCAGGAGTGTGAGACAGAGTAAGGCAGCTCTTCTCATGACCTGGAAGTGAAAGAGAAGAGCAGCTGAGATCCCAAATCCCCTTTGAGGACATGTCCCCAAAGACTTCAAGACCTTTCTCTTAGCTCCTCCCCCTCCCAGGAGTGGCAAGCACATTGCACCTTTGAAGCACGTTCATATCCAACCAAGGCAGCAACCATTCTTGGTGGAGAGGACTCCTTTCTGATCAAAGATGTGAGAGTGAGTCCGGGGTTTCAGAACAGGAACCAGAATTCAGTTCTTACTGCCTCATCACTCTCTCTACTAGACCATATTGAAAGAGATGCAGTTAACATAAATATACACATATATATGTATATATAATGTATGTGTATATAAATGTTCATTCTGGAAGACTAAGCTGAGAGACAATAGAAAAAAAAACCTTAAAAGCATGACGATTTTCACTAAGTAAGAAGGAAACACATGTATCCCAAATGATCCCTCTGCCCCTTCTGATGGCTTGACCTGCTGTATAAACCCAACTTGAGAAAATCTATGAAAGTAATTCAGTTATTTCCTGAAGAACAGTGGAAAGTTGGCAAGAAGTAAAACTTTTCTATGAAATAGGGAGGTGAACAAGTTATAAATGATGCTAATATCTTCCAGATGGTACAGTTTTCCTTGGGAACTGAATTTATTGTAATTAAAGGCATGTGAAATTGCTATGAGTACCCCGCTTTGCAAGGCTGACACTGGAAGATGCCATCACTTTTGGAGCTCAGGGTGTTCCTTTCTTCTCTTTAAAAATGCACCTTTGGTACTTTTACATGTGTGAAAATGGAATAACGAAGCGTGTTGACATTGGATTGGGAAGGCAAGAGAGAGGATGAGGCAGAATGATGAAGAAGAGAGTCTGATGAAGGTACATTTTATGCATATATGAGCATGTCAAAGGGACATACACTCATACAGTTAATTGATGCAAATAAAAATTTGGAGAAAAAGAAGAGAAATTCACCTATGCATTTTGAAATCTGAGTTAAATCAGTGAAATATTTTCCCATGCAAAATTTTCCTAATTAAAAAGAAAATCTTGCCAATAAATCTTAATTATGAAGTAAAATGTTTTTCAAAAACAAGGAATTTAAACTCCAAATATTTCCTATTAAAGTTATATATTAGGGTCATTATTTTATACCACATGTCTGAAATTCTTCTGTATGTTTATTTTTGAGTTATTACTTTTTGGTCTCAGGCTTTTAATGTTTTGCACAATTTTGAAATTGCTGCTGCTGCTTAAATCAGGAGATTGATTCTATTCAGAATCCTGCTTTCCCTTTCTTTAGAAATTAAGCCTTTTCTCTGAGCTCCCAAACCACCAGCCAATATGACGGCAGAGCATTGGAGTGACTTCTACCACCATGCTTACCTTGACCTTAGTCCTATTTTCTCTATCAGGTGATATTCAGGGATGATTGTTCCTGCCGTGTTTATCAACTCCAGCTTCTGATTTCCAGTGTGTCTTAGATACCACAGCTTAGTCTGTTAGGCAGAATTCTTAAGGTCCTCCAGCCCTGATCGCCAGTCCCAGATGTACACACACCTTCTCCCAATCAGATGCTCATCTAGATGCTGGTGCATAGAGATGTTGTACATTTAATTAAAGAACCAACACAGCTGACTTCAAGAAAGGAAAGTTATGCTTAGAGAGAGAGAGGGGCATGGCATCCTCAATTGAACCCTGAGGATCCATAGGGTTTTTTCTGAAGAGTTTTGAAGCAGAAGTAATAGACATAAGGGAGTTCTGTTGCTGGCTTTGAAGTTGGCAAGGGCCATATGCAGGGAATTCAGGTGGTGCCTGGGATCCAGAGTAGCCCCCACAGGCGGCTGCAAGGAAGTGGAGATTGGAGCAAAATATTGAATTCTGCCATGTCAGAGAGCGCCTCCACAGGGATCCCAACCACCCATGAGATTTCAGCCCACTTCACACCTTGGCCTTCCAGCACCCTAAGCAGAGACCCCGCTATGACAGGCTAGACTTCTGAGCCTATAGGATTATAACCTCATAACAGTGGATCGCCTTATGCCTCTAAGGTACTGGCAATGCTTCTCTGCAACAGGAATACAAGGCCTGTTGTTTGCTAGATATGTATTGTCTCCATGTTTTTTCTTCTTTTTGCCAGTAGTTTGGCTGGAACACACATTCACACATTCACGTGGCCTTTTCACTCAAGATGACATTCTACTACTTGAACCACACCTCCATTTAGGGTGTTTTTGTTGGTTAATTGGAGATAGAGTCTTGGAGGCTAGCTTCAAACGGTGATTCTCAGACTTCAGCCTCAGAAGTAGTTAGGATTAAAGGCATGAGCCTCCAGTGCTAGGCACAATTCTTTCTTTCTTGATCAACCATGACTCATCAGAGCCCTCACAAACCTTCACAACAATCAAAAAGCTTTTTCATTTTACTCCAGTAAGACTGTTTTCTTTCATTCCTTTTATAGTAGTTTGTTTGTTTGTTGGACCCATTCTGGGGTCTGGGCATTGTCCCTGAGTGCTTTTGCCTGAGGCTAGTACTTGAGCCATAGTTTTACTTCTGGCCTTTTGGTGGCCAATTGGAGGTAAGAGGTTCACACACTTTCCTTCCCTGGCTAGCTTCAAAGCATGATCCTCAGATTTCAGCCTCCCAAGTATCTAGGACTAAAGGTGTGAGCCACCAACATCTAGTATTTTTTTTTAATTTTAATTTTAATTTTTATTATGAAAATACTGTACAGAGGGGTTACAATTATATGGGCAAGATAATGAGTACATTTCTTATCAAGCATTGTAGCCTCCTGCTTTGTTTCCCCTTCCCATCCCTTCCCATCCTCCCCCTCCCCCGCACCCCCTCACCCAATCCTCCCCCTCCCCCACCAAAGTTGTAAAGGTTGTTTTTCCACATAACGACTTGTACATTTCATTGTTGCAATGGATCCACCTGTATCCCTATTTAAACGATTTGTTTTTTCCCTTCCCCTCCACAAATTATACCAACCTCAAATACAGTGAAAGCAGGGGTTATACTGTGGGGGAAGGACATACAAAGCAACAAAGAAATAATCTTATAGATGTGTTAGAAACAATCACCTGAAAGAAAAAAAATTTAAATACATATCTTAGGGTTCATTTCCCTAACATCAACTTATCTGACCTTTTCTGCTTGCCTCAGACATATACTAGTTATTGTAAATAGGGGAAACCATGGGACCTAAGTTTCTTTGGGCCTGGCTTACTTCACTTAATATAAATTTTCCAAGTCTTTCCATTTCCTAACAAATGGGGCAATGTCATTCTTTCTGATGGAGGCATAGAATTCCATTGTGTATATATACCACATTTTCTTGATCCATTCATCTACTGAGGGGCATCTGGGTTGGTTCCATATCTTAACTATGGTAAATAATGCTGCAATAAACATAGTGGTGCTGGTAGCTTTATTGTAGCCTTGTTTGTAAACATTTGGGTAAATGCCCCAAAGTGGGATTTCTGGGTCATAGGGGAGCTCTATGTGGAGTCTTTTGAGGAACCTCCATACTGCTTTCCAAAGTGGTTGAACAAATTTACACTCCCACCAAAAATGCAGTAGGGTTCCCTTCTGTCCACATCCCCTCCAGCTTCTGTTGTTATTAGAGTTCTTGATTATAACCATTCTAACTGGGGTGAGGTGGTATCTCAATGTTGTTTTGATTTGCATTTCTTTTATGGCTAGGGAAGTTGAGCATTTCTTCATGTGTCTATTGGCCATCCTTTTTTCATCTTCAGAGAAGTTTCTCTTTAAGTCTTTAGCTCACTTATTTATTGGGTAGTTGTTTCTTTGAGGATTTGTTGTTGGGGGATTTAATTTTTTGAGTTCCAGGTATATTTTAGACATGAGACCGAGACCCTTGTCTGTTGTAAGGCTAGTAAAGATCTTCTCCCAATCGGTGGGCTTTCCATTGATCTTGCTAGCTATGTCCTTTGCCATGCAGAAGCTCTGCAATTTCGTGCAATCCCATTTGTCCAACCTTTCTTTGATTTGTTGTGTTTCTGGGTCTCAATTAAGAAAATTTCGGCCTGTGCCAAGGAGTCCTAGGGTTTCTCCTATCCCATCCTGTAATGTTTTCAGGGTATCTGCTTTACTATTTTAATACCTTTTTTTCCTAGGGACTATAAACTTGAGTACATGACATTTTACCACCCAATTGACCATCAGTTTTCTATGGCTATAATAAAGTTAGATAGTGGATGTCATGACTGTGAGACATAAGAAAACTTAAAGGTTAAAATTCCAATGTGTGAGATTAGCTTTGTGAGATTCACTTGGTTATTTAGAGGTCTAGTCATTTGAGTATGACATGTATGGAAACGTCTTGAAACCTCACCACTCCATACTGAGAGAGCAACGTTAGGTGGACTCCAATAGGGGGAAAATTGCCTGCATGCCTGTGGACAAGCTCAGGTGCAACCCTGTGTGGGGCTTTGAGACATAAAAAATTGGTACAATGAAAGTGTCTGCATTTTTTTCCTCTGGCATCTCATTTGTAATTGGTAGTCAGTTTAAGGTGAGAAGGTTTAACTTAAGTACATGACTAGCCACAGGTGAGTACCAGGTTGCCTTGATCTTGGTGACACCATACTCCTCATATTTCAGTGGCTTGGGTCTAGCCTGTCATCCTGGAACTTCAGAACTTTTCTTCATTTGGAAGCTATGCACATTCAAAAACCTTGGTCTCCAGGCTGCTCAAAGACAGACCCTAAGTTTGAATAGTAATATTGTGAAGAGTTCAATGGCAGAGAAAGTGATCACTTTCCTTATCAAATACTGGGGTTATCCATATGTCACAGGAAAAAAAATGTCATCAAATATACTGACCATATTGACAGTACATTGCTTGGTATAGATACCCAAAAACACATTACAGGTCTAGAGGCATTGATGATGCAGGTTAGAAATTAGATTTATAGGATTAGTAAAGGAACTGGTAGAATAAAAGAAAAACTGAATTTTAGAAAGTATCATAAAAAATATGGAAGAAAGTCCTGTGTAAAAGATGAACTCCCCGTGATCCTCATTAAAATACACAGGCAGGGTGGAGACTGGCAAGACATAGATAGGAAGAAAGGCTAGATAAATGGATAAAGAAACTGACGGACAGATGAATAAATAAATAAAGGTATGCAAAAAAGGATAAAATGCATGTGAAAAATATGGGGAAAATATGGGACCTTATTGTTGTTATTATCTTTAAATAGTTATACAAGGGTGTTTCAATTCAATGCATCAATTTATGAGTACAATGCATCTTGATCAGTGTTACTCCATCCAGCATTCTTCCCTAGCAATGAGACTTTATTGATTGACTGATTGATTGATTGATTGTCTGATTTTCTGCCAGTGAACTCAAGGCATAGGCACTGTCCCTAAGCTTCTTTTTGCTCATGGCTAGTTCTCCACCACTTGAGCCACAGCTCTACTTCTGAGTTTTTGCTTTGTTGTTTGTTATTTGTGGTGTTTTTTTAATTTTTTAAATTTTTTTGGGTCCGGTCGTGGGACCTGAACTCTGGGCCTGGGCGCTGTCCCTCAGCTCTTCAGCTCAAGGCTAGAGCTCTACCACTTGAGCCACAGCGTCACTTCCAGCTTTTTTTCCTTTTTTCTTATGTGGTGCTGAGGAATCGAACCCAGGGCTTCATGCATGCAAGGCAAACGCTCTACCACTGAGCCACCTTCCCAGCCCCCTGTTTGTGGTGTTTTTTTGTGGGGCTTTTTTGGTAGTTTATTGGCGGTAAGAGTCTCATGGACTTTTCTGCCCAGGCTGGCTTTGAACTGCAATCCTCAGATCTTAGCCTCCTGAGTAGCTAGGATTATAGGTGTGAGCAGCAGCAATGGTACTTAATTTTAAAGAAGGAAAAAGGGGAAACAAAGGAGGAGGCAACAATGCTTGATAAGAAATGTACTTATAATTTTGCTCATGTAATTGTAACCCCTCTGTATGGTATTTTCACAATAAAAAAAACTTATTAATAAAAAAATGTGGAAAAAAACTTTAAAGGTGAATATGACTGTATCAAACAAAGCAAGATTCTGTCAACAGCACAGAGCCTGAACAGATTTAGAATGACTTTTACAGAACCTAGACTACAGGCTACGAACTGAGAGGAGAGCAGATAGGTTGCAGCTTAGCTTGTTTCTAGGGATTCTTAGGAAGACACTTAGGCACAGGTCTTCTTTGTGCTCGGGATCTGGGGCCTTGCCAAGCAGGGTGAATTTAGCCCTGCCAGTGGTCAGAAGGCCGGCCTTCCCACTTAGTTGTCATGGAGAGGGACTTGGCTCAGCCTCACTCTTCTGTGTTTGAGCTGCCTGTGTTCAGGCTCAGGTGCTACTGTACCATTCCTCTCTTCAGAATCCACCTTGGTTTCACCTGGTCCAGACTGGACTTGGAATCTAGTATGGTTCCTGAACATCTAGCTAGAGCACAAAAGCTAACATAGCCATGGTGGGAAACCCATTAACGACCAACTTAAAATCCACTGAATTCCTCAACTTGTTAAGTCCTTATAAGCCAAGAATTCTCTCTCTCTCTTGCTCTCTCTTTCTCTCTGTTTCCCTTCTCTTCTCCCCACTCACATAATCACATATGCCTGAATACACTCTGAGACTGCTACTTTGTGTTGTGTTCCCCAATGATCCATGTTGTATAGTCTTGGTTGCCAGTGTGGATCTAATGGGAGGCAGTAACTTTAAAAGATATGCCTTAATGGAAGGTCTTTAGGTTACTGGGGAAATGTGACCTTGAAGGGACATTGGTGCCCTCTTTCCTTCTTGTTTTGTTCCCTAGTCTGAAGTGAGTGGTTCTGCTCCACTGCACTTCCTCATGATATACTTCCTCTCCACAGGCCCCAAAGCACAAAGCCATCCAACCATGGAACAAAACCAAGAAAACTCTGAGATAAAATAAACCTCCTCTGGAAATAAGAATGGCCAGTAGACACATGAAGAAACGCTCAAATTCTCTAGTCATAAAAGAAATGCAAATCAAAACAACATTGAGATTCCACCTCACCCCAGTTAGAATGGCTTTAGTCAAGAAATCTAATAACAACAGATGCTATAGGGGATGTGGCCAAAAGGGAACCCTACTGCATTGTTGGTGGGAGTGTAAACTTGTTCAGCTATTCTGGAAAGCAGTATGGAGGTTCCTCAAAGGACTCCACATAGAACTCCCCCATGACCCAGCAATCCCACTTCTGGGCATTTACCCAAACAGTCACAAATAAGGCCATACTAAAGCTACCAGCATGACTATGTTTATTGCAGCATTATTCACCATAGCTAAGCTATGGAACCAACCCAGATGCCCCTCAGTAGATGAGTAGATCAAGAAAATGTGGTACAAATATACAATGAACTCTATGCTTCCATCAGAAAGAATGACACACCTCATTTGTTAGGAAATGAAATGACTTGGAAAAAAATCATATTAAGTGAGGTTACCCAGTCCCAAAGAAATTTAGGTCCCATGGTTTCCCTTATTTGCAATAATTAGTAGACATATAGGATAATCTTATCAGGTGAGCTGAAAAGTTCAAAAACCATTTACAAATGACCATATAAGATGATGCTAAGTGAAATGAACCCCAAGATATGGATATAAGAGGTCTGTCATTATTGTTACTGTTTTAAATGTACCATGTGATTTTATTATTTTTTGTTGTTGTTGCTTCCTTTGTATGTTTTTTCCCTTATGGCATATCCCCTGTTGTCACTGTACTAGATTTTGATACCCTGCATTTTAAATATACATTTGTCTAATCTGGGGAAGGGAAGGGGAATAACAAAACACTGAAACAAAGACACAGGATAGTATATTGGAAATGAACTTTATAACTTTGCGGGGGGAGCTGGAGGGAGGATAGGAGTGTGGGAGCCGGGGAGGGAAGGGATAATGGGACAACAAGGAAGGGAAGGGTTAACAATGATCGACAAGTAATGTACTCATTGCCTTACTCTTGTAACTGTAACCCCTCCATACAACATCTTCACAATAAAATAAAATAAATAAAAATAAACCTTCTGTTTATTCGTTAAGGTAATAGAAAGGTAATGCAAACATGAAAATAAAGTAAAATTAGTGAATTTTTTTCTAGCAATAAGAACCAACTAAAATTATTCTGTCATAAAGGATTTGGAGACAGAGATCAAGGGCTTTCAGTTGAGGACAATCTGGGCAAAAGGTTTATGATAGTCCATCTCAACCAAAGGCTGGACACAGTAGTACACACGTGTCATCCCCAGCTACATGGGGAAGTACACATAGAAGAATCACAGGTTGGCTATGTATAAAGCAGCACCCTACCTTAAACATAACAAGTAAAAAAGAAAAAGGAACAGAGAGTGTGGCTTATGGTAGAGAGACTGCTTAGCAAGCACCAGGATATGAGTTCAATCCTCAGGATGGATGGATAGATAGATAGATAGATAGATAGATAGATAGATAGATAGATAGATAGATAGATAGATAGATTGATAAGAGGGAGTGAACATGGAAGAAAAGAAAGAGGAAGAGGAAGAAGAAAAGGAGGAGGAGAAGGAGGAGCAGGAGGAGAAAGAGGAAGAGGAAAACAAGGAAGGAGGATGGAAGAAGGAAAAGGAAGAAGGAAATAGAAAGAATTCATATACAAGTAAATGGATAGACCTGGAAGTCTTCAGGTTATACCAGAGTCAGAAACACAAATAATGAATGCTTTACCCATATGTGGACTTAAACTTAATGTGTGTGTAATATATATACATGTATACATGTAAACATAAGTATACATATACATATGAATATAATATGAAATTAATGTAAAAGGGTACTATCTGAGGAACCTACTGATATAGGAGGAGAGAAAAAGAAAAGGGTGAGTAAGGAGTGAAGAGAATATGATTGAAATAATCTATATATTTATATGTGTATATGTATATATCTATATGCACACATATGTACATGTATATAAAAACAGCATAATGAAACCCATTAGAACAATAAATATAATACATAAAATAAAATGTGCACACACATATACAATATGTATACACACAAATATATGCATATAAAATACCATAATGAAGCCCACTAAAAATAACCAACTGAAAAAAAAAGAATAACTAATTATGAACTATAACATAAGGTCCTGCCCATATCCCATCCCAATTCATGACTAACAAATGCACAAAATGTACCACTTCAGGAAGTGGCACTGTGACTCAAGCAATAGATCGCTCGCCTTGAGCTGAAGAGCACAGCGACAGTGCCCAAGCCCAGAGTTCAAGCCCCACAACCGATTAAAAAAAAAAAAGTACCACTTCAGATTACCTCCTGTATATATGTGTCTGTCTCAGAACGCAGCTTGCCCATCTTGAAATCCTCCTGGGATGGCTCTGTCTGCCAACAACCTTCCTGGGATCCCTGTAGAGAATAACTTAGGAACTTGTGTGAAAACTTGCCATGTGAAAACTATTATTTCCAGCACGTAAGAAAGTATGACATTCAATCCAATTCTCTATAACTTTTTGGTATTTAAACAGAAAACCACAGTCTCATTGACACCATGGTCTGAAAAAAAGGCAAAATCTCTAATTTATTTCCTAATAAAACAGTATAAAAATAAGCATTTCTAGGAAATAGAAAATTGTTAATGAGACAAGTATATTGATTTGCCCTGTTCTATAGAGGCTGTTGATGATTTTCAAAATAACTATTATCTGATTATAAAGAAGCATTTGTTCACTGTAAAAGTTTTGAAAAATAAAGACCCAAATAAGGAGCATGATTTCATTACTGAGAGATCAACAGTGAATAACAGTTTCCCATATTTCTTTTCAGTTTTTTTCTGCATATGAATAAAAATTAATATTAACTTACATAGGAACTTAAGTTCTGATTTTTCGCTTATAAGCATTTTCCTTCAATATGTTTTTAATAGCTGTGTGTTATTCCAGAATATATGTGTGTGCATAAAATTTCTGAAGAATGTTGTTAGTAAATAAGAGACTATAACTATTCTAAGCCTTTCCAGATATCTTGATTAGAGCATTGCAAGCAAGCAAGCCCAACTTGGGGATTGATCTTTTGTAAAATCTTGAAGCACACATGAAGACAAATTGGTCTGCTTAGCTCTGCATTGTTTATTTTTATTTCTAAATTCTCTTTCTAATCCTCTTGGAAGAAATCCATTCTCTTCTGGGGAAGATCTAAGATTGCTATCAGACAACAGCACAGTGTTTACTGGTTGTTCAGTTGGGATAGCCATTAAATGCCATGCACAAAATAAACCAAAGATCTACAGAAACACATTTCTGCAGGTGAAAATTACATTCACCAACATTAGTTCCCACTCTGGTGCATGATGTGAAGTATCAGATTTCTCCATTATGAATGTAATGTGCCTGTGAGGCTAGATCCTCATGAAGGAGATTAGAAAAGACATCACGCCCTAAAATCCCCCTTTCTAATAACAGGAGAGTGTGTAGGAGCCCTGGGGCATTGCTACCGAAACTCACTGTATCAGAAAACCCTGGAGAGGTTTAGCTCTCCTTCCATTAATGGCTCTGCCACTGAGGCAGGGGTCATTTGCACTCACAAGAGAGAACCTGGCTATTCAGCACTGGAAGACCTAGAAAAGGCTCTGAAAGAGCTCTGTACTAACTGAATACATTCCTCATTTTCTCATCACTTTTCGCCCTACTTGGCCATTTTCCTAAAACCATAATTCAAGTTTTCCAAAAGGGTATGTGGGGGGGGGGGGAGGGTAAGAAGTAATCTCTGGGTAATCCTTTCAAGAATTCTTAGAAGGAAATTTATATTCTTTTATCATTCTTATGGGAAACCTAACTCGTGGTTGCTACTAGGATTTAAAATATTTCACCACCCACATAACATACGTAATATAGACAAAGGCCCATAGTTTGTAGAGCCTGGCTTCCCAGGACAGTCCTGGAGAGAATCACACTGAAACCATGGGAAGAGCCTTGCAATCACAGATGGGTCAGGTAGAAGTCTTGGTATTACTTTCCAGGAAATGCATTGCTTTACTGCATTGTTACTGCACA
The DNA here is from genome assembly GCF_024711535.1 of Dipodomys merriami. Taxonomy (NCBI): domain Eukaryota; kingdom Metazoa; phylum Chordata; class Mammalia; order Rodentia; family Heteromyidae; genus Dipodomys; species Dipodomys merriami. Next base: position 21,499,118 of record NW_027205603.1, read on the forward strand.
ATAGGGTAAAAAAGAAATGCTTAAAGCTAGAAGGCTGCATGATTAGGATGGTGTCTAAAGGAAGAGGGGTCAGTTATGTTCTGAATATTTTTTAAAAATCTACATTCTGGGTTGCGTGTGGTGCTGCACACACATCATCCAAGTTACTCGGGAGGCAAAGATCAAGAGGATGTCGGTTTGAAGATAGCCCATGCAAAAAGTGCGCGTGACTACCTCACTCATCTCATTGAAGACTCAGGTGTGGTGGCATGTGACTGTCATTCCAGCTAATGCTGGAAGCATCTCTAGGAGGATCCTGGTCCAGACTGGCAGGGCAAAAATTTTGAGATCCTACCTAAAGAACAACTAAAGCAGAAAAAAAGGGGCGGCGGGGGGGGGGGGGGGGTGGCTGGCTCAAGTGATAGAGTACCTGAGGTCACAGAACTCCAAATCCCACTTCAGACTCCCAGAAACTATGGGCTCTTTCTTAGATGTGGCTCATCATTGTATTATGATCAGGGATACAGAATGGACCAGCTTCTAGACTCTTACATAGAAGGATGGTGCTCTCTGGATCCAGACTGGGTTCCCTTGTCCTCAATAGCAGTCTTTTCCTAGGGACCCACCCGAAAAGGAAGGGAAGAAGGAGTTAGAGCCCTCCTGTAGCTCTGGGAGTTCCAACCCCTACCCCTCCCTGCAAGCCCCAGGTCTCCCTTGCAGTGAGTCAAATGGGGGCCCTCATACTCACCTTTGCAGAGTTCTTTTGTCTCCCCTTGGGGATCCTGACATTCCAAGCATGGCGATGTTTGTTACACTGGCAGCAGCAACAGAGCAATGTGCAGCCCCCGGCTGGGGGGAGCAAAATTTGCAAACTCAGTATGCTGGGCCTCAAGCCAATCCGGCTGGGTGCGTTGCTGTGGTGACACATTTAGTCTCCAGGGAGGGAAGCTGGCACACCAGCTGCATTCTTGGCACTGTGTTTGCCAGTGAGAATTCTGTGGCGTGGAACTGGTGTCAGCTCCAGAGAGAGACACAAGCTGCTTCCTAACGTCCCTGGCAATCCTATCCTTTACAACTTGGGCCTGATACATCCACTCTCCCGAACATTTACAAGAACTGCTATTTGTGATACTCTTTGGATGGGATGTGCTTTGAAGGGAAGTGTTAAAATGATAGCAGCTTTCCAGTTTACAATTGTAACTATGGTATCCCTGAATAATTCACTTGCCTAAAATTGGCACTTAAGGATGCAATGACTTATTTCTTGCTAGGAAGGAATTCTAATCACACCCCTACCTCTCCCTACCCTATCCCCCTCCCCACCCTCAACACACAGCAAGTTTTAAAAATAGCTTTGATTGTTGCCAAGAGAAGAGCTTAGTATTTACTATCCTAGGATATATGAATTAAAATACTAGCTTTGCAGGGCACTGGTCTTCTGCAAAGCTAGTATTTTAATCATAGTTCCAGAAAAAATTGGAGTGAATTATTTCCAATTAACCAGTAAAAAAGCCAGAAGGGGAGGTGTGGTTCAAATGATAGAGCACTAGCCTTAAGGGCAAAAGTCCAAGCACAGCACCCAGGTCCTGAGTTTGAGCCTCTGTATCAGCTCAACAACAAAATTTAAAAATAAATAAATAAATAAAAACTGTTGCAATTCCCTGATTGAGTTAGCTGAGTGCTGTGATACCTGGGAGAAAATCATCTCACAGGAATGTCCCATTCTCTGTTCCCACTTGAGCCTGCTAGACAGCAAGTACCCAGATTAGGCCACTTAGTATTCAGACCATGTCAAGATTCGAGTAAAAGGCCTATATTGCAAAGCTGGGTGCACAGTTACCAGGCCAAACACAGTCAACACTTCAAATTGCAGTTAGGTTATAAGAAAGCATGGGGCAAAACATGCAGACTGGTGTTGTCAATGAAGCAGGAGAGATGAAAGGCATTACTTCATAAATGCCAGTCTGGGAGGCCTCTGAATACAGAGGTGCCTTCTTTCCAGCTGCCCCGTTGCCTGTAAGAACTGGTGAGCAGTTTGAACTAGTGTTTTCTTCCTCCTCCTCTTCTTCCCTCTTCTCCTTTGTCTTCTTTTAAATGCAAAGCATCTCTCCAAGATGAAGAAAGGAACAATTCCACTGTGAGTTTCTATGGCTTTGGGAAAGGCTAGAGATGTTGCAAGCCAAGTGATTCCTACTGAAAATATCACATGCAATGAGGAAATGCATTTGAGACAATCACATATGTTAATGCTTAGTTCTGTCAATGTCAGCTTTATTTGCTTCTCAATATATACAACGCTGGCACACAATTTTCACTGATGAGGTCATGTCATTTTTAATTTAGAGAGCTGTAAGCTTGTCCACTTTACCAGTGATATCATCTTTGCTCTTGTCTCCTGGGATTTTATGTAAACGTAAGTCATGTGTCCTGGGCAGTTTGGAAAGGGATTGTTAAAGAAACGACTTGGGTCATCATAAATATCCACCCCACTTTGATTGCTTTCAAATTGCCAGATTCAGTTTAATGTGACTGTCATATTTTAGCCATGCTGGAAATTAATATGTCCCAGGACTTTTGAACCAACTTAAATATAGAAATAACATAAAGGTTGGAAATGAATAGGTTGTAATCATTTTTATGACAGTTCTGGGAGAAAATGAAGACCTTAGGTAGCTTGATTAAATAAAAAGGAAAGCAAGAGCAAGATGGTAAGAAATATCTAACACTCAATAAACAAAGTATTCTTATTTTAGTTGGGGACAATAGTTACACAGTCACAGCCTTCTACCTTTTAAAAACAAATAGTCTCTAAGGATATCTGTTTTTCTAGTGTGATCTTTAGAGATATAAGTTATTGGTACTTTGTCTCTTCAGTGAATTATTATTTAAGCCTAAATTTGTTCATTTGTTTGCTTGTTAACCACATCATCTTAGTGATTTCACTTTCCAAAAATATTCCTCTAAAAAAGATCTGGCTTGGTAGGTATAAACAAAATTTACTTTCTATTTTTAAATAAACATTTTTTTCTGGGGCTAAATTACGTTTTATAATCTAAGAGGAGTCTGGGGCAAATAATCTGTGTTTTAACTGTGGCTACTGAGCGAGTTTTCTCTGAGAAGTCTGGAGTTTGGCAGAATTGAGTTAAAATAGTAAAGAATCTGTTTATTATTCTGTGGCCATATGTTTAGAGGGTCGAGCACAGAAATCAAAGCATTGTTCATGGAGAGGACTAGCCAAGGAGACATTCTGAATTCATAAAAGAACTTCCCAGTTTGAAAAGAATGCATAGCATTATGTATTGACACCCTACCACCACAGACAAAGGAACACAATTTAATAATAGAGAATTATACTCAGGAGATTTTTCTTTTTCTTGTTAATTGGTTACTTTAACTGACATTGTCTGCAAGTATAATGGACACCATTATTCTTAATAGTTCTGCATTGCCAGATGATGTATACAGACATGATGTAGTCCATTTTAATTATTTCATTTCACTATTTTTTTCTTTTTCATGGCAATGGTGGGTACAAAAACCACATTTTTTTCTTGACAGACTATGCTGAATAATATGAGCTTTTAAATTACTGCAATTAAAAGGGCTTTTCTGAGCCATGTGCTGGTGACTCAAGCCTATAATCCTAGCTGTTCTAGAGTCTAAGATCTGAAGATGGTGGTTTGAAGCCATGCAGGGCAGAAAAGTCTGTGTGACTTTTGTCTCCAGCTAACCAGCAAAAAAATTGGATGTGGAGCTGTCTCAAGTGTCAGAGCACCAGCCATGAGCAAAACAGCTAAGTGAGAGGATAAGACTTTGCTCAAGCTCCAGTACTGGAACAAAGACAAAGGTATTTCTCATTAATCTCCTTTCTCCTTTCTTGTTTGTGTGCTAGGTATGACTATGTGGAAGTCATCGATGGAGAAAATGAAAACGGGCATTTATGGGGAAAGTTTTGTGGGAAGATTGCCCCTTCTCCAGTAGTATCTTCAGGGCCATTTCTTTTCATCAAATTTGTCTCTGACTATGAGACACATGGTGCAGGATTTTCCATCCGATATGAGATTTTCAAGAAAGGTAAGTGACTAACTTACAAAAGAACATGTTCCACTAAGCAGTCATTCCATGTGGTTTGATTCACAAAATATGAAGTGAGATGATGGAGGGCAATGTTTTTATCCTTCCATAAAATATTATATATTCCCATTTTAAAAATATGTAATATACCTTCAATAAAGGAAAACTAACAATGGTATGATTGGTTCAGACTTACTTAGAAGGCAAGTTTAAAACTGAATAAAAGTAGCCTGGGGCCAGTTGCTCATGCCTGTAATCCTAGCTACTCAAGAAGCTGAGATCTGAGAATTGTGGTTCCAAGCAAAGTCTCTGAGACTCTTATCTCCAGTTAACATGTTTTTAAAAAGCCAGAAATAGAGCTGTAGCTCAAGTAATCAAGCATCAGCCTTGAGTGAAAAAGGGACAATGCCCAAGCCCTGAGTCTAAACCATAGTACTGGCACCAAAAAAGAAAAAAAAACCTGAACAAAATATTTCAGACTCAAAACTGCAGTGTGTTGACCAGTGTTTATAAGGAAAATTCTCAAAAAAATAAGCTAAGGGCTGAGAAGGTGGCTCAGTGGTAGAGCGCTTGCCTTGCATGCCTGAGGCCCTGGGTTCGATTCCTCAGCACCACATAAGCAAAAAGAAAAAAAAGGCCGGAAGTGGCTCTGTGGCTCAAGTGGTAGAGCACTAGCCTTGAGCTGAAGAGCTGAAGGACAGCGCCCAGGCCAAGAGTTCAGGCCCCACGACCGGACCAAAAAAAAAAAAAAAAAAAAGTAAAAAAATAAGCTAAAAACCTTTGAAGAGCATGTTATTATTTTCCTACTTCAGAAAACGCTCAATCTATTTTGAAAGTGGGACTTCTTTTATAAATGAAATTAATTCCTATTACCTTAGAGCTATTCTTATTCATTCTGATCCATTTATTTTAATTTTTTTGCAAAATCTAAAACTTAGTTCCCAGGAATACAAAGCTACCTACCAGCCTTATTGTGTATATCACTATCTGGAGAAGAGGCTTTCTTCACATAATGAAATGGTTGAAGGAAACAAAACAGCTTTTGGTGGTATTGTCTTTAGGAATGAAATATCAACCACACACGCTAATATAAGTATTTACTAATCTTCTATTACAATGGTAGGTATCTGAATGGATAGGACCTGACAATTAACAAGCACCAGTGTTGAGAGATTAAACACATTCTTGGATTAGTCAGTTTTCATTACTGTACCAGAATACCAGGGAAAGTCAATTTCAAAACAAGGAAGGCTTATTTTGGCTCACAGCTATAGAGGTTTCCATCTAAGATCTGTTGGCCCCATTATTTGGGGACCTGTAACAAAGCAGGACACTATAGCAAGGAGAAATGGGAGAAGGAAATATTCACCTCATAGTCAAGATAGGAAAGAGGGAGAGAGAGAGAGAGAGAGAGAGAGAGAGAGAGAGAGAGAGAGAGAGAGAGAGAGAGAGAGAGAGAGAGAGAAGGCTGAGGTCCCATTTCTATTAATGAGTGGAAGAACCACCCATCCTCAGTAGTCCCACTGTTTAAATGTTCCATGACCTCCCCAAAGCAGCCATTTAAGGGACACTCTAGGTACAAACCAAGAAAGCAGTTTAACTCATCTGTTTCCTCATATTTGTTATATTCAACTTTTCTGTAACTGACATTTTTAAGTTGATATAAATGTGAGACAGAGACTCAGGTTTAGAACTGTCCTGAATTTAAGAGAGTACTTGTGTTAATAGAAAAAAACTAGCCACGTCTTCTGGCTATTTCAGAAACCTAAGATCCCCTGGGTCAACTGTTACTGAATGATGAGAAGAGAGCCATTAGGAGTTTCCAAAAACAGAAACACAGCTTTTAACACAATTAAATATTTCTGGCCTTGTCCCCCACTTTCCTCAGAAATTTATGTGGGTGCACACTTAGTTTATATATGCTATTAGTGTGAACACATTTAATTTCCATAAAGTATCAGTGTAAACACCCATGGAGCAGATATATTTAGCACAAATGGTAACATACATATGCATCAGTATGAACTGATTGCTACATAGGCACAGAATTTTTTTGTTGAAAGCTGTTTGATAGTTATCATATTATAGATGCAGGTATATGCATACACACATCTACATGTGCTTGCTTATTGACATGTGGCAATATCAAAGAGAAAGATGTCAGAAAAGGGTAAGAATAGTCATTCATTTTCAGCATTTCTCAAAGATCTGAAGACCATTGAAAGGGAAAACAGAGAATAAGATCAAACACTAGCTCATCAAGAATCTGCCATCTTCTGCTCAAATAAGCTCAACTCCTTGTATTACTGTTATTCTTACTAGTGCCGTGGTTTCCTTGGCCTGCTCTTCAACACCATCTTTCGAAGATGGACTGTTCTTCTGTTCTCTTTCTGTCTCTGTCTCTGTCTCTGTCTCTGTGTCTGTCTGTCTGTCTGTCTGTCTGTCTGTCTGTCTGTCTGTCTCTCTCTCTCTCTCTCTCTCTCTATCTATCTATCTCTCTCTCTCTCTCTGGCCAATCCTGGGGCTTGAACTCAGGGCCTGGGCACTGTCCCATAGCTGCTGTTTGCTCAAGGCTTGCACTCGCTCTACCAATTGAGCCACAGCGCCACTTCTGGCCTTTTCTGTTTATTTAGTACTGAGGAATTGAACCCAGGGCTTCATGTATCCTAGGTAAGCACTCTACCACTAAGCCACATTCCCAACCCTGTTCTTTCTCTTTTGGACTGCCTTCATCCAATATGACTTCTAGTTCTTTTTTGTTTTCATCAAAGGTACAGTTCCCTTCTGTTCACTGCAGGTAACTCAAGTTATCGTTTTCCTGGTGCTACTTAGTTCTGATGTTGTTTTTCCAATAAACATCCAACCCTGTCTTCAGAAAGCCTTGGAGGGAGGGTTAAAGGTATGGCTCAGGTGACAGAACACCAGCCAATAAAAAAACAAAAGCATTAGATTCTAACCTGGATTCAGTTCCTGTTGGAGACCAGACCTCATCTGGTCTTTGATTGCTCTTGTCTTCCTTCAGCTCTCATATATCCACAGCCTGGCATCCTGGTGTTCAGATTAGAGTCCCAGAGACCTGACTGTGAGTTTTAATTCTGTCACTGTGGAAAGCTTAGAGCCTGCTTTTTATTTGAAAAGAAATGGAGAATAGCGCCAGCACAAGCTTGTTAAGACAATGGGACAAAATGAAAAGAACAGGAAACCAGTGTCTGCCACTGAGGATAAACTTGAGGGATCAAGGATAAAGCCAGGAACTCCAGCACCCAGAGCCTTTGCTGTCTTCTGGGATGCCCTTGACCTCCTTGGAAAATTGGCTCCAAACATATTCTTCTTAGCAAGTCCTCCTAATTCATCTGACTATTTTCCACACCCTGATCCAAATTGTCCTCTGCATGTATACTGAATATAGTATGTGCAGTATTTGTGCATGCAAGCATACTCGACATACATAAATTCCACTTAATTTTGTAATGAAACGTTTGTTTCATTTTCCCAACTATATTGGTATCACTTGAAAATGCAAATATAAATTGCATCTTTTTTCTCACTGCACATATGATATTTATTTATAGACATGCAGGCTAAGGGTTTTTTTTCCTTAAAAGTCATTTAGTGGCATTATAGAATTCATGAATCTATCTTCTTTTGATAGTATAGCACTTCTTTTAGAGTGTAGCTATTTCAAGTTTCCTCTAATGAGAATTATATTAGTCATAGTTCAATGAAAGCAGGAAGTTTATCTTTTATCTATTGATTTTGCAGGTTAGGAACCATTCTCGGAGAGATTTTAAGCCACTTCTAAGCCCTAAAACTGCACATGTAGAAGAGCCTGACGTTGGGTCTAGGCCAGTCCCCACCTTTTTCTGCACCTCTAGTAGCCATCTTGGACCACCCTGATTCTCTTCCAAGGGGACCTCACTTCCCTTTTTTTTTTTTTCAGCCAGATGTTGAAACCTTGGATTGCTAACCTCTCAATTATTTTCATCCTCTAAAGAAATTTCTGTCAGAAACTCAAGCCTCTCTGCCTACCATTCTGCGACCACACCACGTCCCCCTGTGGTCCTTCCAGGCCTGAGGCCGGAAGAGGCTTCTCTGTGTGGGTGAGAGGTACTATTTATTGAGACTAGGATTGGCCACCTGAGACAGATTATATGATCAAGTGTCTGCATATTTAATAGAAATTCCCGAGAGCACCTTAACTATTATTATAGTCCAACCCTATCATCATTAACAACTGATAGGGCATTTGTATAGCTACATAGGCTGTTCTTGATCTTGTAAGTGTTTCCTGCTCCCCTCTTGTAGGCCCTCCTCCTCTCACCCTTGCAGCTCTCCCATTGGCCTCATGTTTGTACTTCACCTTCATCTAACTACAGCATCCTTTAATGTATCCATGTTGCTAATGATTAGGTTTTTGGAGGAAGTAATTGTTTGGCTCTGATAAAGATAACAAAATAGGAAGAAAATAAAAAAGGAAATATTAAAACAAAAATTGATGTACCCTGCAGAAAATAGGAAATGTAAGAATCTTGAATTCATAAATGATTTATTTTGTCAAGTCCAGAACTCAATTCCCTTGTGTTATATAGTGAATCTGAGAAACAGGAAGGTTTAAAAGGCCCTGAGCAACACAGTATGCTATTGTTAAAGACAGGACTGGAACCCAGCTCTCCTCTGGTTCAATTGAGTTCTTTTCTTGAACTCTTGGAATTTCCTCAGGCTTTGTCAAAATACATTAGAAAGCCAAAGACAGAGCCAGGCACTGGTGGTTCACACCTGTAATCCTAGCTACTCAGGAGGCTGAGATCTGAGGGTTTCCATTCCAAGACAGCACAGGCAGGAAAGTGAGACACTTATCTCCAAATTAACCACCAGAAAACCAGAAGTGGAGCTGTGGCTTAAAGTGGTAGAGCACTAGCCTTGAGCAAAAAGCTCATGGACAACACCCAGGCTCTGAGTTCAAAGCCCCACAACTAGGTGGGGGTTGGGGTGGATAGACCCAGCTTCTGGAAAGGGCACAAAACAAACACTGAAATACATTCCATTTTCAAAATGTGCCATTAATTCCCATCATTCCTTTTGTCTCTCATTTAAACTTAATCTTACATGGAAAAATTTATGTCTAATTTTTAGGTTTTGGGGTTCTTATGGCAGTATTGGTTTTCAACTCAGTCTCACACTTGCTAGGCGGGCACAGTCCCACGTTAGCCAGGCTTCCAGCATTCTTTTTGCTTTATTATTTTTCAGATACAGTTTCACTTTGCCCTTGCTGGTCTGGACAGTAGTCCTTCTGATCTCTACCCCTGAGTAGATGGGATTATAGGCATAAGAAACCACACCTAGCCACAAGTTTTTCCTTTTAAAAAGATACTATTAGCTCTTAATTTTGCCTTATTAGACCTTACACAGAACACCGGTGAACAGGTTTAAAGTGTTCAAGATGTCTGTCTCTATATATTGGAAATGAAATTCTAGAAGGTCCTCAATATCCTGTTCTACAATGTGTGTGTATACATACATAGAGAAGGAAAGAAAGTAGATACATATGTGCATATATGCATATATACATACAGATATATTCTTTGTGAATTCATGATTCAAACTTTCATAGTTACTATCATCAAAAAAGCCCCTAGAGTAACTTAGAAATTGATTTAAAGAGCTGGTGGTGTGTGGCTCAAGTGATAGAGAGATTTAAAACCTTTAGCTAGAACTTGGGGCTTGGACTCAGGCATTGTCCCTGAGTTTTTCTGCTCTACCACTTAAGCCACATTTCCACTTCCAGCTTTTTTTTTCTTTTTTCTTTTAGTGGTTAATTTGAGATAATAGTCTCATGTACCTTCCTTCCTGGGCTGGCTTTGAACTGCTATCCTCAGATCTCAGCCTTCTGAGTAGCTAGGATTACCAGCATGAGCCACTGGTGCCCAGCTTGACAACTTTATTTATTCAAAATTAAACAAGAGAGCATTTAAGGCCATCGTAGTGACACAGGGAGCCTCATCCCAGAAGGCTTGGAAGTATTCTTAACAAGTCATACCTCCACTGGCCAGGTTTTCTCTGCCTAATCAGTTCTCTTCTTCAGCACCCTTGGGCCATGGACATCTAACTGTGCTCAAGGAGAAAGCAATTCATTTCTGTTTATAGAGACTGTAAAGGCACCAAGGTGAAGGTGCAGCTTACTGACCTGAGCCACTAACACTGGGACCTGCCACTTATATTTTATTTGCATGGATTCCTAACACTCAACCCTAGTTGCTGGCACTACAGGAGGGTGTTCAATGAAAGATACTCTTTCAACATATAGTCTCATTCTGGTGACTATTCACGGGGTTGGTAGACCCATCACTTCAGCCTGCTGGCCCCAGTGAGACAGATGTACAGAGGAAGAATTATTGACTTGAACATATCTACATTTGACCCTAAGGTTCAAAGGGGTCAGGTCATCTCTTATCCAGAGATCCTTACATAATGAGCAACCAGACAATATGTTCTGGAGACTGATGGCTTTTCAGTTGTGTAATAAATACTATTTTGTTTGTCCTTGGGCCCCGTGGCTGAAATCATGGTCATTTGGGCAGTTGTAAGGTCAGCTCCAAATCTACACACAAATGCTCTTGATCCTTGGTGACATCTTGACAACCCTCAGCCATCATTAAAATTGCCTGCCATAAATCTATCCATTTACACACACACATCCATGAACAAGCAGTTTTAGGGTGATGTTAGTACTATTGTTGGCACTTTGGGGAAAGTTAAGATGTCGATGTTGATATTAGGTGACTCCTAGCTCCACAACCTGTAATCACAGTTTATCGCACCCTCCCTGACAGCCCCATGTTGCCGCACACCTGTGTCAACACCACTCACAATGAGTCACCCACCAGGGTACATGTACGAATTACTTTTCGCATTCAGTCTGTCAAAGAGGCATAGGTCACATCTGGCCAAGTTACTGAGGCACTGTTGGAGGAATCTGAAACCCCAGCTCCCTCTGCTGAATTCTCTCCCTCCCTTTGTAAATGTTCTGTTTCACCAATAAAGCGCTGTCAGCCTCAAGATTTAAAGATTTAAGCTTGAAGGAACTATAATTATTTCTCTAGGGCTCTGTCGAGATTTCTGCAGCTTATTCATTCATTGTTCCCACATGATTTGATATTTGTCATCCCCACCCCCCTCCCTCCGGCAACAGTAGAAGTCTTTAAATGGCTCTACACAAATGGAAAACTAAGGTGAACACAATAAATCAGAACTGGACTCTTACTGTACCAATCGCTAATACGAAAAGGCTGGGTAATGACTGATTAGGACAGTGGCTATCATGGTGGAATTTTATTAGAGAAATGTTCTGTCTGCCCAAAGTGTTTCTAGGTGAGGTTTTAGGATGCTCACTCAGTGCTGTTTTCTCTTCTATCTATAGGTCCTGAGTGTTCTCAGAACTATACTGCACCCAGTGGGGTGATAAAGTCCCCCGGATTCCCCGAAAAATATCCCAACAGCCTCGAATGCACTTATATCATCTTTGCGCCAAAGATGTCTGAAATTGTCCTGGAATTTGAAAGCTTTGACTTGGAACTGGACCCCAATCCTCCAGGCGGCATGTTCTGTCGCTATGATCGCCTGGAAATCTGGGATGGATTCCCTGAAGGTAAGAGCTAAGAAACCAGGAAACATACCCTCCCAAAAGGGAGGAACCTGAGGGAAGGGCGCCAAAATTCCTTTTACAAGTGCCAGGCATCTTTAAAAAAGGAAGGAAGGAAGGGAGGGAGGGAGGGAGGGAGGAAGGAAGGAAGGAAGGAAGGAAGGAAGGAAGGAAGGAAGGAAGGAAGGAAGGAAGAAAGGAAGGAAGGAAAGAAGGAAAAGGATAGCACAAAATGACAAGGTTAAAAGCAAAAGGACAACTCAGTGTGGAAGCATGATGAAATATTTGAGCTCAGAGAGACCTTAATAATTATCTATCCATTCCCCTCATTTTGTAGATAAGGAAGCTTGGCCCTGAAAGATTATACAAGGTCTTCAACTATTACTGTGATAGAATTGGAACCAACACATACTTTTCTGGACTCAATTATTTTGCTCCTTTCTCTGACCTGCCTACTTGCCATTAATTCTTAGACTGTCAGAAATGAATCTTCAGAGAGTACTTACATCAAACCCCTCATTTGACAAACGTACAGACTAAGGAGTAGAGAGGTTAAGTACTTTGTAATTATTTTCAGAAATTTAGGGAAAGAATAACATTGTGTTTGGGTATTCCTAATTTATGCAGAATCCCTGATGGCTCTCAAGGAGATTTTCATGTTTGGCAGGTTGAGTTCTCTTCAACACATCATTTATATTCATTGTTCCTATTATCAAAATAAGTCCATACATCTGAAAACATCTAATAGCAACTGTCTTGGCCACTTGGTAAGCAAAATAATCAGACAGATGCCCTTTTGGCATTTACATTGGCCAAAAGGATTAGAAAACAAATTATACATGTTACAAATACACCAATTCTGTGTTCACTTTGGCAGCATATATACTAAAATTGGAATGATACAGAAATGATTAGCATAACCCTTGCTCAAAGATGACACACAAATCTGTGAAGCATTTCACATTAAAAAATAAACCAATTCTATGTCCAGAATGTTAGAAGGCAATAAATCTTTTTTTTTAATTTTTATTTTTTATTGTGAAAATACTGTACAGAGGGGTTACAATTACATGGGCAAGATAATGAGTACATTTCTTAACAAGCATTGTAGCCTTCTCCTTTGTTTAATGGAAGGAAGGAAGGATAGAGGGACAGAGGAGGGAGGGAAGGAGGAAGAGTATAGCAATGTAAAGATAATTTAAGTTAGGTTTCAGGCACCTGTGGCTCATACCTATAACCTCAGCTACTCAGGAGGTTGAAATCTGAAGGTTGAGGTTGGAAGCCAGCCCAAACAGCAAAGTCTGTGAGATTCTTACCTCTAATTAACTACCAGAAAGCTGGAAATGGGTCTAAATTGTAGAGTGTTAGTCTTGAGCACAAAAGCTCAGGGACAGTGCCCAGGCCCTGAGTTCAAATCCCAGCACCTACCCCTAACCCCTTCCCCCCAAAAAAAGAATTTAAGGGAGAAGTTTGCACTAGTGGCTCAATAGTTTGCACTCCTGGCTATACAGGAGGCTGAGATCTGAAGATTATGGTTCAAACCCAGCTGAAAAAAAATCCATACTTTCAGTTGACCAGCAAAGAGCTGGAAATAGAGTTGTGTGGTATGGCTCCAGTACTGAGCAGAAAAGCCCAGTGAGAGCCGAAAGCCCTGAGTTCAAGCCCCAGTACTGGTGGAGAAAAAGTTAGCAAAGAGGAATTAGGTTAATATTTTATGTAGGGCAGCATGTTAAGCCATATTAAGAAGTGATATTTGACCCAAATATCAGATATCAAAGGCTGTGGAGGAAATAGCCTTGTGAACACCTAAATGAAAGTTTCCATTCAATCCTAGTGGGTTAGAAGGTGAATGACAAAAAGTACATACTCAAATTCTGAGCAGGAGGTAATGTCAAATAATTTATTGCAGTTGTATTGCTCATCTTGTGTTTAGTCTAGTTTAATACTATTTCTTTAGAGAATACACACTGCACCAATCTTAAAAGGACAATCTAGAAGTTCTTCGTGGTCATGCTGTTATCAATGTATAACCAACTACAAAACAGAGTCAGGTATTTTTAAGTCAGAGGAAAGAATATTCGAGTAAATAACAAAAGAAGAACAAATAGAAGGCAAAATCTATTGCCTTAGTCTTTGAAATCATAATTATCAGTAAGCAATATTGAAGAGAAACAGCTTTTAGAGAAAGTTGGCGTTTCTCTTTGGTGTGAGTGGGTAAGTTAACATGAGTTTAATGCCTTCCTTTCCTCTTTTACCATGGAAATAGCATTGTGATGATCTTATTGAAACTCCTTCATTAAGTAATGAGATTTGCCCAAACACAGTGCTGATTGATTTCCAAGTATTCAGTCTGATAATTAGGAAAACAGTATTACAATGTTGTTGTAATAATAGTTGGAACATTTAATAATGGGTTTATTTGTTCACAATCCAAATTTGCAGGCTTCCTTCCTAGAACTTTCATTTAAATTGGCATCTGAAGAGGAGGTCCAATCAACCAACTTATTTAGAATACTTTTAGAAAGAAGCACATTGTTATTAGTGTCAAGGGTTTTTCAAAGTAGTTATTTTCTGGCTCTAGAAAATCACTGTGTTGAGGCAAAGCACAATTAACGACAGAACTTAGCAGTTTGCAATTCACCCATGCATTAAACTGTGATGGCTTTGACCTATTCCCAGAGAACACTGCATTTGGAATATGAAAAAGTGTTGGTGTATTTGTTAGTGTTTACCTGGCCTTCACCAGCTTAAAAACTCTTCTTCTTTTTTAAATGTTTTTTTTTTAATTTTGTGTGCTGATACTGGGGCTTGAACTCAGGGCCTGCATGCTGTCCCTTGATTTTATTTTTCTCAAAGCTGGTGCTCTGCCACGTGAGCCACAGCTCCACTTCCCAACTTTCTGGTGGCTAATCGGTGATAAGAGTCTGATGGGTTGATTATCCTGTTCAGATGGGCTTTGAACAGCAATGTTCAGATCTTGGTATGCTGAATAGCTAGGCAACTCTCTGCTTTTTAGTCAGATGAGAGAGACTCTGTCCTTGTGGAATTGTTTTTGTCAGTGGCACCAGAAACACTTTGTCATAATAGTTCAATACATACAGTTCCTCTGCCATGAAATTAATCTTTGACATCTTTCCCCCAAACAACAACCAGAAGGTGCTGAAAGGCTTTTAATGATCAAGTGATTTTTATGTCACATTTTATCATAAACATTGAATTCAGTGACTGAGTAACTGAAAGCTATCCATTGATTCAAATTGACTCTGAAGACAAGCAGTTACCCCAAACGTGGAATTCCAGGCACACATGTTGCTAAAGCACACATCTCCAAAGGCCACTCTCTCTGAAGTGTTAAGGATTCCCAGGCTGTGGTTCTGAAAGAATTGATGGAGGTTTCTATGTGGTGTGAGAGCACTGAGCGTGCTGCCCGCAGGGGTGCTGAGGGAACCCCTTTTCTCCCAGAATGCTTAGAAAGGACAAGAACCTCACCTCTTACCCACACTCCAGAAATGATTAATGATCTCAAAGAACAACTTTTGTGACAACTGAGTGGGTGTTGTTTTTATTAATCCTAAATTACTAATTTATTTCTTTTACTATGGCTTAAGCTCAGAGCCTCAAGATGCTCAGAGGTGCTCTAACACTTAAACCACTGCTTGGTTGCTTTTATGTTTGGCTGTTTTTCAGACATAGACCACTCTCAGACTATGATACTCCTACTTCTGTTCCCAAATAGAGGGACATATAAACATGTTCAGTCTTTCCTGATTTGTTAGTTGAAATGGATTCTAACCAACTTTTTTTTCCCAGGATTGGCCTTAAACTTGGATCCTCACAATCTCTGCCCTGGTCACCACACTGTAGCTGGGACTATAGGCATGATCCACTGCACCCCGCTTAGATTTCCTTTTTATTTATTCATAAGACTTCATTTTACAAGTCAATTGTTGCATATATATATATATTATATATATATATATATATATATATATATATATATATATATATGAAATGGTAGTAAACGACCAAATTGCCTTGATTCTAAGGTAGGGCTATAATTATTGGAGAGACCACTATTTCTATTGCAGAAATATCTAAAAGAAAGAAATTGAAAAGCAGCACGAGAGCAGCCAAATACTCTATTACCTTCATACTTCACAAGATACAATTGCTACATACATTCCTACTCTTCCTCCTCTCCCTCGGCACATCTTGCTTGCTTAAAATCTTTGTAATTCGATTTTTGTGTTATACATCTGGTATCTGTGACAATTTTCATTCATCTCATGGCCTTTGAATATACAACAACAGAAAAAGGAAATCCAATAACTGTGTTCATGTAAATACACAAATGAGCACACACAGAAGACGGATAAGAGTACTTCATCCACTCCGGTTCAGATCAATATTGCATTAGCTTGCAAGGCTAAGGTCTCCCTGTTGTTTGAGAAAATTCAATACTTCTTTGTATTATCGTTGCAAAGGCCTTATGCTCTCATGTCTCAAGGGCTCCTAAAGAAGCATGCTTGCTGCTGTCTGGGGGCAACGTTCCAAAGGACAGAAGGCAGGCGTACCCTGCATGCCTTAAACATTATAAACGAGTGAGTCATGGAGACTCTCTAAGTTATGAGTCTGCATTAGACAAGTTCTCTCTGTTTCCTCTTTCAAAGAGGTTTCCCCATCTACCCTCCCCAAAGGAACTGGGTAATAGGAGAGGGGGAAGAGAGGCCACTAGAGCACCTACAGGGTGCTTACAGCTTTCCTTTCCAGTAGAGAATAGGGGAAGGTCGGCGACTGCAATGATCACAGAACGACCCCAAGAATACCGGCTGTTAAAAGTCTGCCCACAAATGAAGGAAAAAGATTATGAAAGCACAGAAATGGAATTTAAATGAGGGGAAGATGTGAGGGAGAATGAACAGACTGAACGGTGCCCATTTATAATTGCAGACCCGGAGCGGGACTCTTACTGAGGAAGGGAAAAACTTGAGTCTTTGGCTAGCAAGGTATTTTCTTATGTAGGGTATGGGCAACCTCGGGCTTCATAGAAGGAAGAAAAAGAAGTGTTGAATTAGGTTCACATCCAGAATGAAGACTCTCTGGCAAAGGATCAGCCCTTATAGAAGAATTTGAGGCTAAGATTGAGATAAACAAAAGCAGAACCCGTTAGAGGGTCATCCTCTGAGATGCTTTCTTCTGAGGAGCCTAATTTAATCAAATTCTCCTCCCCAAATTCAAGCTCTTGACCAGTACAATGTGACTCTAAGGAATCTTTATTCTTCTCCCCACTTGGACATTTCCCATATTTTTTCCTCTTTCTTTCTTTCTTTCTCTCTCTTTCTATCTTTATTTCATTCATTCTTTCTTTCTCTTTTTTCTTTCTTTCTCTCTTCCTTCCTTTCTTCCTTCCTCCCTTCCTTTCTCTCCTTTTCCTTCTCTTTCCCTTCCTTTTCCTCCACCTTCTCTCTTTACCTCTTTTGCTGCCAGTACTAAGGCTTTTGAACTTAGGGTTTGGGTGCTATCCCTTAAAAGCTTTTTTACTCAAGGCTAGCACTCTACCACTTGAGCCATAGCTTCACTCTCAGCTTTTGCTGGTTAATTGGAGATAAGAGGCTACCAAACAATTTTACCTGGGCTGGCCTCAAATCTTGACCCTCAAATCTCAGCCACTTGAGAAGCTAGGATAACATATGTGAGTCTCTGTGTCTGGCATGTTTTCTTCATGATAAAGCAGTTTACATGAAAGCATACAGTTTCTAGAAAATAAGGAATTGTGGTTTCAAGGAAAGTCTTTTTATTTGGTCAGATCAGTCACTTTGAATGCATCAAGAAACTTCTTACTTTGACACTTCAGGTGCTTAAAGTAATCCTTGCACAGACTCAAAGATATGAACCACTTTGGCTTAATTCAGTTATTTGTTTGTTTTTTGGTGGCTGGGAGCTCGAACTGTGGGCCTGGGCACTGTACCTCAGCTCTTCAGCTCAAGGCAAGCACTCTACCATGAGAGCCACAGTGCTACTTACAGTTTTTTGGTAATTAATTGGAGATAAGAGTCACGGACTTTCCTGCCTGGGATGGCTTTGAACTGTGATCCTCAGATCTCAGCCTCCTGAATAGCTAGGATTACAGGCCCAAGCCACCAGCACCCGGCTAGTTATTTGTTTTAAGAGGACTGGCCCAAATGAAAATCTGTTATCCATTGGTATTTGGGGCTTTCGGAAGATTGGTTACAGTGAGGTTGACATTTGAAATTACATGTAAACCATTCTCTAGCAGTCATCAACTGCCTTCTGCTCCCACAATGCATTCACAGGCCGTGCCCTTGTCCCTGTGGCCCATTGAAGGCCTGTCCCCTCAGTGAAAATGCTTTCAGTGAGGACACAGTACCTCTTTAAATAAAGCAATCATCCTCAGTGTTCTTAAATATTCTTAAATCCATAACATAGGATTATGGATTTCAAGGATAGGGAAAGAGTCCATACTAAATTGTCCAAACCATCTGGTATGGTTTTATGACAAGGGCAATGAAAAAACCCAGAAGAAGGTATGTTTGTTTGCCTTGAATCTAGACAGGGAAAGATTCTTTATATGCACTAGGCTATAGCCTGGTTCTTTGGGAATTTCTCAGGGACTCATTGTCAAGTTTGCCTAAGGTACTTCAACAAACTAATAGCCTCTTGTAGGGGAATGGCAATCTGACTTTAATGCAAATTTATCAGCGTTCCACACCATTCATTCCCTTAGGGATTAGTTTCACCTGGTCCTCCCTATTCTGTGGTGGCTTTAGGCCATTGCTTGGTTGCTTGGCACAAACAAAACAATGGAGAGAAAAATGCACTTTGCAATCATTTTGATGAGAACTTCTTAGTACAGATAAGACCTTGGCATCTGTAGCCACTACATGTTTTGGTTGGTACAATGATCCATTCGTTTCTGACAGTCACTATTAGGATGTGACACCTTGTTCTTTGCTCCAAATGGTGATGAGGATCACATTAAGAATCAAGGCTAAAGGTAGGAAGAGGTAAGAACTGGACTTGTGCAGCCTTGGAGTAGAGCCATTTATTGTCCCTCTCTACTTCCCTGGGACCCAGGATCCCTTCTGTGGGCAGGAGAGATAAGGGCAAGTGACTCTGAGAGAACTCCGTGGCACAGCCTAGGCTAGGTTCTTTCAGTTTATCTCTGTTTTTGCAATGTGGCCTGGAGATGGATGCCATGGCGTTGCCACTTGACAGCCCCAATCTCATTCTCTGCAATTGAAGCGAGCATTTCGATTCTGTTCCTGAAAACAATTTTGCTCACTGGGGAACTTGGTTATGCCTGTTACTGCCCTTCTGAGTACACTTTAAAATCCTCTCCACAAACTCCATCCAATATGTTCGTTGCAAACCAATTAACTAGGGAAGACTTGCTTTGGGTTAGAATAGACTTCTGGGTTCTGCTGAGGCCCCTGATTCTTTCTTTTGCATCTGCTGTAGGGAAAAAAAGACATATTGACATCTCTGGTGGTTATTGGTCTTGTTTTGTTTTTGCCTTCGCAGTTGGTCCTCATATTGGACGTTACTGTGGACAGAAAACGCCAGGCCGGATCCGTTCCTCATCGGGCATTCTATCCATGGTCTTCTATACTGACAGTGCAATAGCAAAAGAAGGTTTTTCAGCAAACTACAGTGTCTTGCAGAGCAGCATCTCAGAAGGTCAGTATTTATTCATCTTGCAAAGCCCTGTGGTAAACACTGCCTGTTATTCTTCCTCATGCACCTGCGGCCACATGAAACTCTGAAGAACTGTTTTTGTGTATGTCCACTGTTGGTTTTTCTCCTTTGAAATGTTTTTCATGAATATCAATAGGAAAGCCTAACTGGGGTGCTTTCTTCATAACATCGAGCATAAGCCTTCAAACTCATGGAAGTGGAAAATGACAAAACAGTAGTTGGAAACAATATAGCTTGACCAGGCCGCCTCCATGACACCTGTGGGCTGAGAATCACAAAACAGGCTTTCACCATGGATGGGAGGAGCCAAGCTGAGCCGGCTGGAAAGGAGAGAGTCATGTGGGGGGGGGAGTGTGCTGTAGTTTGGTTGTGGAAAACCCCAAGGGAGTTTATTATCTTTCTTCCATGCTTAAATAAAAGTGAATAGCCATATAAAAGAAATGTTATTGCTATGTACTTATCTACCTCTCTGTTGGCTGGTAGTACTAGAGTTTGAACTTAGTCTCATGCTTGCTAGGTAGGCACTCACTTGAACCATACCTCCAGCTCTTTTTACTTTTAGCTATTATTATTTTGCCAGGCCTAGGGCTTGAACTCAGGGCCTGGGCACTGTCCCTGAGCTTCTTTTGCTCAAGGCTAGCACTCTATCACTTGAGCCACAGTGCCATTCAGGCCTTTTCACTTTATGTACTACTGAGGAATCGGCAGTACATGAATGCTAGGCAAGCACTCTACCATTGAGCCACATTCCCAGTCCCTTGAATTGTTATGGTTTTTTGTTTTGTTTTGTTTTGTTGTTATTGTTTTGTCGGTCATAGGGCTTGAACTCTGGGCCTGGGCACAGCCCCTGAGCTCTTCAGTTCAAAGCAAGCACTCTACCACTTGAGCCACAGCACCACTTAGAGTTTTCTGGTGGTTAACTGGAGATAAGTGTCTCCTGGACTTTCCTGTCCTGGTTGGCTTTGAACCGCAATCCTCAAATCTCAGCCCCCTGAGTAGCTAGGATTACAGGCGTGAGCCTCCAGTGCCAGGCTTGATTTATTTTTTAAATAAGGACTCATATTCCCTCAGAGCCAGGCTATCCTAAAAGGTGATTCTCCTATCTCTACCTCCCAAGTATCTAGGATTACCATCATGAGCATCTAGGATTGCCATTGTGAGCTATTACACTCAGCTCTAAGTTTAATTTTTTGTTAAAATCTTTCTGTCAAAGAAAGAAATATATGTTGCTATCCTATTAAAATGCTGACTATACCATTCCCTCTCAAAGTTTACGAGGCTTCTAGTTCTTAGAAGGGTTAGAGGTAAAAAAAAAAACTAAAAGGACAAAGACTATGGTATGTGCTTCATCAGTTCTAGCTGATGGATTGCAAATTACTTAGTGAGAAGACACAGGAGAGTTGGAGAACTAACTAACCTAGAAAGGTGTCTTTGTAGGTTAGCATCTTTTCACCCTATCTCACTGGAAAATAAAAAGGCCCATCAAACTTCTGTCTCTCACTTGTTCTAATTTATGTGACCAATTAAATCACGCATTTTTGCTCCAATAAATAAGGTTCAGACTACAAATAACAAACCTAAAGCTTAGTGTCTGATGCCAGTGAAGGAAAATCTTTTGAATCATAAAACCTTATCTCTTAGGATAGAAAATTAAGAAAAAGTGGAATTTTTATTTTACTTTCGTATTTTTATGTCAATTTTTATTTTAGTTGAGTAGGTTACGCAGCTTTCTTTTAGAGTAACAAATATTGGAGATAATCAAGTTTTAAACAGAAAAGGTTTATTTTGGCTCACATTTTTGGAGAATCCACTCCAATGATCAATTGGCCCCTCTGAAGTAAAACCATTAATTTCATGTTAGGAATTGAAAGAGAAAAGAAGAAAGAGACTAAGGTCCACAATCCACTTACAGGGACCTGTAAACCTCCACCAGGCCCCACTTCTTAAAGCTCTGTCCCTCAATAGAGCAGCTCTAGGGTAGACACTTGTAATACATAAACCTTTGGGGAACACTAAAGATCCAAACTGTGGCATTGAGATTTTTCCATTTAATCCTGAAATGTTTTCTTAATTTGGGGGATAACATTTCCCTAAATCTGACTATTATAATCAGACTGAGTAGGCCAGCCCAGAGAGAATGAAAGTTTTCATGAAACATGGTCATTGTTGTGTGTAATATGGTAAAACTGTGATGCTCTGTTGGACTGCAGTTTAGCCCTAATGAGTATGTTTGTGTTTCAATAAACTAAATTAAGGATGGTAATAATCATGAGCAGTCCAGGGCTACGTGGCCTGAGGACAAAAGGTACCAATTATAAATATTTTAAAAAGTTAAAATCAAATGTCCACTGAATATGACACAGACTCTTCCAGTTTTATGAAAGAGAAATAATATTAAAATTATATCATATCCAATTTTGTGTATGTATCCATATGACACACACAACTTGAGAAATAAATCAGAATTTTCACCATTTCCTAATGAATTTAGATACTTTTTTTTGTCAATCTAAGCCCGCTTGGGGGAAAATTAGCATACCGTGCTGATATTCATAGTGTTTTATTTTCAAATAATACCCCCAATGCAAATATCAGTGGTACATCCCATTCAGTATGTTGTTGAATCTTTTAGGAGACTTCAAGTGGATGAACTCTTGTTTGCTAGATTTAAATGAAAACTAAATCTGTAGTCCTCTAAGTGTTTTTGATGACTTTGAACCACATTTTTTTCCCTGCAGATTTCAAATGTATGGAAGCTCTAGGCATGGAGTCCGGAGAGATTGATTCCGACCAAATCACCGCTTCGTCTCAGTATAGCACCAACTGGTCTGCAGAGCGTTCCCGACTGAACTATCCTGAAAATGGGTGGACCCCCGGGGAAGATTCCTACAGAGAGTGGATACAGGTATGTCACAGAAGACTTGCCCCAGCTAGGGATGAAGGAGATTTGGGTCATGTAAAAAGGCTGTAGAATGGTGTCATGAAAAATGCCATCAGAGGAGACAGGAAAGAAATGGGCACCAAGTATAATCCTTGCAAGTGACCATTAAGCCACTTCCTTGCAGGAAAGAGAAGGCTCAGATAACTTCCTAAAACCCCCTTTTTCAGATCCTTATACAGTAAGCTTGCCTAATTTGTAGATTTATTGTAGGCACTTTTGACCAAGTACAGTAAATAAATAAATAAATAAATAGAATTCATGAGCCCAATTTTAAATTCTCACACATGCATCATTCAGCTTTCTCCTTCAATGCTGCATTATTGTCAGTTGAGTTTAAATCTTTATATGATCTACTGAGTGTTTCCATGTCCTGAATTTTGTGGAAATCTGCCTCCTAGAAAACAAGTGATACCCACAAAGCAAGGTAAATTTATGGTAATATTCCCAAGCACAAAATGGGTATATAATGTGCATAACTTATAGAAGAAATGGAAATTTTAGATTTGCCAAAAGGCTATATGCCTTTAGCATAAGTTGGGTGGCATGATGAGAACAAGAATCAATCATCCTCAGGATTTAAGATGAAGCTAAGATAAGATGTAATTTTTAGTAAGAAATAATAATGTATACTAGAAGCTGGGCTCACACCTAGCTATTTAGGAGGCTGAGATCTGAGGACTGCAGTTCAAAGCCAGCCTAGGCAGGAAAGTCTGTGACTCTTATCACTAATAAACTACTCAAAAACGTGAGAAGTACCACTGTGGCCAACTGATACAGCCCTCATCCTGAGCAAAAAGCAGCTCAGGGATAGTGTCCAGGTCCAATGTGTAAGCCCCAGGATTGCCAAAAACAGAAAAAGCACTAAAACCCAAGTAAAGATGACTCACTTCCATGACAACTAAAAGATCTAATATTTTTTCCTCCAGCCACTGCATATTTTTTACACCTAGGACTCTTATTTCAACATACTCTGATTTACTTGATGCAATTTATAAACCTTACCTGTAAGATGTGCACAAAATTCTTGCTTTCAAATATCAATTTTTCCATCTCTTTGAAATATAAGAAAAGAAGGGAAAATTGGGCTGTATTTTTCAAGCAGCTCTATGAAGCTCACACCCAAGGAGGAGGTGAAATTGAGGGCCTCGGTCTCTGCTAACTTGTACTCCTATGTATCAGGAAATGTACATATTTTGGTCCTTGACAGTGATGCTTCTATTCTGTTCTGAGATCCCTTTCCTGCCATAATGGTGGACGTTGCCTATTCCTCCTCACCTCTACAGCCTCTCATTGCCATCATTTCCCAACCATTTGGTCCAGCCCCTGCTCATCCCAGCATCCTTGCTTGACTAATATCTGGTTTCCCAGTTTTCATTCCATGTGAAATGAAATGTCTTTATTGGAATATTTGGGTTCAACCTTGAGCAAATTATACAGAAAGTTTTGCTGAAAGATCCAAGTTTCCTTCTTGGGAGAATAAGCAGAGAGTCTGTCTTATGTTTCTTACCAGATATATAAAAATGAGTAATTCCCAGAGAGAGTTTCTTAAGCAGGAAAAAAATCAAGATGATTTATCCCCTCCTTTCTACATCTATTGCTGTTTCAGTCATTTGAGCACAAATACCAGATTTTGTTTTACTTTGGAAAGGTCAATATTAGTTTAACATACACTTAAAGTGAAATAGCCTATTAGAGGAGACTGAACTCATGCTAACCTCTAAATGATAACACAGAGAAATGTGGAAAGGGTGAGAAAAGATGAGACTTTTATCTTGGGATTGTTGGATCCAGCCCCGGATGAAGCCAGAAATGAAATGGCTTTGGCTCTGTCAAAATAACTCTTGGTGACTTGTTTTTCCACGTTCACAAACCCACAAGCAGTTCAGTATGATTGACAGATGTGCCTCCAGAGGAAAGCTTATATTTTTGCAGTACTAAGCATGTTTGCATGGTAATGTGGTCCTATTCTTGGTAAGTGGAGAAGTCAATAATGGAGGCCTGGTGATCTTGCATGAGTTCTGAAACTGCAACTGTAGCAATTCTGTGCCAAGCAATTCTATGCCTATAGCAACATGGAAACTAAATGGGCTTTCAGAAAGCATTTGTCAGCTGGACAGGGTCTTACATCATTCTTTGGCATTAGGCACAATTTGAGATTGCTGCAGAAGATAAAGCATCTAACCATCATCCAAAACTCTGTTTAGATAAGATGGTCAGTGAGGTTGGCCCCAAAGCTGAGATTTGTAAATTGCTCATGCTCCTCTATGATGCGTGATGGGGCCAGTTGGAGTTTTAGATAGCATATCTTCTTATACACACACACACACACACACACACACACACACACACACACACACACACACACACACACACACACACACACACACACACACACACACACACACACACACCTCTGAAATGCTGCTATCACCAAGGCAGTTAGAGAAAGGAAACTGAGATCATCATGCCAGCTCTTAAGATTTCAGAGTACTTCAGAATACGTTTTGATACCCAAGTCCATCACCCAGCCACACTCAACCCAAAAGGCACCAGACAGGCACAACTTCACATGCGCCAATGGACAGAGAGCCCAACACATTTGGTGAAGAGTACAAATGAGAACTGCCCTTCCTAGACCATTTCCCACTTACTAAGTGCTGATTAGATAGCTTGACCCCCATGCCACCTACATGACACACTTTGTAAACATCACCTCAAGACTGGGAGGGCATATCCCCATTTTGAAAATGAGAAAACTGGGGTTTAGAGAGTTTTGTAACTACATGAGGTCATTTAATAAAGTGACCTGGTTTGAAAACAAGTTTTGCTAGACTCCTACACCTGTTTACTCAATTTCCTATGGTATGTCTTTTTAGACTTGAATGTGTAAATTTAGTGGACTTCAGCCACCTCCCGCCCATACATCCTTGTGCCCAGAAGCCTCACACTGAGATGGTTCTGGAGCTAAGTATGTCAAAGTCTAAGACTTTGCTCCTGAGTCCCTAAGAAAGGTGACTGTCACAAAAGCTGGGCTGTTGGTTCACCTTGAGGTAAAATTACCATTTCCCTTTGCCCCACCTTGGAGTTCATTGGGCTCATTTATATGCTTGTTGTGTCTGTGTACATGGCGGGAGCTGTTATCATTCAGCGATCACCTAATTATGAATAATTTCAGGCATTTTCAGCTTTCCTGAAGCTCTTTGGAAGTGGTTGGCTGGTTGTTTTCATTGGATAGATGTTTTATGAATTAACCAACAAGTGCGGCGTAATTTAGACCGAGGGCAAGAGGCACACACCTAATCACAGGAGCATTAACACATTTCTATTTTTGTGCACATAACTATGCAGTTAACATTTGTTTCTTTTTCAGCTTTTTCCCCATTTTGCACGGAATATGTCCCACAAAACATGTTGCTGTAGCAACAACAAAGGACAAATACTTGCATGTGTTAAATTAATAAAACAACATGGGAAACTGACTTTCCTTCAAGACAGGAACTGTCTTCAGTTCCCATTGTATTCTCTAGGGAATTATACTGAGTGACATTAAAAATAACAATGCATTATTAGTTGTGGATATGAACATCCAGATTGGTGCTTCCTGTGAAAGCTGCTGTCTGCCAGGAAGCTTGAAAACAAGTCAAGGAGCCGTTTTATAGTAAGAAGGGACACAAAGGGAAGTCCTGGCCTGACGGTTTGCACACAGCCACATCCTGTTCACAAGGCCACTT
The DNA here is from genome assembly GCF_024711535.1 of Dipodomys merriami. Lineage (NCBI taxonomy): Eukaryota > Metazoa > Chordata > Mammalia > Rodentia > Heteromyidae > Dipodomys > Dipodomys merriami. The sequence goes on from NW_027205603.1 coordinate 21,525,198, forward strand.
CATTTCTCAAGTGCCTAAAAACTCTTCATTGTCAATGAGCAGCCTTAACTACACTGTGCATTTGCTCACTTTTTCCTGGAGTATACCATTCTGTATTCTGTGCCCTAGCTCCACTTATAGTACTATTAATTTTATCTCTTTTGCTTCTTTGTTCCTAGTTAAACATTCAAGGATTTAGAACAAAGACTCAGTGTATCCATGGTGGAATAAAAATTCTTACTTTTCAAGCACATAATTAAACTCATACCATTAAACTCACTAAATGTCTTTGCCTATAAAATGATAGCATGGCCATGACTGCATTCAAGTTCTAGCAGCCTAAGATGATGTTATGAATCTCAGAAATACACGTTTAGATCTTTCTTTTCTTCTCTATAGAATTCTTAGCATACTGTATCTGTTCAAAGGACTTGGTGTCACAGAGCCCAAATGCAACCATTCACACACAAGGCAGAATTTAATTTGTTAATTATTCCAATGTTTTATTAATGATAGTGTTCACACACTGTAAACAGATTTATCCTTCCAGCCTTAATTAAAGCTCCTGGGAGTACTTTCCTCAAAACCACTGTGACTTTTCCCTGATTAAAATGCCAGGAGACAAAAAAAAAAGCAGAAGAAAAAAAGGCAAGAGACACAGTGACTGGGTAGGAAATGAACTTTGTTGATGTGAAGAAATAAAAAAATGTCACTAGGGACTAATCGATTACCACACCCTCCAGGCATTTTAGAAATGGAATTTCTGACAAACCAACTCTAGCCAGAACTCTACTCTTCTCCAGATTTGAAGGCATTATCTTAAAATGTGAAATAAAATTCATACCAGTTTAATAAATGCCCCTACTTATTCCAGAGGGGAAAGAGAGAGCAGTTGCCCTCTCAATCACATATTTCCTGGTATAAATCAAGCCATTATGGATTAGACACAAAGTAGGAAACCTTCAGGAAGGCAGTCTGAAATAGAAAGAGGTATCAACAAGCCCAGAAGAAAAATCTCTTTCTGTTTTTCTCCATAACATCTTCTAGTACAGATGTTCTTTTGGAGGACCAAGGAGTAGGAAGGGTCCAGAAATGGGGAGGAACTATAGTGACCCTTCTAAGGAAGCTTATTTCTATGTCCTCCTTAGACCTGATTTAATATTTTCTCAGAAAATACTGAAGTCTTCCTTTGAAAGCAGACACCAGCAAAACAAAAGACCTTGGTATAGTATTATAGGAGATCAGCTCATCCAAATTAGAATACATACATACACACAATTAGATTCATAATCTTGAGACAATGGTTTCAAAAAGTAAGTGTTCTCCTTATAGATGCAATACGTGAAAATGCATAAATCCAAAGAGAATTTAGGGGAGCTTCTGGCTTGTAAATTGACTTGTAAGACATATTCTTAACAATACAATCTTATATTGCTACAGCACTTCCCTTTGTAAAAGCACCTTTAGCTGGGCGCGCTTGGCTCATACCTGTAATCCTAGCTACTCAGTAGGCTGAGATCTGAGGATCACAGTTTGAAGAAGCCAGGCAGGTAGGAAAGTCCTTGAGACTACACACATATGGTCCTGGACTCAGGGCCTGGGCACCATCCCTGAGCTTCTTTTGCTCAAAGCTAGAATCACAGGTCTCTCCAATATTAACTACCAAAAAGCCACAAGTAGAAGTATGACTCAAGCAGTAGAACACTGTCCTTGAGCAAAAAAGCTAAGGGACAGTGCCCAGTCCTTGTGTTCAGCCCTTGTACCACCACAAAAATAACAAATAAATAAATGAAAATAAACGCACTTCACACACACACACACACACACACACACACACACACACTGTCAGCTTTAGAAGATGAGACAAGTAGACTAGAAATTTTCATCTGCGCAATGAAGAGATAAGACATATTTGACAGTTGATGCCTGGAGATATTGAAATGCTTCACTCAAGACTGACTTGGGAAGACCTAGCATGGCTGATATGGACTTCCTTCCTTACAGTTGTAAAGAGTTAATGAGCACTGAAGGAGAGATAAGTCAAGATAGCTAGCAAATGGCCACTTAGGGGTGGCCTATGCTTGTGTGGGCTGTCCTAATTGGATTTTTCACCTAATCCTGTGAGTGAATGTACTGAATGCTCTCATATCAACTAGTCAGACAAAAGCAAGGTTTCCTTCAGATAGTCGCAGTTCCCAGTGCCAGCATCTTCCTGTGCTCCAGCAGGCCCTTCTACTCTTCTATCCTCCCCTGAAGGTACCCCATCCAGAGCCCTGTGGTCCTACCAGCGACTTCTGCAGTGGCTGTCACAACGGAAAAACCTGAACTGTCAGTTACAACTTGCTGAGTTTGGAGACCACAAATAGTTTTGAAAAAATAAACCTAGTTTTGAGCTCTAGACTAACCGGCACAGGTCCAACTAGACCTCCGTTAAGCCCCAAATGGAGAGAAATAACTCAAAAATCATTGGAAATACTTCCTGTGACAATATTATTACATTAAAAAAAATCATTTTTCAGGTGGGAAAACTGAGCACTTGCTTATTTATACTAGAAGAATTTCTGACTTGAATCCTTTGCTTTTAATCCTTAGAGTATCCCCAAATTGAAAGTAGAAACTGAAGCAATTTATCTTAGAACTATAGCCTGCCATTTATTTTAACAGGTTTGGTACTATATACTTTCTAGCATGAATGTGCCGAGCAAGGAACAGGTTATCGCCTATGAATTCATTTTCAATTTTTCACAAAATTGCCAGTTTGTGATGGGTTTACAATCTGTAATGTTATATTCAAAATCACTTCCATCTGCTAAATTGACTAATCCAGACTGTATATGGAGCCGGGTTATTCTGATTGTAAACACTCGGTGTTTATAAACCAGACACTTTAGGGGGTACATTAACTCATTCAGATCATTAGTAAATTGCTGAAATTACAATGAAATGATACTTTATAAATGTGTAACTAGAGAACTGACAAAAATAGCTCACTGGATTACCCAAATGTGGAATGATGCATGTAAAATATAGTGTTGGCAATTTTAAGGAAAATACAGCTGTTCATTTAAACGTCTATTTCCAGGTGTGTTCTATGTGTGTTGCAACTAATACTAATATTCTAAACATTCATCTCAAAGCATATAATTTGCTTTAAAAAGTTCCCAAGGCATCTGATAGAGTGGCACATGCCTCTAATCCCAGCACTCAAGAGGCTGAGGTAGGAGCATCACTAGTTAGAGGCCAGCCAATTTTATTCATTTAGTTGTCCTCAATTCTGAATTGACTTCTACTTCCTCTAGTAAATAAATGCTCTGCATCTGACCTCTGACATGTTACAAGTCTATTACCTGGGACTGAGTTTCCACCTGGGATATGGCTGTTCCTACAATATCCATTCCAGGGGTTCTTTTTCTAAAGTTGTCTCTGGAACCTTAGCTTTTCGCCTTATGTAAAATCATTAGAAGAAAGTATAGAAAAAAAAATCAGCCTATTGATGAGGTTTTGTGTGTGTGTGTGTGTGTGTGTGTGTGTGTGTGTGTGTAATGATTTTTAAGAGGGTATGAATTGAAGCAAATAGCAGCACACAAAACTATTTATTTATTTATTTATTAGATTTTAAAAGAGGATTTAGCTCTGTAGCCTCCAATTTGGAATTCTCCCACCTCAGCCTCCTGAGTTCTGGGATTACAGGCATAATTCACCTTGCCTAGCTATTCCAATATTACTTTTTTGTATGTCTTGAGCCCAAGGCCTAAGTTCTGTCCCTGCGCTTCTTTTGCTCAAGGATAGCACTCTACCACTTGAACCATAGCTCCACTTCCAGCCTTTTGGTGATTTGTACATAAGAATCTCAGGGACATTCAAACCTGGACTAGCTTTGGACCATCACCTTCAGATCTCAGCCTCCTGAGTAACTAGGAATACAGGCATGAGCCACCAGCACACAGCTATCCCAGCATTTTTAACCAATTATTTATTAGAAATTACTAAGGTGATTTTAACCATTCTAGTCAAGTTGACCATGTCATTAAGTGTTAAAATATCCATTAAATGACTTTTTAAACTCATTAGTATTTCATGTCAACATTTGCTTAAGACAATGTATAACACTGGAAAACATATTGAAGAAGCTGTAACTGTTTAACTAATTTGTGCTTTAAATTATCTATGTAGCTTAAACATTCCATTTTGCTTCAACTTTGGGTTTCTTATTAGCACATGCCAGTGTCTATTAGGGAGGAACTTTTTTAGTTATATTCTTTAGGAGAATTCTTTACTTCTTGGGATAGCTCAACTTTAAGCCTAGAAGTTGGAGCACATTTTATCTATACCCTTTTGGTTTGAATGGGTCCAGAGGGTATGCAAAACCGCATAGCAATGAATGGACAGAACCTGGACTTGAGAACTGATACCATTGCTCTCACTCAGATCTTAACAAAATCTGAAAAGTGAGTGTGAGCCAAGCATTGGCAGCTCCCACTTGCAACCCTAGCTACTTAGGATGTTGAGTTCTGAGGACTGAGGAGCCAATGGCAAACAAATTCATGAGACTCTTATCTCTGATTAACTAGTTGAAGTGGAGGTGTGGCTCAAGGGGTAGAATGCTGACCTTGAGTGAAAAAGCTGATAAACAAGAGTATAAAGCCCTGAGTTCAAACCCCAGTGCCAGCATGCACATGTGCCTGTGCTCACGTGCACTCACACACATACACATACACAGAAGTGGGTGTGAGTCCCTTCTGATGGTGGTTTCTTAAAAAAACCTGGAAATGGACCAGCTGGTCTCTACTTAGTTGCTGATTGGTAGACAATATGCACTAAATCAAGACATCCGCATAGAAGCTACAACTTCAACAAATGATTAGAGCCTGGGACAGTTGATACACACATTAGGTCACACTACTAAAAATACTTACAGGTTTTTTTATAGTTATAATGTCCACTGAGGCTGAGGGCATAGCAAAGCTGGGAACTCACCTCTAACTGAAAGCCACTAGTGTAGAAGTCCTGGACAGTCTTTGTATGAAAACGTTACTCATTGCTTGGTTGTTTATTTGCTGTGTTTCAGCCACTGGTAGCTGTTATTTGAACAGAAGCCTAGTTCTTTTGTTTTCCAAAAATACTGATGTATTTGTTTACCTCATGCAGGAAAAATCATATCATAAACCTCCTTGCTTATTTATCTTAAGCTTCACTATTTTTAGCTCTGAAAAGTGAACTGTTTTGAGCTAAATAAATACAGATGTTATTTTAGACAGCTACACAATTGGTCTCAAAATGCACAGAAATAAGAATGGGATTAAGAAAGAGAACACGAGAATAAAACTGCAGGTTCTCATTGACAAGATCTAGGCAAAACAGCACTGAAATTGACTCCTTCACACTTGAACATCTGTGGCACTGACCTTTGCCTACCTAGTTTAGATTTTATGTGGCATGTAAATCAAAGGTTTATTGTTGTTGTTATTGTTTTAAAGTTCAAATGTACTCAAAACTAGGAAAATGAGATTGAAAGGCCTGTAACTTTTCATGAGAAAATAGTACTAAATTTCCATCTCTATGACCTAAAAGAATAACATAGTAAATGCTAGCAAATACTAAGCATTTTCATATCTGTGGACCACTGTGATGTTGATGGTTTCACATCTGTTTTGGGGGGAAGGCTGTTCCTCTGTGGTATTTAAATTTTAAAGAACGTCTGTTATTATACAATTGGGAAACCCTCAGGGAATAAAACGTTAATGAAATCCATAATGTGTAGATTTTATGATCGCAGTTTTAAGAAATTCCTTTAGTGGAGTTTGTTCATTTCTGTCCCACTGGTAATAATTCTGCCTTTTACAGAGTTTTGTGTTCACGTTTAGGAGCAATGGCTACATTTATGTGGCGTGTAATGTATCACACTCACTCCTAAGCTTTAAATAACTTTGTTATTATAGTGTGAAAACCCAATAGCAAAAGAAAGAAAAATGTGTCTTCTTTGGAATGGGGAGAACCCATTGTTTGGAACTTCTAGTATATTTACAGCAACTTTTCCAATATGAAAGAGAGAGGGATGCACTTTAACACTTCCAACAATGTGGATTGAGAATTCCAGGCCCTCATTTATTTTTCATGTTGTGCACCACTTGAAATTTTTGATCCACATCAAAATAGCAATTCAGAATGCCAACCTGAAATAAAGCAGACACATAGGGAAGCCCATGAGTGGTGCTCGCATGCACACGCATGCGCACAACACACACACACACACACACACACACACACACACACACACACACACACACACACACACACATAAAATTTCTCTGCATTCTCCCTTCATCTTCTACCCTCCCTCAGCCATCTTATCTCATTCAATTCTAGATTCAAATAAAGAGAGGAAAGTAGATTAAATTTTAAACTGTTCTATAAATCCCAGTAGTCATAAAATGCATTGTGCTTTTATATTCCCAACTATTGAATAGAGTAAGCATTTGAGACTAATTGCACATGTTATGGCTCAGAATAATCACATATGCACTTGTCCAAGTAACTTGTGTGTCCTTTCTCCACTCCCTTTTCCTCGAGGGATTAAAAAAATGCATTTATAACATCCTTCTAATTGCCTCCTTCAGAAAAACAATCCCTAGCAAAGTTTTCTTTTTCCTACAATTCTAATGCTTTAAGCCTGTAACGACATTTATGGATGTAGAAAAATAAATAAATAAGCTCTTTTCTTTGAGCAAGCCTGAGAAAGCTATTGATAAAATTCTTCAGGGGGTGGGTTATTGGATAAGACAGCTTCCTGGCCCTTTCCAGCATTAAGGAGTACATGATTCTATTAAAAATAAATGTGCTCTATTACTACCGCTGAGCTTACTTGCCATCAAAATATAAATACATAAAGCATGGCTGGAATTCATTTTAAATACTATTGATAATCATGTGAGGAAGTATATAGTATTTTTTTCCATTAAGAAAGCTTTTCTCCCCCACTTACATCAAATAATTGTTTGGGTTGGCTCCACCATGAAGCCTATCTGAGGATTTCACGTCGAAACTTCACTAGCAGGGCCTAGTTTCTGTGACTCTTTTGTGCTAACCTGTAGGGAAGTGCAGTCCACCAGAGGAAAGACTGTTCATCTTTCATGTCTTTCCAATCTTTGAAGGAAAATCTGTAAGGCAGGGGCTTACTCACCACAACAGACTGTTCTCACCTGAAAGCTCTGCCAGTATCTAGTCTTTTTTTCCCTTCCTTAAAAAGACAAATATCATAATCAATTCTGGGTATTTTATGAGCCATAATGCTCCCCTAGAAAAGTGAAGTAAGCACCAGGGATTTGACTGCATGAGAGCAGAACCATCACAGTTGCCTTTTGCTTCCAGGCCCAGGGCTAACGCTAACCCCAGCTGATCCTATCTTAGAAGTCTAAGGTGGAGACCTGGCTGCAGAAGCAAGGATTTTTGTCAAAACCTTCAACTGAAGGATAAGGAAATGTAATCCGGTCTCCAGTGAGAAATACTTACGATAATGAAAAGAAATTAGAACATCATATAAAAGGCTTATTTTTGTTTGTTTTAATATTTTTGGAGGTACATAGAGCTCATGGAGAAAAGAAAAAATAATATTTAAGGTTCTTTTTTTTTAATGAATATGTACCATGTCAAACTAACTCTGTGTACCTCTTTAAAAAATTCAAACTGGGCCCCTGTAATCCTAGCTACTCAGGAGGATGAGTGATGAGGACTGCAGTTTGAAGCCATTCTGAATAGGAGAGGTTCATGAGACTCTTATTTCCAGTTAACCATAAAAAGAAAAACAGCTGGAGGTGGAGCTGTAGTTCAAGTGGTAGAGTACTAGTCTTACATATATAAAAGCTCAGGGACAGCACCCAGGTCCTGAGTACACACACACACACACACACACACACACACACACACACACACACACACACACACACACACACACACACACACACACACACACACACACACACACACACACACACACACACACACACAAATCAGACTGGTAGTTCTACTTCTCAATCAGCAACATCTCAAACACATACATTATTTCTTTCAGTTTAACAGAGTGCATGAATTTATAAGGATAGCATTATTTGTTTGGAAAACTCTAATATCAAGGTGAAAGCATTATTTTACTTAACAACGATTTATCATGTTAGAAAATTAGTCAGTATTTTTGTGCATTTAGTATGATATTTCCTCTCAACTCCATGCGCAGTAATGAGATGGATTTTGCTCACTGAGACAAACATGGAAGTACCTTCCATGACCATGTGAACCTTCCCTGTATCTTTCAGGTAGTAGTAAAAGGAAAGGGAGGCAGAAACAGCTAACTTGGGCTCTTCTTGGGCATGTTAGGACTCCAGTTCCAGCTTTGGACTTCTATAATACAATAACCCAACTCCCTTTGCAGGGGGTGCCATTGCTTTCCAGAAGAGTTTATATGAACATCTGCTTATATCCACTTATCTTTCTGAAAATTCTAAATTTAAAGTATCTATGTTTCTTATATAATTTCCATCTCAATTAAGATCATTTGATCAAAAGTCATTCAAGCAGATAAGAATCAGCTAGCTCATCTCATTTCTGTTTAAATGTTGACACTTTAATTAAAACCATGCAAAGTGATATATTTTAATCATCAGATCTGTATCAGAAAGCATAACAACAATGTGATACGATCCTCACTTTCGGGAAAACCTACAAAGTTGTATGGAAAGAATGAATGCTAGCTCACCTTTGCCCTCTCCTACCCACCTGAGCACATCATACAATAGTGTGGCCATGTTCACCAAGAGACATGCCATTTCTTGTCACCAAGTATCTGGCTGAAACAGATATGTCCAAGCATGTATCAAAAATGGTTCTAGTGGAGCCAGGTGTGCTGGCCCATGCCTGGCACCTCAGCACTTGGGCTGAGGTAGGAGGATGAAGAGTTCCAAGCCAGCCTGGGCTATGTAGCAAGAGCCTGTGTCAACAAACAATTACAATAAAATAGCATGGTTTTATAGTTATAGCGGATAACAACATGCATTTTGTTAAGGACTTCCTTCAGGCCATTAGTAGAGGAAGAGCAGAATGGGATCTGGGTGACATCTGTGTTTGTGCTCTTGTGACCTGGAAGTTGTACAGGCACGTTTCTCATAGTGTATGACTCATGCCACAATGCATGAAATTAACTAAATGAATTGGTTTTTAGAACATGAAAACAATTTGCAGTCCTGTCCACTGATTGCATTTGGGCAGCATATGAAACATAAAATGGTGCTGTGTTCAACTCGTTTTTCTGGGTGGAGCAGGAGAGTCACAGCTAGCTGACCATGAACTCTTTCCCCCTTCCCTGTTTTCATTTCATACCTCCATCCATGGAGTTTCCAGCTGCTTATCTTTCTCCTACCAGAGGCTTGTCTTCGTTCGGTTCAGAACTATAATTCATCAGTTATGAATACTGATTACAAGTGATTTTCTTAGTGAATCTTTGAAAATGCATTTCCTCCCACTAAGGCCTTCTTTATCCCCTTCATAAATGAGTCTCAAGAAAAGAATCAGGAAAGCAGTGGACCAAATATTAAATCATAAAATTCATTCCATCTGTTCTCAAGAAAGATTGGCATCCCATCAGAGACTAACTATTCAGACAGAATTTCTGACAATCACCTCTACCTAAGCAATCTGTTCTTCTCTTTCTTCTCTGGGGCAGCATTCCTTATAACCTTAGGCAAGAGGTTGACTTTAATCTCAGTAATCCCATCAGCTCCTGGCAGAATTTTTAATGCTAAGTAGAGGTGTTTTCTTGAACACCTGCACTTCCAGGTTCTCCAACAGCACATGAAACTCTCATTACTTTGAGAGGCCCACCTAGATCCCTTAGAAATATCCGGAAAACTGATGTGAAAGGTTACTGTCAAAATTTATAGCCCAAGTGACTGATTTAGACCATTGCTCCCATCTGTAAGTCTTTAGTTTCCAGAAATTTGTCTTTGTGTTTATTTTTGAAACCAAGTTTTAAGAGGCAGGAGAAGCATTAAACACATGACAATATAGAACTAATTATCAACAAGTCATTTACTTGTGCCAAAATGGACAGTTGAGAAGTACAAATGTGTGCTTATTTTGGGGCATTCAGGAATCATTCTGATATTTTCTTGACCCTTTAGGCTTAGGTTTAAGGTTAGGGGTAGGCTTAGAGATCTCTTTAAACTGCCAAGAGACTGAAAGATGTATGTAAGACCATAACTTGACATTGTTTACCTCACAGTAGAAGTACTTCTGTGCTTCAGCCTAGAAACTGGCTGTGGGACAGTTTTTCAGGGCCCAGGACACAAAGAAATACAAACATCTTCAAAGACCTGGAGTTTGATTACTTCCCTAGCCACACACAACTCTAATTCCAGTACCTTGTAGATCACATGTGCAGCAAGTGAAGAAACCATGTGACCTATAGCGATGCAATGGGATTTTGATGTGGTTACTTTTACAAAGACACAGGAAGGGTCTGGAAGAAATCTCAGATCTAAGTCAGATAAACATCAGTTCAGAAACATCCTGTAGACGTCACACTAGGAACAGACAGCTTTAATACAGGGAATAGAGAAGTTGTTATTGAGACACTGATATGTAGAAATATTGAATTCTTGCTGCTCTTTTGGGTAACTTCCATGGGGAGAAACGTAAGTCCATAAGAAGTCACTTGAGAAATAAAAAGGATTAGTTCACATAGAGTGGACCAAGGAAACTCAATGAGATTCTAGTTTTAACTAGCCTACTTTTCAAAAGGTCTGGAAACTTTATGAGTAGTTATAATCTTTGTAATGAGAAATACCAGGATAAAAATAATCACACTCCTAGACTAGGGTACGAGTTAGTTGCTCAAATGCTTTCATGTTGACTTTAATGGCAGGCAGTTGGCTTTTGTTTGGAAGACAGTGGAGTTTCCAATCTTGCTAGCCATGCTGGACTTAGTACAGCACTGCATTTAAATTCAACCACCATTTATGAAGCATATGTTAAGTATTAGAGATATGTGAGCTTAGGTGAATTTAAAGTGCAGAGGATTTTGCCCTTCCATCAAAGGAATTGTGATGAAAGAAATCTACATCATAGTAAAACTATGTGTGTGCATGCACACATGGACACATTCTTTCATATAAATGACTGCAGGAAAAACTAAGTCCCCTCTTTCCAGATAAAAGCCAGAAGTAGAGCTGTGGCTCAAATAGTAGAGCACCAGCCTTGAACAGAAAAAGTTAAGAGAAAGTGTGACACCCTGAATTCAAGCCCAGTACCAGCACAAATAAATAAATATATAAATACATATACACATAAATAAGGAATGGGCTATGTATTGGTTTTCTGTAGGAGAGAAAAGTAAGGCCTGACCTGGCTAATTAACTAGCTTACCCTTTTCCAGGTGTGTGTATGGGGGGAAGGGGGTGGTACTGGGGCTTGAACTCAGAGTCTTGTGCTCTTGCTTGGCTTTTTCACCCAAAGCTGGAATTGTATCACATGATCTGCAGCTCCACTTCTAGCTCTTTGATGGTTAATTGGAGATAAGAGTCTCAAGGAATTTCCTGCCTGGGCTAGCATGACACTCCGATCTCAGGCTCCTGAGTAGCTAGGACTATGGGTATGAGCCACTGGTCCTGGCCCCCCAGCCAGCCTTATCCTATCCTATGAGACCAGTGTGAATGAATCAAATGGCCTTTTTTCATAAAGCTGTGGCTAGTCGCTTCAAGTAACATTGCCTCCTTCTGAATCCCATAATGGCCCATTGCTCACCATGGTGACACATTTTCCTTTCAGTCTGATAATACTATTACATCACTATAACAACATAGGCCTATGTGCACAGAGCTCTTGGCATAAATAAATGTGAGTTCAATTTAGTGGACTAATTGATTTTATCTATATACTTGGCATTCTTCAGTTTAATTTCACAGCATTTATTTGACCCCCTGTCATGCTTGAAGCCCAGTGACTGGGCATTTGGATACAGCTGGTCAACCTTGCACAGGGCTCCTTTATCTGTGATTAGAGTCTGGTCTACATCTCAGCCTCCTCATCTATTATTTCTGCTTGTGTGAAGGGTGTGAGTTGAGTCAAAAGAGGTCGTGTATAACAGTTTAACACTCAGTACAATCCTGGGCACACAATGGTTATCCCAAAGATGTTTGTAATAATAATGACAAGAATAATAGTAATGACTGATATTGTAGTAATGACTGATATAATAGTAATGACTGATATAATACAGTCCTACTGAAACTACCTGCAGACAGTTAAGTTCTGATAGAGTTAGAAAGTGTCTGTTATCTGACTTAGTCTTCATCCGTTCTTATGTTTTGGTCCCTTCTTTGGGCAGAGACAAAAATCCAGAGACAGAGACCTGTAGCCACAGATGCTTGAGGTCACAAGGTATCCAGAGCTTCCATTGAAGGTCAATTGTATCCACTGTACTTGACCTCTGGTGTGCTTATTTATGCCTACATGCTCTAAACCGTTCCTTCCTTTAAGGTCATCTGCTAGGAGAGCACTGTCAAATTCTGTATGTATTATACATATATAACAGAGTGCAACCAAGAGTTATGGCAGGATAACATTTACCAGCTTATAATCTCCCTCTAGTAGGGACTCACTAACTCTTTATTAAATAATTTAATCTAGCAAGATCATATGCTATGACTCTCCCATGAGGCATTTGGGCAGAAAATTTGTATTCTCTTTGCATATTTGATGCTTGTTATAATTACTTTTTAACTGTAGGTTCTTATTTTCCCCTACCAAGGCATTCTGCTTACATAGTTTTTTAGCTTAATTTTTTTTAGGATGATACATAAGAATATATAAAGTATAGCCCTTTATGACATGCCATGTGATGTTTCAACACATATCTTCATTGTGTGATATTTAAATCAAGGCAAGTGTATCTCTCTTCGCCAACATTTATCATTTATTTATGGTAAAAACATTCAAAATCATTTCATTCAGCCTTTTCAAATATCCAGCTTATTATCCTTACCTATACTTACCCTTTTCTGTGATCGCACATCAGAACTTCTTGCTTCTATGTAGTTATACCGTTAAACAAGTTATATTACAGAGCTATTAAGTTAAATATTTTTACTCAAGTTCCTAGGGATGACATTTGGTCTGTTTCTGTGTACTTCTCTTCTTTTTAGATCAAAGGCTTAGGCTCGGGTTTTAAATTAAATGGAACTTATGAATAAGCATTCAAAAAATGCTCCTTGAAAGCATTAAGTCTCTGAATCTTTTACTGTCCAGCCAGAGTTCCTCTATACCTTAGCTGGAAGAAGGAACAATTTAAATGCCATCTTCTTCTTCAAGCTATTATTAAAAGTTTCTTAGGTACCCATTTAAAAGCCAACATAGCATCATAGCCAGAGGTATTTTTTAATTGTTTTTATTTATTTATATATTTTTGCCAGTCCTGGGGCTTGAGCTCAGAGGCTGGTAACTGTCCTTGAACTTATTTTGCTTAGGGCTAGTGCTCTTATGACTAGAACTATAGTTCCAGTTCTTTTTTTTTTTTTTTTTTTTTTTATTGCATTGTGGGTCTGGAACTCAGGGCCTGGGCACTGTTCCTGACCTTTTGTGTTCAAGGCTAGCATTCTACTACTGTGAGCCACAATGCCACTTCTGGTTTTCTGGCAGTTAATTGGAGATAATAGTTTCAAGGACTTTCCTGCCCACGCTGGCTTTGAATCGCGATCCTCAGATCTCCTGAGTAGCTACAAATATATGCTTGAGCTACTAGCATCCAGACTCACTTCTGGCTTTTCTGGTAATTTATTGGAGATAAGAGTCTCCCAGACTTTCCTTATTGAGCTAGCTTTGAACCTCAATCCTTACAGGCAGAATCTACCAGTGCCTGGCTCAGAGGCTTTATTTTACAGAAGAAAAGATTTCACAGTAGGCGTGAAATTGTTTAAAACAGTCTTTCTACAGCATGGTGACTTAATCAGCCTTTCTGCTTAACTTCACCTTAAATACTGATCCCTTGTGTTCCAGAGTCTGAAGAAACAGCAGTGTGTTTACATTTTCCCTTCTTTTGCTATCAGAATGTATTGTGTCCACATTTTATAGGTACTTAAAGAGAGGAATTAAAATAGACTATTAGTCTTATTTTTCCAAATAAAATTTTTATCTGTTCTAGAAATACTAAAGGAGAAACAAACTCTTAGGCTTTGCATAAGATATGCAAATACTGTCTCTCTATCTGGTATATGTGTGGGTAGGGGTGCAGGTATAGATGGATGGGCAGGTGGGTGTGGGTGTGTGGGTGTGTATGTGCTGGTACTGGGACTTGAACTCAGAGCCTTGCATTCTTGCTTGGCTTTTTCACTCAAGGCTCACACTCTACAACTTGAGCCACATCTCCATTGTTTGCTTTTTGCTGGTTAACTGGAAATAAGAGTCTCACAGACTTTTCAATCAGATCTGGCTTTGAGCCTAGATCCTCAAATCTCAACCTTCTGAATAACTAGGATTTCAAGTGTAAGCCACAGGTATGGCTTTGTCTTTCCATCCTTATCTTAAATGTGTTTCATAAACTAAAGTGACAGTTGTCTTGATTTTATACATTGCTCTCAATCAAAGCTATTTGATCAATGGTGGCTCTCCATCTTTGGGCAGATTCTCCCTTACATTTGATCTTGATAGTTTCAATACTGGCATGATTCAGATTCTGGAAGCATACCAGTTATAATAGTAGATATTAACTTGCAGGGTGGACTCTCTCCAGTTTCTTGATGGTTTAAAGGACAGCCGACTTGCTACTCAAACAGAGCCATGTGGTATTCAAGTTCAGAGAACTTGCTTGAATTAAGTATTTCTTTTATACATTAGTTCCTTCTGATTTATGCAAAAATTAACATAAGACTGGAAGAATGTTCCATCAATCCAGATGCGTTATCCAAGCATTATCTCCTTTTATCTGCCAAACAGATGAAAGGTTAGCCCTTGTTTGGGGGAGCTTCATTTTTCTTGCCTTTTCCCTGGTTGTTCTTTTGCTGTAGGTTCTGGGGCAGTCTGAGAAGCTAGCCCCCCTTACCTCTGTGCCCTGACAGCTCAAGTCTTCACTCAGAACTGTTTTACTCTGAATAAAGGTTTTGTAGCAACCAGAGTTTGTTTTCCCTCAGGGGAAATGTTGTTCTCTAATTTAACTTTGGAAAAGGGAACTTATTCAAGAAATTGAGACTAGAAAACAAAAATGTTAGGGCTCTTCACACTTTTCTTGTACTTGCCTGTTTTTATTCTTTCCCAGAATTTTTTAATGTTTCCTCATTTTCCTCGCTAAAAATAACGCATAACTCCTGTCTTGTTTTTCAACCATGTAGTTATTTGCACAGGTACTTACCAGCAGCCAGAATAAATTTTAAATTGATAAACACTCTAAGTAGTAATAAATATTCTCATGGTTCTTGTAATTGTATAAAACACATAATTTTCAAAAGAAAAAACTGTTGACTTTTACTTCTGAATAAGAAGTTCCAAGTGAACTTTCTAGTCATATTTTATGCTAGTACTAACACTTGAACTCAGAACTTTGCACTCTTTTTTTGGCTTTTTTGCTCAAAGCTGGCACTCTACAACTTGAGCCACACTTCCACTCCCTCTGTCTAATAATTATTATTTCAAAATATGAGCTGGCAGGCAGTGGCCTACCTGGAGACACTGGATCTGCCATTAATGACTTTGGACCACATACACATTCCCCTTAGCTCATCTGTATTTATCTCTCAACCCCTTTCATATAATCATTGTAATAATTGAAGGAGAAGAATTAGTACAAATCTAACTCTTAACAATATATCCAACTCATAGAAATTGCCCTGTGAATTTTCTGTTAACAATAATAATTTTAGTCATAGCATTTTTTAATGCAATGCATTGCAATAAGTCACAAAATGATAAACAGAGAATAGTGTTACTAACTAAATAATAGCCGTATTCTCATTAGAAACTGCAAGAAATCCAAGACCCTAAATTTCAGCATCATGGTGGTCAGGTGCCATGAATTAACTAACTGAACTAACCCTGAGGTTCACAGATGCAGGCCCGGTCACAAAACATGTGTTTTATCTAAGGAAGTGAGACAATTACTTAAAAATATTTTCTTTAGCTTGCAGTGTCAAGTGATGAATTAAACAGCCCTTTGAGTCATCAGAGATGCACTAAAGAAAATCCAACACAGTGCCTGCCCCCAAGTACTTTCCTGTTTTTAATCAGACCTTAGTTCTTTGTCCTTTATTTTTTCAGGCTCTCATTCTGACCTGCCTTGGGATTGTTAAAAGAGGTAGCCGCTCCATTGCCAATGCCAGCTTTCTGGACAGTATTTTATCAAGCAAGACAGATTTTCATTTTGGAAATGAGGCTTTCCACATTATGACATTACCAATAGCTAGTTATGTATGATAAGAGGAAGCAATGATCTTCATTTCATGGCTCGAAGGCTGCATGCTGCTGTTTAACCAGCAGTTTGCACCAAATTTGTTGCATGATTTACTACACAATTCGAAAACATGTGGCTCTGTTCTCAAGTGATTCTCAGCGAAAATATGTGATTCTGTCCTGAAGTGATTCTCAGCAAAAATCGTGCTTCTTGCTTCTCTACCTGGGGGATACATTTCCTGTCACTGTTAAGACAATTCCATGGCTATGGCATGCGTGTGGATTATTCCTCTAGATATTTGACAACACAGGGTGTGACAGAGAGTGAGTCAGGACACAGGGTCCTAGAAGTAGACTAGGATAGCTGTTTTCTTCCACTAAGGTCCTCTACTTAACAAAACATAGAGCTTCTAATGTGCTCCTCTTTGTTGGATAACAATGCCTCTTCTTTATGTGTAAAGCATAGAAAATGTAAGATGCAAGTGGATATCATCTATCTGCTTTCCATTTTACACTGAGATTGGAAACAGGGTGTCCTGTTGAGTCCTTTCTGTTCTTGGTGCTGTGTAGGAGCTGGTGGATTACAGGCCTGAGCTACTCAGGAGGTGGAGGTATGAGGATAATGGTCAAAGCCAACCCAGGCAGAAAAGTCTATGAGACTTTTATCTCCAATGAACCAGTAAAAAGCCAGAAGTGGATCTGTGGCGAAAGTAGTAGACCACCAGCTTGGAACAAAAAAGCCAACTGATAGTGTGATTTCAAGCCCCAGTACTGGCAAAAAAGAAACAAAGAAAAGAAAGTAGTCACTACAACTCCAAAGGAGTTCCGTCACCTTCGAGATAGTCTTCACACCATCAGGGCTGTTCCAGGTGTCCATGCATGTCAATCTCAGAGCATTTGATGCTAGATAGGCTCCATTGTGTGTGCTCCTACCTCCATACCATCCCAGAGTTCATCAGACTCGTACATGCATTAACACAATCTTCCACTTAACGATGAAGCAACTAGGAAATACTAATTCTAAATTCTCTCCAAATCAGAAAGTGATGAGTGGAGCTGAGCTGAATTTAGGGAACACAGGGGTGTTTTGTTTGTTTGTTTGTTTGTTTTGTCAGTCATGGGGCCTGAACTCTGGGCCTGGGTACTGTCCCTCAGCTTCCTACCACTTAAGCCACAGCGCCACTTCCGGCTTTTTCTGCCTATGTGGTGCTGAGGAATGAAACCCAGGGCCTCATGCATGCAAGGCAAGTACTCTACAGTGAGCTAGCCCAGAACACAGGTTTTTTAACTGCAGTTATCCTATGTCTAGGTTTTTATGGAAAGAGAGGAAGAGACACCTGCCCCTCAAAAAAAAAAAAAAAACAGGGTTGCTGTCTGCTCTGGGCTGGAGTCTTTGTTTTTCCAGCTGCTTACCTCAAGTGGACAGTTGTCTACTAGAACACAAGGTAGATGAGAGAAAATGTGGGCTTCCAAAGCTGAACTACCACACAAATGGTTGATGAGTGGTTTGGGACAGTCTTCATCACTGCTGAGCCCGGTGCCAAGACAAGAAAGTAATATCTGCAATGGTGAGGAAAAACATGGCGGGTTGTTTCATGTCCATTCAGTCAGTCAGTCCTTCATTTTCGCCTGCTTACTTTTGAAATTCCTTCTTTCTGGCTCTGGAACTCTCTTTCCTTTTGTGTCCCTTATGGCCTCCTACTGTGTACCTTTCCATACATATCTAAGGAATCAAAGTTACTTTGTAATGCCTCCATTTCCCTTACCTTCAATATCTTGATAAATTGCTTACTTTTTCCTATAAGATGCATTACTCTGCATGTGTGACACCCCCACTTTTTTCTGCTCTTTATTGCCTAGTTGCTTAACACAGAGCTCAGCAGTATTGTGTCCACTAATAACGTAAATCTGGTTGAGTAAACTCCAATATCCTAAATGTTCACATATTTCAGGTTGACTAAATAGAGTATGCTATGCCAACCATATAATGGCACACTATGATGATATTTAAAATGATCATGTAGCCAGGTGCCAATGGCTCATACCTATATTCTGAGCTACTCAGGAGACTAAAGATCTAAAGATCGAGGTCTGAATCTAGCTCAGGTTAGAGAAGTCCATGACATACTTACCTCCAATTAACCACTAAAAAGCCAGAAGTGGAGCTCTAGCTCAAGTAGTAGAGCACTATCCTTGAGTAAAAAAGCTAAGGGACAGTGTCCAGGCCCTGAATTAAAGTCTCAGCACACACACACACACACACACACACACACACACACACACACACACACACACACACACACACACACACACACACACACACACAGAGATAATTTAATCAGGTGTGTTGGTTCATGTCTGTGATTCCACAGCTCAGGAAACTGATCTGGAGTTCAAAAGTTCAAGTCCAGCCTGGAATACACAATAAAATCCTTTCTCAAAAAAAAAAATCTCATAATGTAGAATAACATTATTGACATGAAAACATATCCATAAAACCAAAGTAAAGGAACAAGTCTTCAAGCATAGAAGTA
This sequence comes from Dipodomys merriami, assembly GCF_024711535.1. Taxonomy (NCBI): domain Eukaryota; kingdom Metazoa; phylum Chordata; class Mammalia; order Rodentia; family Heteromyidae; genus Dipodomys; species Dipodomys merriami. The sequence continues at coordinate 21,544,133 of NW_027205603.1, forward strand.
TGTGACCTTACCTTTCTAAAAGCTAAACAAATATTTACATGTATCTTGCATAGGAAAAAGACTGTGGGAGGGTCTTCCTAGTGATCATTTCTCATTCATGGTTTCATGGAGATTTTTATTTTCTTCTATAATCTTTGTCTTAAGTAACTATTTGCTATACAGAAAAATAAATATGTTAGCAAAAGAAATCCTAATGGTCTAGGAGGTAGAGCAGAATCAACATGATGAGTTTAATGATGCAATCATGAGCTATATGCCACATTTACTAGGGTAGAAGTGACTATCTCAGCTTTGTAGGCCAATAAAGAGGAAATAGTTATCTCCAGTAAAAAGGGGGGCAGGGTTGTAAAGTGGCTCATGTGGTATAATGTTTGCCTAGCAACTGATAAGGCCGTGAGTTCAAACCCCAGTGCCACCAGAAAAACCGACAACAAAAAAAGTCACAAAAGGGGGGCATATTTTAAGGCAAAAGAACTTTATATGTCAAGACATGCATGTGGAAGAGGCTTATCTTGTTTTAGGAACAACAAACATTTTAATGTGGTTGGATAAAACAAATGGAGGGGATAATGCAGCAAGAGACACAATGGATATATTGAGATCACTCTTCTGATTAGCTATGACACTGGAACAAAATTTTGAAAAAAAACTTACTGTATTCATTTATGTTTTGTATCTGGGGCCTGAAAATTAACTGATGAAAGACAGATTAACAACAGAGAAGAATTCTCTCTCTCTCTCTCTCTCTCTCTCTCTCTCTCTCTCTCTCTCTCTCTCTCTCTCTCTCTCTCTCTCTCTCTCTCTCTCTCTCTCTCTCTCTCTCACTTTAGCTTTTTCACTCAAGGCTGCTCTTTTTGGAGATAAGAATCTCACAGATTTTCTTGCCTGGGCTGGCTGTGAACCAGGATCCTCAGATCTCAGCCTACTAAGTAGCTACGATTATAAACATGAGCCACTGATGCCCAGTTAGACTATTAATATTTTTAATCTGATGTTCCCAAGACTTCATAGAAAGGAGGCTAAGCCTCAAAGAAGCAATTATATGCCATTTTAACCACAGGTGATGAGTTGCAGAGACGTGACTTGGTGAAAGGGTATTGGGCTAGGTAAGACCAATTCATGTAGGAAGAGACTAGGTACACATGAAGGGAGACACAGACTCATCTCAGTCTGTAATAAGGATTGCTCATCTATTCTTAGTATGTAGGAGGGAAAAATTTATGCCACCTGTACAAAGTGGAAACCTTCATGCATCTGTTGACTCTCAATTGCTTTCAGCTCAACTAATCCTTAACCCAGGATGGCTAATTTAGAGAATGGCCTATTCCAGAATGTTTTATTCCAGACATCATGAAATTATGTCAGCTGCAGGAAAATGGAGGGTTCTAGAGACCTTCATGTCCAGCTAGATAAGCCAAACTCAAAAAGCCAAATATTGAATCGTCTTGCTAATTTGTGGAGTTCAGACAGACCTTAAATTCTGAGGGTGAACGTGGTGGTGGTGGTGGTGGTGGTGGTAATGGTGATGCTGATGCTGATTATGATGAAGATGAAGATAGTTGCCCTGAGTTATGAGCCCAAAAAGGGGTTGTCTGTATTCAGGGATCAGCAGAAAAGATAAGGTTAAAAAGTGGAGAATGCAAATAAGCCGGGCGCTGGTGGCTCACGCCTGTAATCCTAGCTACTCAGGAGGCTGAGATCTGAGGATTGCGGTTCAAAGCCAGCCCGGGCAGGAGAGGCTGTGAGACTCCGATCTCCAATAAACCACCAGAAAACCGGAAGTGGCGCTGTAGCTCAAGTGGTAGAGCGCTTACCTGAGCTGAAGAGCTGAGGGACAGCGCCCAGGCCCAGAGTTCAAGCCCCACGGCCGACAAAAAAAAAAAAAAAGTGGAGAATGCAGAAAGGTGAGGAAGATTGAAGATTGTTGGGAGAGGGGATGTGGGTGCAGGTGTGAGTGTATGAAACCCACTAAGCATGTTTAAACCCACCAAAGGTTGTTTTTGAAAAGTGGTGGGAAGGGAAGCGAGGGGCAAAAAATAAATATGGTGGATGAGGTAAATTTGTTCAAAGTGTACTCTGTGCATGTATGGAAATAATCACAATAAAATTCTTCACATTAAAATACCTGCTAACTCAATAAAATTAAAGAGTAAATAATCAAATAGAATCACATACCTAAGGAAAGGAAAATTATCAGCCTTTCTGGATTCTCTAACAGGTAGCAACAAGATGGTCTCCAACTTGCCCCACCTTTGTCAAACACTGAGGGGCTAAGATTAGGTCTGTATCTTTAAGAATTGGCCAAAGGCACTTGGCATAAAAAGAAAGAAACAAACAAAAAACAAAACCCAAAAACTTCAGTGGGAAAACTGGTCTGGTGTGGCCCTGCAGAGTCTCCAGTGCAGAGGGACTGTGTCTCCTTAGAGTTCTAGGGACTATTCCATTGTAATTGTATTGGTTTGGACCCCAGGCCTAATCATTTTGTGAGGTTGTCATCCATCTTTACTAAACCCAGTGGCGGTAATGCTAGGAAGAAAAATGAAATGAAATTTCAAGTATCCCAGAGTGGCCAAGAGAGAATGTGCAGAATTTTAATACACAGCAGAAACGTTATGCTATCACAAGGGGAGGTGACTCATGTATCACATTCCTGATGAAAACAGAAGAGATCTGTTCTGTTTTATTTTTCTTTTCCTTTTTATGAGTGATACATGCATGCTTTAGAGGCCTTTGGATCTGGGTCTTAGACAATTTTCTTGTGTTGTCTATAGTTAATTGATCTTTCTCTTTAAAGCAAGGTGTTTCTTTGTCCCTTGATTCTTCTATCCAATCACTAGTTAATCTGCCTTCCTATCTGGTAACTAAATCTCACTCTAAAAAACAAACTATAAAAATAGGAAAGGACAACCAAAAACCAAGTTCTCGAGTTTGTTCAAATCATCTCAAGCTGAATTATGCACTCCAGGGAGTTTAATTATTCTAAATCAGAGTCATCTGTAAGATGGGCAGGAAGGGTTTATTTAAGTAGCTCTGCTTCCTTCTTCCTTAGACTCCAGAATTCTAAGGACCCTTTCAGCTTGAAAGTGGATGTGGCATTGGGTCTGATTCTGTGGACAGTTAGTAAATGCCAAGTGTTCTGAGAAGATTTGAAAACTGTTGAAATTCTTCTACACAACTTCATCCAAAGTGTCCTTTAACAGTCAGATTACAGTGTTATGAAAGCTTGGAAGTTTGGGAATAACTTAAAAACCACCTATTTGTCTGGCATCTAGTGAGGTTTAAGGTGGCCAGATAACAGTGAACAACCAGTTCAATATAAATTTTTAATAAGCAGCAAATCAGTTGTTAATATATAATGTTACATGGGATACAACTAAAATTATTTGCTCTTCTTACTTGAAATTCAAATTTAACTAGCTATCTTCTATTTTGCACTTGTTAAAAGTGATAACTGTCTTATCATGTCCCCTTTTTGGATAGAGGTTTTAAAACAATCATTCGATGTACCATTGTTCACTTTTGAAAACAACATGCAAATTTCAGCAAAAATGTATTACTTGATCAAAAACGTGTCAAGTACATATTTATTTGTTAAATAAAATTATGGAACTTTTACCCATTATTAGCTTGTGATAGTAATTTCTCTTAAAAGTTTCTTCCTAGTTGGGTGCTGGTGGCTCACACCTATAATTCAGGAAGCTAGGTATTCAGGAAGTTGAGAGCTTAGGATCTCAGTTCAAGCTCAGAGTGGGCATACAAATGAAGAGCCTCTTATCTCCAGCAAACAGGCAGAAGTAGTGGTGTGGCTAAAGATGCACACTATCAGCCTTGAGCACAAAAGCTAAACTAGAGCATGAGGCCCTGAGTTCAAGCCCTAATAGCAACACCAAAAATAAATAAAAGTTTATTTTTACTAGGAGACTGGTGGGTCATACCTATAATTCTAGTTACTCAAGAGGTTGAAATTTGGAGATTCATATTCAAAGCCAGCCTGGTAGAAAAGTCTAGGAAACTTCTCTAATTACTCACTAAAATGCTAAACTGAAGGCATAACTCAATTGCTCAGAAGCACCAATTGAACAAATATGACAACATAAAATAAAAATGCCTTATCAATTATTATTGTTTAAAATTTTACTTATTTTGTGACAGCTGGAAAATAAATACAAAATTCCTTTTGTCTTAAATCTACTAAAAGTGTGCAGAATTCAGACTTCCTATCTTTCAAATCAGGCAAATAAATAGACAGTCTGGTACTGAGTGTTTCTCTTAGAGAAATCTACCTTTGTTGGATCGTGTGATTTCAGATTAGCTTCAGTGGGCTGTTTTCTTGGATGTGGCTTCAGTTTTGAAGTGAATTTGCAACTACTTGATTTAACTACTCCAAGAGCCTTCAGGAAAAAAAGCAATCCATGAGAGACAACAGTCATTCTTCATTGGCAGGCTGTGCATACACAGAAATGTGTTAGTTGTTCATGGCCTGTGGGCCTTGCAGGGTTGATTGAAATACTGTTTTCTGAAAATTGGGTTGTCATGTACCAACCAGAAAGCAAGGTTCAGAAGTTGGGGGTGGGGATAAACATTTTGGTGGTGTTTTGCTGTGCTTTTGTGGCTGTTTTCAAAGAAATGACATTTTTATTGCCTGTCAATATTGAATATGCTTTTGAAGTATCTTGTCGATGCTAATCAGTTACACTGTGTCCTTTAATAGATGCGTACCATATCTTTGTGCTTCATTTTTTTAATCACAATTTAGTTCTTTCTGTAAAATTGTGGTAGCAAAATAAAGAAAAATAACTTTATAGAAATAACCAAATTTATTAATAAAATGATGCAAAAATATTTCTAATATAAAAAACTAATAATGAATTTTATTTTAAGGTGTTAGTTATTAATGGTGAAAATGAAAAAAAGTTAAAGAAAAGAAAACCTTCTGGATGCCAATGGCTTACGCCTGTAATCCTAGCTACTCAGAAGGCTGAGATCTGTGGATTGCAGTTTGGAGCCAGCCCAGGCAGAAAAGTCTGAGATTCTTGTCTCCACTTAGCCCAAAGAGGAGCTGTTGCACTAGCCTTCAGCACAAAAAGCTCAGGAACAGTGTTCAGGCCATGACTTCAAGCTCCAGGACAACAAAAAGGGAGGAAGGAAGGAAGGAAGGAAGGAAGGAAGGAAGGAAGGAAGGAAGGAAGGAAGGAAGGAAGGAAGGAAGGAAGGAAGGAAGGAAGGAAGGAAAGAAAGAAAGGAAGGAAGGAAAGAAAGGAAGGAAGGAAAGAAAAGAAGGAAGGAAAGACGGAAGGAAGGAAGGAAGGAAGGAAGGAAGGAGAAAACCTATTTTGGCTGCACTGGAAATATCTATAAGGCATACCAGAAAAGTTATTATAGGAAATCAAAGTCCAAAAAGGTCTTCCAAGTTGTGTTAGACAGCTCTTTGTTACTATAACAAACACCTAAGACAGTCAACATAAAGAGAGAAGTTATATGACATGGTTGCAGAGATGCACTATCAATTGGCAGTTGCTTTGAGGCTTGAGAGATAGCACACCATGGGGGAGCATCTTGTTAAAGGGAAGGTAAATTATGGTAGATAGATGACAACCAGGCTCATGTTAGATGTGAATCATGGTCCAAATATTGCCAGAATTTGATATTTGCATTTATCTTTGTCTTGATTTTTTGTTTATGAAATGACATATATTAAGGTACTGTTGGAAAGTATACTGAATGTTTTAGAAAATACAATGATATAACATTGACCTTGCTTTTCTCCTTTGACCCAGGAAAGAAATGATCTCAGTTGTAGTGTGGAGAAAGGTTTCTCTCTCTTTTTTGGTACAGCTACTAGGGCTTAAACTCTGGACGTGGGCACTGTCCCTTAGCATTTTGCTCAAAGCTAGTGCTTTACCACTTGAACCACAGCTACACTTCTGGCATCTTGCTGGATGGCAATTAGAATCTCATGGGCTTCTCTGACAATGCTGACTACAAACTGCAATGCTCAGATTTCAGCCTTTCCTAAGTAGCTAGGATTATAGGCATGAGCCACTAGTGCCTGGTTCTATAAGATCTCTTCTTTTAACAATAGGAACTAACTTGAGCACCTGTTATCTTTGCCTTTCTGAAGAAGGAATGGGATGAGGGGTATCAGTAGCTATTGACATCAGTTAGAATTAGGCCCCTTTGACATGGGTGCAGTCCACACTGTGGATCCCACAGCAAAAGATGATCCGGGTAGTAGCTGTACAAGGACAGCTAGCTGACCATGATTGCTATTTCCTTGCAGGTTGACTTGGGACTCCTGCGCTTTGTCACTGCTGTAGGGACACAGGGTGCTATTTCTAAGGAAACTAAGAAGAAATACTATGTCAAGACTTACAAAATAGATATCAGCTCCAACGGAGAAGACTGGATCACCATAAAGGAAGGAAATAAGCCTGTAGTAAGTATGCTGGCCACTCTCCCACCCTCAACCAATTCAGGCTTTTAAATGGATAATCAATTTTTAGTTGTTTGTTTGGGAGCTTTCTGTCTGGTTGGTTTATTTTTGAATTGATTTTAAATGAAAAGTGCAATCAGAGGTTTAAATATAACCAAAAGGTCTCATGTTCACAGACCCAGAAACCAAGAGGAAATTATATAGATATTTCCAAGGAAAGTCAATGCAGTGAAATTAAGTGACCCATTCAGGAATTGCTTTAAACCTCCTGTGGGGACACTGACGGTGTCCTCTTAGCAGCCTGGGAGTTTTGGTTGAGGGGTTTGGTTCCCCTCCCCCATTCTAGTGTCTCTTCATTCTTGTTTGTAGATTTCATTTTTCTTCTACTCTAGCTGGTTTTACACAATGTCCTTCTTCCATTGATCCCAGTGGCTGGGATTTACACGTGCATGTAGCTGCTTCTGATGAGCATTGATAGAACTAAAGGTATTTTGCTGAGTTCTTTCAGATCACACAAAAAATACACTCTCCTGCCAGCTTCCAGTGATGGTGGTAACCCAGACCAGGCCATGTCTCTAGGCTCTGCCCTCAGTCAATTGAAACTGGGTTTTTGTTTTTGTTTTCTCAGCCTGACTGCTTTGATTTACTAATCAAAAGATTTGTGAGAATGCATGCCCACTGTTTGCTCCAAATCAAAAATATTTCCTAGAGGCCAGCAGAGTAGCACACAAAACATTGGTAAGAGTTAGTAGCAAAGTTCCAGGTACCCGGAAGGCTTGGACTTGGAAAGGGGCCAATGAGCATATCTTGGTTTCATTTTTGAGCACTTGTGGCCTGATTTTCTCTTTCCAGATCTGGAATAGAGAAAAGTATTCATTCCCTTTGATTAGTGGTAACCCCCTGCTGTCATTTCAGCAAGCAAAGCAGAAGCATGCATTGGGGGATAGCTGCCTTGGGAGGAAGTGATGGACTTGGAGTTCAAAGGCCTGTCCTTCTCTGAAGGATATGGTACCTGTTTTCCACCTGGGAAGAAAACCCCTCACCATCAACCCTGGTGGAGATTAAGCAAGGGAATTCTGACCCCAGGTTTCAAGCCTTCTTGTTTTGTAACAGATTTCTGAAGACATGTTTTAGCTGTAAACAAAAACCCACATGCTAAAAACATAAAGAACCACGAAGAGTAAGAAAAAGTAACTTTGGACTCTTAGGCTTTTAGGCCTGTGTGTGTGTGTGTGTGTGTGTGTGTGTGTGTGTGTGTGTGTGTGTGTGTGTGTGTGTCTGTGTGTGTCTGTGTGTGTCTGTGTGTGTCTGTGTGTCTGTGTGTCTGTGTGTCTGTCTGTGTCTGTGTCTGTGTGTATCTGTGTCTGTGCTCTTGAACTCAGGGCCTGGATGCTGTCCTTGACCTTTTTGCTCAAGGTTATCACTCTACTACTTGAGCCACAAGTCCATTTTTGTGGGGTTTTTTGTTTAGGGGGGGCGTTGTTTGTCTTTTGTTTGTTTGAGGTTTTATTTGTTGTTTTTAGTGGAGATAAAATCTCACAGGCTTTTCTGCCCAGGCTGGCTTCAAACCATGATCCTCAGATCTCAGACTCCTGAGCAGCTACGATTATAGACGTGAGCCATTGGTGGCCTGCTAAGGTCATTATTTTTAAAAGCAAGGGCTACTCCTCTAGGTGGTCTCTCTGCCGCTGGTTGCCTGGCCCAGAATGAGCTATAGGAAGCTCTGCGGGTGACACAGATAGACTTAGAATGTCCTGGAACACAGAGGGGGATCTGCAGTAGGGGGTGGAGTGAGTAAGGAGGGACCCACCAGAAACAGATACTTGAATTTGGCTGAGGAACTTCACTGGGACTCATCCATCTGGAGCATAATATCTGCTGCCACCCTTCCCTCAGTGCTCTGGAACATTTCAGACACAACCCTTCTATTCTTAGGGACATCGGCATGCCTTCCCCTAGGACAGGCCTTCAACCAGCACCAACTTCAGCTGCACAGAATGGGTGTGTGTATGCTTACATGGGCTCCCCAATCCCAGTGACACTCCCCCCATATATGCAGAAGGCACCCCTCCTCAACATGTACACAGCCATCTTGCTAACTGTTGTCCTTTGGGGAGTGGACTGGAGACCTCATCTTTCTCAAACTTACTGTGCAGTCTAGGCTCTTGTCTCCTCATCCTCCCGCCTCTGCCTCCCCAATTCCGGGATGACATGTATGTATTACCAAACCTGGTTACCCCTATTGTCTTTTGACACAGCGAATGCTTTACAGAAAGAATGAGAGAGTTGCCGAAGCCAGACAGAAACCTAAAGTCACCATGAGCCAGGATAAATGTTTTAAGTCACCTCTGGAGAGACCAAGCATACAACGAGCTTTATAAAGCGTCACTTCAAGTGGTCCCTGTAACAATGCTTTCCAAAGCTGTAGTCTCTTGGAAAGCTATAGATACGATTAGAATGGCATTCTACTTTGGACATGATTCTCCTGATTACCATCATTTGAAAAAAAATGACAAGTTATTAATGCCATTTGTCTTGATAGACAGTGTTTACATTGTAATTAACTTGCGGAAGTAGACTTTTGGATTTGTTTTGAATACATAAAATCTGTTAATAATTAGCCCTTTTGTTTTCCCATGTAGATCTTTCAGGGAAACACTAACCCCACAGATGTTGTGTTTGGAGTTTTCCCCAAACCCCTGATAACGCGATTTGTCCGAATTAAACCCACAACATGGGAAACTGGCATATCTATGAGATTTGAAGTGTATGGCTGCAAGATTACAGGTAAGCTCCAGGCCCAAGATCACCTGGTTCTGATTGGTGCAAACCTTTAAATACAAGAAAAACAACTTAGTGTTAATGTGGGTCATTTTTGTTTGGTAGTGAAGAGAATACACTTTGGATTTGAACAAATTGAATTCCAGTTCAACCTTACTACTCATTAGTCTTATTTCTGTAGTTGATATCCTTACATTTCATAGCCTCAGTTATCCCACCTGGAAAATATTCATAGTTCTGTTTATGCTACACAGACTGCGTGTGGTAATGGGTATGGTAATGGTGGATGTAAAGCAATAGTATAGTCTGGTGTGGGGTAGGGACTTGAGTGCCATCTTTTGCACTATAAATTCCATGAGGGCACATACTAGGTCTTGTATCTCTGCTATTTTAGGTGTACAACATGCTGACTAGAACTTAGTAGATTGACAATAAACAACTGTTCTATGAGATGTTCTCCAATAGTATTATCTTCTCAATTTTGAAACTTAAAGGAAATCTCTTCAGCTATAGTTTAGGAGTTTAGCCTCTGAAAATTACTTCTTTGCTCATACCAAAAAACTTTCTCTGGGATTTTGTCTTTGCTTTTTGGTTGTTGTTGTTGTTGAGTGAATGCATTATCATTGGAAATTACCTTGTAGATGTTCCTAGATTTTCAGTTTGTTTCTCAAATACCAGCAGAATTTTAAAAGTCCCTGTTAAATGTGGCATAAATAAGTAGATTGCTGCCATTTGAGAGATTTAAAAAAAAAATGGCTGGAAATGAAGGGGAGATCAGCACAGAGATGGAGATCAAAAACTGGGCCTGGTGTGGGTCTCACTAGTTTCCTGGCCTTCAGTGCTACTGGGACTTGTCCAATGATTTTTTTTTACTATTAGCCTGTGTTCTGATGAAATAGAAGTCATGTTCAAATTCCTTTCTGCTTAAGTAAATATATTGCAAAACTTCATTTAAAAATTATTACAATCAGAAAGTCAATAAAAATGTAATCTCTATATTAACTTAAAAAATATAGACACAGAATTAATAGACTGGTCCACTCAACTAAAAGTAAATAACTTAACCAAGTGCTAGTGACTCTTATATTTGTAATCCTAAACTACTCAGGAGGCTGAGATCTGATTCAAAACTAGAAGGCCAGGCCCAAAAGTCCAAGATGCTTTTATCTCCAATTAAACATCAAAAAGCCAGAAGTGAGGGTATGGTTCAAGTGGTAGAGCATCAGTCTTGACTGAAAAAGCACAATGAGAGCATGAGACCCCAAGTTTAAGCTCCACGAGCAGCACCAAGAAAAATGTACATATGAATGTACATATTTAGGGTGCTTAATTACTCATTACATTTTTATTGTTTATTCTCTTAGTAGGATCACTTTTAGAGAAAGAAAACAGGGGAAAAATTAAAGGGGGAAAAATCACCTTGGGAATTTACCATGAAATAAGTTATTTGGAGACAAAATAATGAAGTACACAGTGGGATCCATTTTCTAAAGTAAAAACCACATGTGATTTTATGCCAGTTTTGTTGTTGTTGTTGTTGTTGTTGATCATGGGGCCTGAACTCTGGGCCTGACGGCTGTTCCTCAGCTCTTTAGCTCAAGGCTAGCGCTCTACCACTTAAGCCACAGCACCACTTCCTGTACCAGTTTTCTTTATTTCCGTCGTAGAAGGTGACTTATTTAATTGTCTTAGAATCTAAGACAGTAATGTACTATGTGAAGTTATTTCTTTTTTCCTCCCCCCCCCTTTTGATTTATCCCATGGCACCCTGTGTCTTTATATACGTTTATCTAATTTGGGGAAGGGAAAGGGAATAACAAAGGAGACAAAGGACAAAGGGTAAACCAATGAAATAGCAATACACACAAGACACTATGTTGAAAATGAACTTTACAACTTGGGAGGGAGGTGAGTCATGGGGGAGGAAAAGTGGGAGACAATGAAGAAGGGTAACAATGTTCAACAAGACATATACTCATTACCTTACTTATGTAACTGTAGCCCCTCTGTACATCACCTCTACAATGAAATAAATAAAATAAAAGGAATCTAAGACAGAAAGTCCAATGTCTTGAAAGCAGGAATTGGGTAAAGAAGGATCTGAAAAAGAAAGGGGATGGAAAAGCTAGATACAACCTTGGCTCTGTTTTAATCAGTAGTTAAATACCAAAGAGTTCTAGGTCATTTCAGAGCATTGTTTGAGAGGATACTCATAAATTCCTAGCAACAAGGCCACATGAGTCTGGGTGGAAATTTCTAGCCCACTTTTATCTTATCTCATCATGGCACTCTATCAAAACGAAGAAAAAAGAAGAAGATTGTTTTATTTTAAAAGTATTAGTTTGAACTCTGAATTTCTAGTCTTTTAAATATTTATATCATGTTCCCTCAGTTAAGTGAAATAGTTCTGAACCCAAATTTATTTTTAGTCTTCACAAGGATTTCTTCAAGAAGTAATTCTGAAACTGTGAGCAAAGAAAGAAAATAATGTATTTGACATTTTTTAGAGACTTTTTCAAATTTGAGCTGGTAGTGGGGCTTGAACTCAGGGCCTTGAATTCATGTTTGGCTTTTATGCTCAAAGCTGACATTATACCACTTGAACTATATCACTTGAACCTCTACTTCCCTCACTGGATTTTTTTAAATGTAGTTAAATGATATTTAAGCATAGATGTCTAAGTTAGGATATTCTTATATTTTCTAGCATTGCCTATTTTATTATTGTTTTAAGTAAATTGTGTGTGTTTGTGTGTGTGTGTGTGTGTGTGTGTGTGTGTATACGCATGCGCGCGCATGCTGGTACTGGGGCTTGAATTCAGGTCCTCTGTGCTGTCCCTGATTGTTTTGCTCAAGGCTTACCCTCTACTACTTGAGCCATGACTCCACTTTTGGCTTTTTGCTGGTTAATTGGAGAAAATAATCTCATGGACTTTCCTGCCCCTGCTGGTTTCACAATCCTCACATCTCAGCCTCATAAGTAGCAAGGATTACAGATGGGGGCCACCAGCATCTGGTTTAGGTTGATAATTTTATGTTTAGACTCCTAGTGTTAATGTCTTAATCATGATGTATCTCTACCGAGATAACTCTAATCTCCAAGTCATTGATTTGGGCAGTTTTTAGGGAGGCTGATGTGTTACAATAATAAACACATGGACAGAAGTTGCATTGTCATATCCATACTTAGGACTGTCTATTTAGTGAGTTCTTGAATACAAGATGTTGTATTTCTCTGATGTCTGTAAGATTAACCATATGAAGATGTAATAAACTTAAATGAAAAATATTGGCTTGAAGTAAGGGCTCCCTAGTTGGTACCTAGTAAATAAAGCAGGACATGGCACTCAAAACTTGAACTTAGGGAATGTTCTAACAAGTATGTAATAAGACAATCATATCTTATTTTCTTCTTGGATACTAACAACAAAGCATTTTCTTCTTTTTGAGAGCCCTGGTGTAGTCAGAGTGCAGATTAATGAAAGAATAGGAATCTCATATCACTGTTTGACTGGCAGTTCCTTGAGAGCAGACGCCTCTTTAAAAACAAATTGCAATTAAAAACTGCTGTGAGAACATGGCACATGACTTCCACAGTTTCCAAGATTGAACCTAATTGTGTTTGTGTGTGTGTCTGTGTCTGTGTGTCTGTGTCTGTGTGTCTGTGTCTGTGTCTGTATCTGTACTGGCCCTGGCGCTTGTACTCAGGGCCTGGGTGCTGTCCCTGAATTTTTTTTTCTTTTTTCTTTTTCTCAAGGCTAACACTCTACCACTCGAGCTACAGCTCCATTTCCAGCTTTTGGGGGGATGAATATTTGGAGATAAGTGTCTCACAGGGTTTCCTGCCCTGGCTGGCTTTGAACCGTGAGCCTCAGATCTCAGCCTCCTGAGTAGCTAGAATTACAGATATGAGCCACTGGCAAATGGCTTAAACCTAAATTTTTATTCAGAAATTACTTTTTAGAAATATAGGAACCCAACATGGTGTGGTAGCTCAAATCTACAATTCTAGCTTCTTGGGAAGCAGAGATCAGAGACTTGCAGTTCAAAACCAGTCCAGACAGAAAAGTATATGAGATTCCAACTCAACCAATAGCTAAGCATAGCGACTCATACATGTTCTCCCAGTTACAGGATGAGCACCATGTCCAAGTGCAGTGGTGTGTGACTGCCATCCCCAGTAACACGGGGAAGCATTTTAGCCTAAAAGCAAGACTCTACTTCTAATAAATAACACAAAAAAGAGCTGGAGGCATGACTCTAGTGGTAGAGTACATGCTGTGCAAGTGTTAAGTCCCTGAGTTCAATCCCCACTAGCACATGTTATGCCTAAAAAAAAGAAAAAAGAATATAGCAACGCTGGAAATCCACAGTAGGTAGTGGTGAATCACTGTAAAGAGCTATGCAGAAAACAAGGGGTGGGAACCAATCTGCTGTATACATGAATGACAAAGGAATGTTTTCATTGTTCTGAAGAAGTGGGCTTCTTTGTTTTGACAAAGGCATAAAATAGTGAACATAAAATTAGAGATTCTGCTTTGTGTGTGAAAATGTACCCTGGACTCTGATCTCTTGGGCTCATTAACCAGAAATATGCAACTACGGACTCCCATTATAATTCACAAGACTGTCTTAGACACCACAACTCCAGAGCTGCTTCCTGAGTCCAAAGGAAGATAAAGTTAGGCTCATTCACCCACTTCTTCAAACACAAACATGATTCTCTTATCCTTTGAAAACTGATTAACTGGGTATTTGATTTGCTAGTGTATGTCAATTTTCCCATGAAAACTGAGCTCAGAAATCTATATCAGTAGAAACACTACTTCAATCTGCCAGTGCAGATCCCATTTCTGCCTTCCATCCAGGTTTTAAGCATTCCAAACAATTACCAATTCAATTTGACGCAGATAAGCAACAAGTAATTTTTAACCTAAGGAGGTTCCATGCAATATACTAAAAAATATTCATTGCTTCCCCAAAATTGTAGTTTAGCTAAGAATCTTGTTTATTATTTTGTTTGTTGGTTGCTTTGCTCAGTCTGGGCCTACTGTAGAAGAACACAGTGAGAAATTAGCATCTCTTCCAAATCTTGTACTAATGTTAAGATGTTTCCCTCAGTCACAAAAGAAAAGAGTCATGTGGTTTTTACTCAAAGACAAATTAATGTGCCTCTTCATTGTTTCTGGATGAGGAAGACCCAGGAGTGGGAGTCTAACTTTGGCCTGTGGCTATGCTGCATGGCAGTTTGGTATCACTAGGTTTGTGGTAATGTAAACTGAGCCTAACTAACTCTGCATTAGAGAATGGCCATTAACCTGGCAAGGGTCTGTTCTCCTTATATTTTTCCAGTTAATTACATTTTTTCTCCAAATAGTAACATCTGGTCCCCATTACCAGCTAAACATTGCCTTTATAAAAACTGGGTTTGAATCAAGCAGGTATGAAAGACCACAGTAACTAAAAAATAAAAAGAAAAGAAAAAGAAAACATTACTTCTATTTTTAATACTACAGTTTCACAGTTCTTCAGCAAAATAGTTTTATGAATCTTTTCTAAATCCTCATTGAGTTTATTCTTGGTTACCAGATTCTTGCTCTAGCTAAGAGCAAATATATGGCTGACTTATCGGAAAGAGCACTGGAGAAATGACAGCTGCCTTTTATTGAATTAATAAATTTAGTCATTAACAAATATTTGTTAAAGATGACAATGCATAAAACAGGTCATAAGGAGTCCTAGAAAGTGGAAACATTTGACTTGTTTTCTGTTCTCAAAGAAACTAAAATCCAGGAAGACAAAGAGCAGCAATTTGAAGAACTGAATGATCATCAATGTGTGAAAAATGCAGACAGAAGGCCAGGCTCCAGAAGGTCACAACTGTAATCCTAGTTACTCAGGAGGCTGAGAACTGAGGAAGCAGTTCAAAGCCAGACTGGGCAGGGAAGTCTATAAGGCTGTGGCATGAATGATAGAACACTAGCCATGAGCAAATAAAAAGTTCAAAGACAAGGTCCAGGCCTTGAGTTCAAGTCCTAGGACTGGCACCAAAAAAAGAGAAAAGAAGAAAATAAGGGAAGGAAAGAGGAAGGAAGAGAGGGGGGAAGGAAGGAATGAAAAAGGAAGGAAGGAAAGAAGGAAAGAAAGAAAGAAAGAAAGGGAGGAAGGAAGAAAGAAAGAAAGAAAGAAAGAAAGAAAGAAAAAGAAAGAAAGAAAGAAAGAAAGAAAGAAAGAAAGAAAAAGAAAGAAAGAAAGAAAGAGAAAGAGGGGCTGGGAAGGTGGCTTAGTGGTATTGTGCTTGCCTTGTATGCATGAAGCCCTGGGTTCAATTCCTCAGCACCACATAAGCAGAAAAAAAAAGCCGGAAGTGGCGGTGTGGCTCAAGTGGTAGAGTGCTAGCCGAGGGAGCAAGGGAGGGAGGGAAGGAAGAAAGGAAGGAAGGGAGAGAGAGGGGGAGAGAAAGGAAGGAAAGAAGGGCAGATAGAATACTGTGAAGCATCCCAGACAAGGAAAAATATGTCTAGATACAGAATGGAAAAGCTGAATAAATGAAAACTTTAAAAATGAGTATAGCCAGGAGCCAGTGGTTCACACCTGTAACCCTAGCTACTTAGGAGGCTGAGATCTGAGGGTTGTGGTTCAAATCCAGCCTAGGGAAGAAAGAATCTGAGACTCTTAGCTCCAATTGACTACAAAAGAAGGAAGAGGAGGAGGAGGAGGAGGGGGAGGGGGGAGGAGGGGGAGGGGGAGGAGGAGGGAGGCGGCAGCAGCTGCCAGAAGTGAGGCTATGACTCAAGTGGTAGAGCATCAGTCCTGAGTGAAAAAGCAAGCAAGCTTATGAGGCCCTGAATCACTAGCACAATACGTATACATATATGTGCATGTATGCATACATACATATAGTCCTCAGCACAAGGATTTAGTGTGGAGGGAAGGACTGATATGATCAGCACACCCCACATTGGAGGTCACAGTGGAACTTTTGTGTGGGATTCCTAGGCAGTAAAAAGTAGGCATGGACAAAAAAAAAAAAAAACAAAAAAAAAAAAACTTTCCATTTGCCGGGCGCTGGTGGCTCACGCCTGTAATCCTAGCTACTCAGGAGGCTGAGATCTGAGGATCACGGTTCAAAGCAAGCCCGGGCAAGAAAGACCGTGAGACTCCTATCTCCAATAAACCACCAGAAAACCGGAAGTGGCGCTGTGGCTCCAGTGGTAGAGCGCTCGCCTTGAGCTGAAGAGCTGAGGGACAACGCCCAGGCCCAGAGTTCAAGCCCCACGACCGACAAAAAAAAAAAAAAAAAGTAGGCATGGAGAGGACAACTTCTGGATCAAAGTCGGGGCTCTCTCCCCCACCTCTCATCTCCCATTCTCCTTCTAAACAATTTCAGCAAGTTTCACTGTCGTGTTTCATACACGTGTTTTAAAGTACTTCCACCATATTTACCCCCCTTCACCCTTCATATATCTTCAACCTATTGTAAACTCTAAACTTTACCTTCTCTGGTTCATTCTGCCTCCTAGATTACCCGTGCTCTGGAATGCTGGGCATGGTGTCTGGACTTATCTCTGACTCCCAGATTACAGCTTCCAACCAAGGGAACCGAAACTGGGTGCCAGAAAACACCCGCCTGGTGACCAGTCGCTCTGGCTGGGAACTGCCGTCAGCCCCGCACCCGTATGTCAATGAGTGGCTGCAAGTGGACCTGGGAGAGGAGAAGATCGTGAGAGGCATCATCATCCAGGGCGGGAAGCACCGGGAGAACAAAGTGTTCATGAGGAAGTTCAAGATTGGCTACAGCAACAATGGCTCAGACTGGAAAATGATCATGGACGACAGCAAGCGCAAGGCTAAGGTGAGGTCCTGGGCCCGGGACCACACCTGTGGCTCGTCATTTCTCATGCCTTAGACTGAAGTCAAGGGTTTCCAGCATTTCTCTAAGGAAGTACTGGTTCTGGTTTTGTCAGCAACATCTCTATCACTGGGACTAACAAGTCCTTGGTGTTGATCATGATGTCTGTGAAGTTAATAGCTTTGCTGGACCCCTTGCTTTCTCTGTGGGAATGGCCCACAGTCCACCCCCTTCTCCAAGATATCCCTGCAGGGAGAGTGGACTTTGATCAGAAGACAGCCACCTAGAAGAACCCATAGCCACCAACACAACTGGTCTGTCTGTTGTCCCTTTTCTCATCTACCTGGTTTAAGTGTTTTATTTCTTACATTATTTTTGCTGTGAACTCAGGGATTTGACCTGCTAGATAAGCACTCTACCACTGAGCTACAGCCCCCAGACACTGTTTTTAAATGTTTAGTTGTGCTGGAAAACCAGGCAAAGGTAGCTCATGTTGTAATTGTAGTATTCAGGAGGCTGGGGTTCCAAGCCAGTCCCAGCAGAAAAATCAATGAGACTCTTTATCTCCAATTAACCAGCAAAAAGCCAGAAGTGGAAGTGTAGCTCGAATGGCAGAATACTAGCCTTGAGCCCAAAGCTAAGGAGAGTGCAAGGCCCTGCATTCAAGCCCCAACTCCCCCTCCCTCCCCTCTCCCTCCCTCTCTCCCTCTCTCTCACTCTCTCTCTCTCTCTCTCTCTCTCTGTCTCTGTCTCTCTCTCTCTCTCTGTCTCTCTCTCTCTCTGTCACACACACACACATGCTTACGCTCGAGCATGCACACATACACACAGAGCAATTGTGATGGAATACACTTAGTATAAAATTTATCATCTCAACCTTTCTAAGCATTCAGTGAAGAATGATCAAGTGTAATCAGATGGTTTTGCAGTCTCCAGGGCTTTCTCATGCTGTACAACTGAAATCTGTACCCATTCAGTCACAATTACTCATTTCTCCCTTATGACTCCAGAAGTCACCATTCACTTCACTCTCATCTATATGAACTTCACTCTGCTCAAGCCTCGTGTTGGATGTAAAGTATTTTTCTCTAGAGAAGCAGCATAATGTCCTCTAGACCCATCCATGTTGTAGCAGTGTCAGAATTCCCTTCTTTAGGGAGGCTGAATATTCATTATGTCTAGACCACGTACTCTTTATCCATTCATCCACTAATAAACATTTGGATTGAAGGATCCGCCCCACAGAAAGTCAGCAGTTTAGGTCTATTCACATTGTGGACATGGAATTTGGTGGATGATAATTGTCCCTCAACACAACTGGCCTTTTCGCCTCAGCCTTACAATCCTGCTTGGCTCAGAACTTGCCCCTCTTGTGGAAGTAGCTCATAGTTCAGTAGCAGGAATATTATTCTTCTACCAACCTGGCAACTATGAGAGTGTGGTTAGGTATGATGTTAGGCATGGTACTACAGGCAGGAAACAATCCCAAGTACTGCTGCCAGCTGACACTCCTCCAGATCTGACCACTCTGAGGAGACCATCATGGCTCCACAGATTGCAGGTTGGCCCCAGAGCAGCTGGCCACCAGCAGGCCTATGTTAGGATAAATGTAAGAATTTCTTGCTGTGTTAATTTGTGGCTTCCAAAACATTTTTCGTGTTACATTACCTATGTGCATTGACTTTCTTGTATATATTTCACAAACTTGAATCCTCATCCTTTATGTTCACCTCTCTTGGTTGGGTATAAGGAACCATCTGTCTTCCTAGCTACTCAGAAGGATGAGATATGACAATTGTGATTCAAAGCCTCCCTGGGCAGGAAAGTCCATGAGGCCAAAAAGCCAGAAATGGAAGTGTGGTTCATGTGGTAGAATGCCAGCCTTGAGTGCAAAAGCTTAGGGACAGTACCCAGACCCTAACTTCAAGCCCCAGTACCAGCACATACACACACAAACAAAAGAAAGTATGAAATAAACCCCAGAGCCTAGAGCTTCATATGTGTGCATGTTTTCTGCAGGGAGCAAGCAAGACTATGGCTTCATGTACCACACCGTATAAGCTATAGATCTTCATTTTCCTGCATCTGCTGATGGTAGGGTGTTCTGATGTGACATGTTCTTAAATATGAGGGCTCTGAGAAAACAAGCTGCCATATGATTTTTGCTTTCTATCTTTAATACTAGTATTTGAACTCAGGGCCTTGAGGTCAACCCATCCTCTACCACTTAAACCATGCCTCCATCCCAGCTCTTCTTGATAGTTATTTTGGAGATGGAGACTTCCAGATTTTTTTTAATACCCAGGCTGGTTTTGAATTAGGATCCTCTAAATCTCAGCCTCCTGAGTAATTAGGATTACAGGTGCATGCCACTGGCGCTCAGCTGCCACATGCTTTTCATAGGAAAAATCAAATACTTCCCATACTTGTTATCTAACCCGCATTTGCAGCTGAATCTGAAGCCATTATTCCATCACAGTAAAGTGAGTATAGAATTTCACAAGACCCAAGACACATGTTTTAACTTTAAGGAAATCCTCAATTGCAGACTGATTGACTATGTTGGATTTTAGTCCTATGTTGGATTTTTAGTCCCTATGATATTTAAAACCATGCCAGTTTCTAATATATTTATGTAGGGCCTAACCTTGATTCCTAACACACCTTTCCATTGAAACAAAATCTCTAAGGAAACAGTGGTTTGATGGGTTAAGATCCTCTCTGCCCTTTCCTATCTCCTGCTCCAAGCAGGAACAGGGCCTGACAGGGTCTGGATTAATGGACTTCTCCAGAACAGAAGGGGAGCAAAGTCCTTATCGTCCACAGCATAATCGTAGAACACAAGCAGTTGGTTCCCACGCTCTGCTTCTGCAGTTAAAGCTAGCCAGGTCCATGTGAGTTAGATTGCTAATATCCCCAACTTACCACAGGCAGCTTTGCTAATATATTCACATTGAGTTATTTCTTTGCTTTAGTTAAAATTGAGGGAGGAAATGTGGATGCCATCGATACTGGCCTTTGTTCCTTCATCTTCAGAGCCTTGCTAATGTGGACAGAACCATGTTATGGTATTTTCATTATAGTTAACATCATACTGACAACAGCTTAATTGGGCCCAACAATAATATATATTGAATTCTCAATTGCTGGCAGCAACTGCAATTCTATCAACAGTTGCAGGATCCTGATAGTGAATTTACTCTTGAAAAAGGAAATTAATTATAAGAGGCAGCTGTATGTGAGCATTTTCAGATTCCTTGCAGCTTTTCTGAATTGGAAAAGGCTAATCCGTTAACTTATAAAACTCAGAAAACCCCTGGTTATATTCTGTCTTAATGAATCTGTCTGTCTCCACCTGCATGCTTCCTCTGTCATGACATCTAGCACTGAATGACCACATCTTTGACTGCTTTAGGGCATTTTGATCCAGCCAATGGGCCTGTCTAGTAGTAATATGCAGGACTGGACAGAGACTCCATCTCGTCCATCATTTGTAGTATCCCATGTGCAGCAAGTTAAAGACAAATTTATGAAACCAAATGTATTTTCTTAGACATAAAGAGTTCTCACCTATTGAAAGGAAGAAAATAGAATCTGTGCTCACTGGTATATATCTGTAGTTCCAGATAGATGTGAAACCAGGGCAATCCATCGCTTGAGCTTAAAGAGTTCAAGTCCAGCCTGGGCAACCTAAGGAGACTCCCCTCTCAAAACTTTACAACTTTGGTGGGGGGAGAGGGGGAGTCTGGGAAGGGATGGGAAGGGGAAACAAAGAGGAGGCAACAATGCTTGATAAGAAATGTACTCATTATCTTGCCCATGTAATTGTAACTCCTCTGTATGGTATTCTCACAATAAAAAAATTTAAAAAACATCAAAATAAATAGGAGAGTAGATTACATGATTTCTAAAAGTAGAGTCATTTTTAGTAGCATAGTTAAGGCTTTGATAAAGTCCACCTAGGTTTGAATTTTGGCTCTGCCTCTTGTCATCTCAATGGCCATGAATAAATTTCTTGACTGCTCTGTGCCTCAGTTACTTTATGTATAAAAGAAAGATATAATAGAATTTGCCACATAAAGTTATTTTGAGGACTAAATGAATTCACATATTTCAAATACTTAGAACAACCCATTATACCAATAAAAGGAAAGTCCCAATGATAAAGGATTATTAATTGTTTTAATCTTCTTCTCCTTCATTCATGCTCAGTGGAATTAAGTGATGCTAAGAAAACAGGCCAGGCAGAGAACTAGCCATTTGTTGAAAAAAGAAAATAGATTCTTTTTTCTTCTTTTTTTTTATTGTGAAAATACTGTACAGAGGGGTTATAATTACATGGGCAAAATAATGAGTAAAGAAAATAGATTCTTATCAAAAGGTTTTTATTTTGCTGTTAGTGTGTCAAGAGAAATAAAATAATTCAGCAGACATACTAGTAGTGAGTAGCCAAACTCCTGAGTAAGGTCGTATAGTACCTTCAAGTTGGTGATGTATTCAAAAGAGGTGCCAAAGCACACTGCCATTCAACCAAGATGTAGTGTCCTTTGTAGTCAGGACCTTTGCCACTTTCCTGACACCAGAGGTTTTGTTTTGTTTTTTAACTATGAACAACTCCTACTACAGTATTACTTGAATAGAGATTTCAATAAGTAAGAATGGGCCAAGTTCATGACATACAGATTGGTAATCTATTAAATTTACTGTCTCTAGCTTGAGGGTAGCTGGGTGGTAGATTGCTTGCCCAGCATGCAAGAGGCTCTGGGGTCATATCCAACTCTATTAAAAATTATTATCTCTTTCTTTAGAAATTTAATACTATACTTTGACAAAACTGGGGCCCTGGCACTTAAGAGCAAGTAAGCTGGCTATTTATTGAAAATGTGATATCTATTATAAGCTCTGGAAAATGGCACCTCTTTTCCTGAGTTTCTTCCTCTACCTCAAAGAAGTGATAGCAGTGTCACTTCTGCAAAGCTTGTCAACATATCACGTAAAGCACCTTATTAAACCCTCAGCTTCTGCCGCAGACTCAGCATGGACCTCAAGTTTCTTTAGGAAGGACATCTGTCACTGTTGTTTTATTCCTTTCCCAGGTATGAGAGAAACATCAGCCATTTGCAAAATGCTGGAATTGGGCTCATTTCTCTGCCCTATCAAGGGTCCTGAAGGCAATGCAGGAGTTCGGGAAATACCACATCCAAATATTTCCCTTTGGCCTTCAAATTTAGGGCACCTGAGATACAGTAAATTCAAGGTGGCTCTTTCCCTGAACTTCTCTCATCAGCCCCAAAGCAAAGTCAGTGATCTCAAATCTCTCCCAGGAATCTCCACAGCCAAAGAAGCCTAAGATATTGTCACAGCAAAAGACAGTGGAGGACAGGATCTGGCTATCTCTCCCAGACAAGCCCCATACAGTCCATAACTTGCTTTGCTCAGGCTCTACTCACCTGTCCTAATGTTCTTTGTTAACCCCTAAGTTGCCATTACTCTTTTCCTTAGAAGAAAGTTATAAGAGCTTCTACATCTGCACATATGCACTTTACTAGCATACATATGTAATGACATAGTTTTTTCTTCTCTTATCAACTTTCAGTTTGTTTATAGATCAATTATAGAACCCTTAGCATGTAGAGAAAAAAATATTTTGACTCACCTTCACAGGGAAGAAGCATTTACTAAAAGGGAAGTTTGGTTTGTTTGGTTGGTTATTTTTGCCTAAATAACTGAATTGTGTCTGCTTCCCAGAGTTTTGAAGGAAACATCAACTATGACACACCTGAGCTCCGAACATTCCCTCCTCTTTCCACACGATTCATCAGGATCTACCCCGAGAGAGCCACTCATGGTGGACTGGGGCTAAGAATGGAGCTGCTGGGCTGTGAAGTGGAAGGTAATTACAATTTCTAGGTCTCTGCCTTTTATATTTCCAGTTTCATGCACTTATGCCTCTGATGGTGCTGTTGCAAATTGCTACCTTTTCCCATGGGCGAGCCTGCATGCCTGAGCCTGCAAGTTAGCAAGGCTTGACATTGTGGCACACAGCACCCAGCAGCACCTGTACAACTCTTACTATTGACACAACTCTCTTCAGATCAGTGGGGTTGTCTCTCTTGATATTTTTTGCAATAACTTAGTGAGGTGAAGTTGATATAACGCAAAATTTACCATTCCATATATTCTATTATACCCTATCCTATTCTATTCTTCTGTATGTATTCTATTATACCCTATCCTATTCTGTTCTATATGGAATCTATGTTGGTCAGGCCTGCTTTTAGTTTGCCATTCTCTTCCCTCAGCCTCCTTAGTTCTGGGAGTTGAGGCATGCCTCATAGTGCCTGGCTTCAAAACTTGACATTTTAAGAAGCCTGTTGTGGTAGCACACACCTATAACCCCAGTTATTCAAGAGCTAGAGGAGTAAGAGAGAAATTCAAAGCTGGCCCTGGTAAAAGCTCAAGACCGTATCTACAAACAAAAAGACTGGCATATCTGAAGTGGCAGAGCTAAGTGCAAAGCCCCGAGTTCAATCCTCAGTAAGACTCCCCCCACCAAAAAAAAATCTTCACTTTTAAAGTGAACAAATCAGTTGTATTTAGTACATTGACATTTTAATTATACTACAACCACTTCTTTCATTTCCACTACTGCAAAGTAAAACCCTCTATTGATTACATAGTCTTTCTTTCACATCCTTTTCCCAAGCCCCAGGCAGCCACCAATTCCTTTGACATTTTAGGTATTGTTTAGAGTTCTTGTCAGATCCAAGTTTCCATCTGTGATGCTGATTCTCAGTGCAGACTAGCAGGAAGCAGCATTTGACAGCGTGTAAGACTTCAAGATATCTCAGGTGGATATCTTAGGCCGCTTCAAATAAACAAAGCCTTGCATAGGTTTGTATGTTTGCAATCATGGTGCAGCCTGTTTAAGGATGTTACCACAAAGCTTCAGGTTATCATGGGAAGGTCATATCAAGGACAAACTCAGTGCATATGCTCACCTCAAGCCTGCACCCTCTTTCAACATAGAATGAGTCAGATGAATGTTTTGACTTGGTTATTGTGCCCCTTACTGCTTTATGTATTAGAATTTCCATCTGCCTTAGATTTGAGCATAAACCCTACACCAGCTTTTCTGTCCCCATCAACATCTTTTTCCAGGTTAGCTGGAAGAATGGCTATTGTTGGTGCCCAGATGTTAATCAACTGAGCATATGGTCATAGTTGTTTCTAAGAGTGCTTCTTAATATTACCTTCCTGGGATTAGAAAATTATTTGTGTTTGGAGTTACACAAACATAATGACATTCCTAAGCACATTAAATTCCATAAAACTTTTTCTTATACACACAGACTTTTCAGCTATCAATCACCACACTAATGAATAATTCATAGCTGTCATCTAAAATCAGGTCATTATCTCCCATTCTCTTCTGGGTTGTAGTCTCCATATCTGTAATCCTGTCCCAGCCCTCTGCATGATCTAGTCTCTGTTAATACAGACTACAAGTTCCCATGTGACAGAGTTTGGCAAAGATGCCAAGAAATGACAATCAGATTGTTAAGGTGAATGGAGAAGTATGGGGTTCTGGAAGAGGGCGGAGCTCCAAGGCAGGTCTTTCACTAGGATCCTGGATAGCAACCTTGCTTTAGGTGCATAAATGGCTGACAGCACTATCTGTGCAACTTCCCACTGTTACCTCTGCAGTGAGTTAGGCTGACATTGCTGGTGAAAGATTCTGCCTACAGATCCTTCCAACACTCACAAGAGAGAAGTTGCCCTGAGCCACATAAGCAACCATTATCTATGGCAATTAAAAACCAAAGCTTTTTAATAAACCTCCCCTCAAACTGATGAACCAGTCTGTTTGCTATCACTTGTCCCTTGTTCTGTGAGAGGAATGCCGGATAAGGATGAACTCCAATCTAGCCTCCCATGACAGTCCATCCTGCTTTGAACTAGCTTATATTTTAGAAACAGAGACATATAGAAAATAAAGTCTTTTCAAATAGGCAAGTTGTGGCGCAAAAACTATTCACTTCTTACTTTTTTGTGATTTAATTTAAGCACTCCCTAGACCACTTTCCAGGTGGAATTTCTTTATAAACACCATTAGAAAGACAGAAAAGTCAGCAAAATGAGTAGACTGTTTCAAATTCTTAAATGTTGCACTTTAACTAGAACAAGGACAGCTTAGGGAAGACAACTTTGTAGACTTCCAGAAAGGGTTCTACTGATTCAATGGTAGCAACAAATAGAGCCCAAGATCTGTGTATATGAGTGGGGGGGATGTATGTGTGTGTGTGTGTACACGTGTGTGTGTGTGTGTGTGTGTGTGTGTGTTACAAAGTCTATATTGCATGCCTCAGTGGCGTGTGGGTTACCTATATGTTATGACTTCCGGTTCTTCTTGTGTGTAATTGGGCAATTGAAGAAATTGAGCTCAACTGTTTTTCTACATTTTTCATAACTCTACTCAGTACCTAAGCACAATAGCTCACAGTGTCATGTCCTCACTGAAAAAGTAGCAGCTGCTGGCATATCTTTCCTGGCCAGGGCTTAAAGAAAAGGGGCTCCCTCTATCTTCTAGCATCTTGTATGGTTCCCAGACATCAAGGGAACTGTACCTTATCTCAAGTTCTGTAAAATGAAATGCAATGCTCAGTACTGTAAAATATTAAACAGATTGCAAAAATGAGTAACAGGCTGAAAGAAAATAGACTGAACTAATGTAAAAGACTTCAAAAGCAGTCTTTGATTAACGTTGGCAAGCTTTCAATGACAAATTCAAAGATATAGAATACCTGTCAACAGTGGAATACAATCCCACAGGAGTCCAGGTAACCTGACCTCTGCTTTCCAAGACCACTCCTCTCACACACCTGCTCTGGAGAGAGGGCTCACAGGTGGAGGGGCTGCTTAGGAAGAAGTAAAATAACTTTAAAAAAAACAAATATGGTACTAAGTGTGAATGCTCATGGCTTCATCTTGGGAAAACATTAAAATAGAAACTTTGCAAATTCAGTCAATTATAAGAAGACAAGAGAATTCATGATAAGTGAATTCTCTAGCACCTTGAAAATGAAATGAAAAAACCTATATCACCAAAGTTCTCAACTCCAGGGTCACGCATAAATAGCTAGGAAGAATTCAAGAGCTTTTCACAAAAAGGATGTTTGTGTAGATAACAATGTAGAAAATGTGGAGACAGCCAAATCTACTGAGCAGATATGGATCCAATACCCAAACAATGTCGTCTCTGATGTATTCTTTAAAAATTCCAGTGTATTTAGCCTCCTGAAAGAGCTCAATCCTAAACTTTCTTACTGAGATTAGAGTTTTCTGCAAAAGTGTTAGTAGACCCAATAGCCAAAGCCTCGAAAACACATTCCAGGGGTGTGACATGGCAATTCTGGATCTTGTTTCAGCACCCACAGCTGGACCAACCACTCCCAATGGGAACCCAGTGGATGAATGTGATGATGACCAGGCCAACTGCCACAGCGGAACAGGTGATGACTTCCAGCTCACAGGTGCAAAAACCATCTTCATCTCATTGCTGTGCCATTTCAGTTCATGTTGTAGTAGAGATCTGTGTGTGTTCTCATGATTCATACTGGTGGGCACCTGGGTAGTGGCAGGGCTGCCCTGGGAATAGAGGCAGCCTCCCCATGGCTCTGCATCTTCATTTCTTCATGCCATCCACGTAAACAATTTGTCTGAGTCATTTCCATTGCCAAAGGCTAGGGTTATCTCATAATTGAGGAAGAATTTCTCCAAGAAACGTTGTACTGAGCTACTCCTTATCTCTAAACGCTCTGTCTCACACTCAGACACTGCCCACATTCACAATTACAAACCTTAGAATCAGTTCCTCACTCCTGCCTTTAAGTATGTACCATCCATTCACAACCACAAACTGTAGCTCCTCCCACCATTGAATGATGTACACTACCCATTCACAGACACACACTGGAAGATCAGGATCTCCCTCCTGACTTCAGATATGTACATTCACATTAGTACATTACCCATTCACAACCATGCACTGTAGTGTAGTATGTTCACTTTCCTTTCTAATGAGAACAAATCTTTTTTAGTGGAGCCTTTATCCTACTAATTAATTAAACTAGGTTTGTATTAAAATAGGCAGATTTTTAGGTTGGGGGTTTTATAAATTATTTTACACTAAAATTTACAAATACAGAATTAGTTATTTCCCATCACCACTGACTAGCACATATCTATCAGAAATGATGGGTGGCAAATGCCTCATAATCTGGCATTCCTCCATAATTGTCCAAAACCACAAGAAGCTAGAATGCTCCCTCTTTTCTCCTTGGATTGGTAGAGTAAATATTTGCAAGTGGGAAAATGGGATTATATCCTTTGGAAATTGGTCAAGGCACTAGGATTTTTCACCCTGTTGTTTCAAAAGATGTCATAGGAACGTCCTTAACTACCTGAATTAAAAATCAAGCCAGATGCCAGTGGCTCTTACCTATAATCCTAGCTCATCAGAAGGCTGAGATCTGATGATCATGGTTTGAAGCCAGCCTGGGCAGGAAAATCTGTGAGACTCTTATCTCCAACTTAAAAAAAAATAATGCTACTCAGAAAAAGGCTGGAGTGGTGCTGTGGCTCAAGTGGTAGGGTGCTGGCCTTAAGCACAGAGAAGCTGAGGGACAGAGCCCAGGCCCTAAGTTCAATCTGAAAGAAAGAAAGAAAGAAAGAAAGAAAGAAAGAAAGAAAGAAAGAAAGAAAGGAAGGAAGGAAGGAAGGAAGGAAGGAAGGAAGGAAGGAAGGAAGGAAGGAAGGAAGGAAGGGAGAGAGAAAGAGAGAGAGAGAGAAAGAGAAAGAGAGGAAGAAGAGGAAGAAGGAAGAGAGGAAGGAAGGAAAGAAGGAAGGAAGGAAGGAAGGAAATCAAGCTTCAGCTGGGAATTGGTGGCGCTCATACTGGTACTTAGGGTACTTAGGTACTCAGGAGGCTAAACTCTGAGGATCACAGTTGAATGCCAGCCTGGGCAGAAGTCTATCAGAAACTTACCTTCAACTGACCAGCAAAACACCAGAAATGGAGATGTGACTCAAATGGAAGAGTGCCCGCCTTGAGTAAAATATCTAAGGGACAGTGCCTAGGCTCTGAGTTTAAGCCCCAGTTCCAGGACAAATTAAAAAAAATAGAAATATATCCCACCTCTAATAGTTCTCCCTCTGAATTTCAAGGATAATTGCTTACATATATATATAACCAGTAAACATTATATTACTATGGGCTTTTAAATGAAAATCTCATATATTATAAACACAAAAAGTTAATTCTTGTGGAGACATTTTCTATGGAAGATGTGAATTTCAGGTTGAAAATCTTACAGCCGATATAAAAACCAGAGAACCATTCCCTGAACCATAGATCTTTCCCAAGGTTGCCGGTAAACATTCCCCCAACCCCCCAAATCTCAGGAGTTTGTGGACCCCGTCACACATCCATAGTGAAATTCCTCATAAAAAGGACTCACAGTGTCACAGTGTACCCTTTTCAATTGCCCCCTTGTGGAAGGGTTCTTTTCTTTATAAACCCTAAAGTGCTCAATTAATATTGATTAGAAACAAAGCCTCAGATTTAGTCCTCATATTAGAACAAACACCCTTCTCATTTTTGCATTAGTTCATGACTGAACCAATTGAAAGTGAAGTCTTTGAATGAAATAGGGCCAGTCTGTTAGCCTGGAGCAGATTGTGAACAGCAAGTCTCAAACTCCAGAAAATGGGCCATTTGTAATAGAAACACTGACAACCCTTGAAGAGAACAAGGTTTTGCTTCACCTACAATGTTTGAAATTGTTTCTTGAGTAGCAAGAAAAAGTACATTCTATTTTTTTTACATATTAATATGACAAAAAAGAAAGTCATTTTCTCAAACCAGCTCATATCTCAACAGTTCTATATATGTATACTCATAAGAACCTGTAATCATGCCCATCCTACTGCCACCCCATCAAGAAGAAGAAATTTTAAAAAACATGCTTATGCTTCCAATTCATTTATTATATTAAAATTTTTCATTTTCCTGGGGTTTTTTTGTGCTGATGCTGGCTTGAGTTCAAGACCTGGGTGCTATTTCTTAGCTTTTTCACTCAAGGCCAGCATTCTACTACGTGAGTCACACCTCTACTTCCAGCTTTTTGCTTCCTAATTGAAGGTAAGAGTCTCGTCGACATTCCTGCCCAGGGTGGCTTTGAACTGTAATCCTTAGATCTCAGCCTCCTGAGTAGGTAGGATTACAGGCCTGAGCCACAGGCCTGGCTTCCTTCCTTTTTTTTAAACTAAAACATATTTGGCTTTATGAAGCTATGACTTATCTTTTCTGGAAAAGACTCTGCTCATGAGAAATTATTTGAAAGGAGACAAACATTTGCCTAACTCTAGTACCTCATTACATCTAAAACCTGCCCACCTATGTTCACATATCAGTCTGCAGGTTTTGTTAACCATCATGGGTTTTAAAATCAGGTTGTAAACTTTGGGGTATTTGGTGCAATAAAACCAAATGGAGTGCTTCCTCAACCCCTGGTAGCTGGGAATGTGGAAACTGGAACCGATGCCCTTTAGCAGTGCTTGAGTCTTTAACCCAGGTGCTATATATTTGGTTTCTTCTCCTGGAAGAACTTATATGTAATACAGGCAAGACATCCCACATGATACTCACTACGTACAAAAGCTGCATTTCCAGTGAGTGGCTGCACCCTTGCTGGAAATGGGGGAGGGTCTGCCCTCCATGCTTGCTGGCCAAGGTGAAAATTCACCCCAAGTTACTCATTTGCAAATGCCTTTGAAGTCATTAGATAATGCAGTTGGCTTTCAAAGGCACCAGGAGGCCAAATTGCAACATTGGACTTCTGTGTACCCAACAATGGAATTTGTCTTCCAACCTATAACAAAACTGATAATGCATATCGGATAGAAAAAATGAGATTTCACCTTGAATCTTTCTCCTCTGAGGCCACTGGGAACAGAACACTAATGTATTCTGGCCTCCTTCCAATTCTGCCATTATAGATTCACCTTCTTAACCCGAGAAGTATGCAATTCCTTCTCTGTAGTGCCTGCCTTCCTGAGGCCACCTGCACGTGTGACCCTCATGCAGTGTATTTATTGGGGTAGCACAATGGGGTGCTGCCATCCATCAGCTTAGAGATCTCAAGACCTTTCCAAGAGCACAAATACACATACAAGGGATTTTCAGTCTGTGCAAACTGCAAGATAGGCCTGCTCTAGAAATAAAGATCATCACAAATCTTCATTGAATGATATTGTGAAGGTACTACATGATTATGGCACCTGATAAAACTACCTTCAAAACATCCCATAATAAACCTAGACCTATGCCATGCCCCCACTGTGAATTGGGACATAATCTTCGGGATAAAAGTCTATTATTACCCTCAATCATGGATACACTTCTGGAGAAAGAGTTTTCTCAAGTACCTAAGTAACAAACAGCAAACCAATCTTTTCCAAATGGAAGAGATTATAGATTTATCTGAAAAGCTTTGAAAAATGCAACTCTCAAAGCCTTTGCCTGGAGATTCTGGAGTTAGGTCAGGAAGGATAGGTGGAGAAGAAGCTGCCATTTCAATCCTCAATCAAGGTAGCTGAAAAAGTTTGAGAGCATTGTTTTAAAACAGTAGAATAGGGCTGTCCTGTAGCTCAAAAAATGAAAATACAGGAAAAGAGAAGAATTCCGTCTCTGTAACAGGCAGTTTATCCCCTAAGCACAAATTCCAAAGAAGTCCCAAATGAGTACTGAAAGCTCAGTGTTTGGGCATTATTTGTTCAATCTTCCAATTCCTTGGGTCTCTGAGGAAAAGTTTATCACCTTCCGCTTTCACACTACCTCTTGTTGCTTCATTAACCCACATACTGGGTAGAATATTTGTCCTTGGGAAAAACAAACAACCTCAGCACAGAATAAAAAAAGAGAGAGGAGAAGAAAAGAAAAGGAGGAACCACCGTCATCCACAGTAAACCTTTGGGCTCCATGGTAGGGATAAATTTTCCCAAAGCCACACATCAGAAACCTTGGAAACTAAAGCTTAGTGAACTAGGGCAAGTTTAATACCCAAGTCACTGCAGCCATTCAGAGGCCCTTGCCTTTCACTGTTGCAATCCTGTGCCTTGCCCATCCTGAGAATCAGAGACTGCCTCAGGAGTTGAGTTCCAAACCCTCTATGCCTTCCTGATAGTTTATAAAGAAATAGGAGCTGGGTCCCAGTGGCACATGGCTGTAATAGCTACTCAGAAGGCTGAGCTCTGAGGATCCAGGCTCAAAGTCAGCCTCAGCAAGAAAGTCTATGAGGTCACTAAAAGGCCAGAAAGTGGAGCAATAGCCTTGAGGAAAAAGCTAAGAGACAGCATCCTGGTTCTCAGGTCCAGCCCAAGTATACACACAAACACACACACACACACACACACACACACACACACACACACACACACACACACACACACACACACAGAATGTATTGGATAGTTGAAAAATGCCAAGAAAATAGATTTTACATATTCTCCACCACAAAAAAATTAAATGTGTAGTGAGGTAATTTATATATTAATTAGCCTGAATTAGCTATTCATCTATCTATCTATCTATCTATCTATCTATCTATCTATCTATCTATATATATATATATATATATAGAGAGAGAGAGAGAGAGAGAGAGAGAGAGAGCCTATATTATACACTATAAATATAGTCAATGGTTATTTGTTCATTTAAAAATAAAAATTTTAAGAAACATATGGGCCAAGTATGGTGTATGTACCCACAATCCTAGGAAGCAGAGATGAGGAGGATAGAGTTCAAAGCCAGCCTACACAAGAAGCTCACAAGACCCACATCTCAGCAAATAAGCTGGCATGCTGTTACAGCCCTGTAAGTTGTAAGTAGGGAGATTTAAGTCCAAAGCTGACTCTGGACAAACACACAGGACTCTCACTAAAGTTGGAAGAAGAAGGAGAAGGAGAAGGAGAAGGAGAAGGAGGAGGAGGAGAAGAAGAAGAAGAAGAAGGAGAAGGAGAAGGAGAAGGAGAAGGAGAAGGAGGAGAAGGAGAAGGAGAAGGAGAAGGAGAAGAAGAAGAAGAAGAAGAAGAAGAAGAAGAAGAAGAAGAAGAAGAAGAAGAAGAAGAAGAAGAAGAAGAAGAAAAGAAGAAGAGGAAGACAAATAGGAGGAGAAGGAGAGGAGGAAGTGTCTCATATAGGAAGACCACCTGTCTAACAATCTCCAGGTCTTCAGTTAAAAAAAACCCTAAAAATTAAATATATATTACGTTAAAAAAGTAATATTATTTGAATTTCATATTATGAGCAGAATTCAGTGACATGGTTATCATAGCTAGAAATAGGAAAGGTTTTCTTTGGTAAATGTACATAGGCATAAGCATGCAGTGCTGCAGCAAACTCTTCCACTTTGTCACCTGCTGTTACTGGTCTTGTTTTTCAGGTGGCACCACGGTGTTGAGCACAGAGAAGCCCACGATGCTAGACAGCACAATTCAATCAGGTATCAAATAACATATAAAGTGTCAAATTTCTGCCAGGTACCAGTGGCTCACAGATGTAACATTAGTTACTTAGAAGGCTAAGATCTGAGAATCCTGGTTTGATGTTTGATGAGAGCCTAGGCTGGAAAGTTCATAAAACTCTTCTTTCCAGTTAAAAGCTGGAAGAGGAGACGGGGCTCAACTGATAGTGCATAAGCCTTGGGCAAAAAAGCTGAGACAGTGCCCAGGCCCCGAGCACAAGCCCCAATACTGACACAAATAATAACTCAAAAAAATCATAGACTTTTATCTGCCCTTCACATCTCCAATATAGTACATGGCTGTGCTTTTTATTTTCCCGCAAGTTCTAGGAGAAATGTCGTGCAGCATCTGGTCTCCATGCGTGAGCCATAAATATGGCTTTCCTTTCATCTACATGTCACTGCCTCAGAGTGAGAGTTCCTTCTCCATCAGTAATTGCCAAATGGTGACAATCCCAGATCTCCACTGAGGGAACTGAGCGACATACTTTGTTTAAGCGTAGCACATCTAGGACGTGGACTGTGTTTGCAAACTCTAGGAGAAGGAAATCTCACCAGCAGCAGCCTCACTATTTATTTTCATCGCAATTCTGCAAAACTGAGACATGCAAAGTTTGTCTGTTCTGCCTGCCGCGAAGTTGGCAGACTTACAACAGCATTTCCAGTGGGCATGCCACAAAACGGGGTTCAGGAAATGGTGCTTTATATTATGTGTGGGGAAAGGAATACTTGGGAGAACAGGTCCCCTCTTCCCTTTTCGTGATAGACAGCCTCCGGACTTGTGTCCAAAGCTCCCTGCCCCACCCCCCTTCTCAGTCTTTTTTGTTTTTGTTAGTATTCTGTGACATCTCTTCCTCACTCAAAGGGAAACGCTCTTTGTAAGCAATCAGAGGTTTTAAATACTTTAGAGTTAATCATTAGAGTAAGGTGAGCAGGTCAGTTTTCCAGCCTCTTCCATTTCCTTTATTGAAACTCACTCAGCCTTGGCCTCTGCAGTCATTTATTAATGGGGCGTGTGGTGTGTATCAATGTTTCCTCAACACTGTGACACTCCAGTTAGGCCGAAAGTAAAAAAGACTGCACTAATTAGTATGCTTCTTTAAAGGATGCGGTCACCAGTGCCCTGATTAAATTGCAAAACAAACTTCTCTTTCACTTGGACTTAACCCCAAGTTTTCCCCTGCTGTGTGTCCTGGTTGCCAAGTTTTCAGCTTGTCACATGACCCAAAGACCAAAAGATAGGCACAAGAATGATCCCCTCAGTTCCAGATAGACACATCTTTTTAAGTTATGAAATGTGGCCTGTTGGGGATTGTGTGGAGACCTTGTTTAGCTGAAACAACCCCAGGGCAGAGACCCTATCCTTGGCTGCCTGCCCTTCAAGAAGTTTTCAGTTCTTGGGATGGTTTTCTGGAGAAAGAATAGGAAGAAGAGAGATGGATTAATGAAGTTCCCATAATGTTACACACTTCTTAGCTGTTGTTTTAGGTCTTTCTCTTGCTAGAGAGGTCATTAAACCCACTCCAAATTTCTTTTGTTTCTTTGCATCTCTCTTCTCTCTGCCTATAAAAACAGTTAAGAAAATGAAAATGATAACAGCTGTAGAGAATAGAGAAAAGTGACCCCAGATGGCAAGCCTGGACATTGCTCCTGCTGTTGAAGGTCTAGGTTTTCAGAGCAGGAGTGGATTGGTACTACATTTGCCATGTGCCTGACCTCCAGGCCATTCATGTGATATCCCCACAGAAAAGGGACAGTCCCCTCACAGGGTTTACTGTGGCTGAGAGCAGGTTCACAAGGCAAGAACCAGTACGTTTCACTGCTGTCACTGTCTAGACCAGACAATTCAACCTCACAGCTTACTCATAGGGATGGTCCCATTACAGATGGACTTGGCTTTCTGTTTGTCTATTGTCTGAATTCTTAATATGATCTCCAAGTCTTCATCAGAAAGGGGAAGATCTGTTCTTTGTCACCTTCTGGCTAAGACAACGCACAGGCTTTAGAAAGACTTACTCAGTGCTTAGAGCCAGGTGTCCAGTCTTCAGCTGGCTAACCCTGGGGCATTCATCCAGTGGTCAGGTTCAATAAAGAGTGGCCCTGGTTTGTTCTACAAGCTTCAGATTCTTCCCAAGCACCAGCAAACAGAGCACTAAACTCTTCCGTTAGAGCCATTATAGACTCGAGCAGTCTTGGGTTTCATTGTGAGGATTCTTACCAATACAATAAACTCAGCAGGCATATAATAGTCATATACCGTCTGGGTTGTAATCAGATGCATAAAAGTCTATTAATGCTCTTCCAGCAAGCAATGAAAACATTCGTGATTAATACAGCTGGCCCTGGGGAGGGCTTTCTCCACTAAGGGTCTTCGTATCCTACATCAGCTCAAGTTGTGCTCATGGTCTGTGGTCTGTAGTTGTGGACACCCCTGCACCTCCTTTTTGGCCTGAAAGCCAGGCTGTGAGTAAGCAGCAAGTACATTCAATGGAAGCTTTGAATGTCCAATTTAAAAAGCAAATCCTTGTGCATGGAAGGTGCTGATTCAACTCCACACAAGATGGGTTCAACCAGCACAGCTGGGGCTTGCTCAGAGTGGCTATAAATTTGCTTTAAGTTCAGAAGATCATTTCCTGGTATTTTTAAGAGCCAAAAAGGGCCTTAGCCAGATTATTCTCATTGATTTTAATGAAAATTATGTGCAGCTACAGAGCCTAAGTCATATTTTGAAAACTTAAAGGTCAAAAATACTGAATATGTCTTTCTTGCACCCATTTTTTTCTTTCTCTTGTCCTTTCTCTCCCATTTCTCCCATTTCTTCTGTCCTTTTCCCTTTCTACACATGTTTATGGGTATTTTGTGTGTTTAATTTCTAACCATATTTGTCAACATTGAGCTTTGTTCTCTACAACCTTCCCCACCCATGTGTTGATTTAATTTTTTAATTAAAAAGATGACAATAGGTTATGTAAGCCAGACAAGAAGATACAAGAGAGATATAATACAAAAAGTTAGAGCAGGTCCACTAGTTAAAATCACAGGACTGGCAAGATGGATTGCCATTCACTTCAGGAAGAGGAATGCCACAATCACCTTTTCAGGCATAGCCATACCATGTCTTGATCATCACAATGAAGAGCAAGTTCATATGCTGTTGTCTGTACTGAAAATCTGTTGTATTAACAAGGCAGATGGACCATATGTTGAGGGCTCACATCTGTAATCCTAGCTTCTCAGGAGGCTGAGATCTGAGGATCATGATTCACAGCCAACCCAAACAGGAAAGTGTATGAGATCCTTACCTCCAATAAACTACCAAAAAGCTGGAAGTGGAGCTCTGGATCAAGTTGATAGAGTGGCTAGCCTAGACCAAAAGAAGCTCAGAGACACTGACCAGGCCCTGAGTTCAAGCCCTATGAGCAGTGCATGCGCATGCATGAGCACACACACACACACACACACACACACACACACATACACACACACACACACACACACACACACAGAGAGAGAGAGAGAGACAGAGAGAGAGAGAGAGAGAGAGAGAGAGAGAGAGAGAGAGAGAGAGAGAGAGAGAGAGAGAGAGAGAGAACACATTTCAGAAGAAACAAAAACCAAATACACACTTTAACATTTTTCTAACATGAGATTGTGAAATTGTGCTTTTTGGAGTATAGACATTGGCATCTGAGCTTGTTCAGCTCCTGGTCACTGCTCAGTTAACTGTGCTTTGTCTATATACTTCAGTCTTGCTGAAGTACCCGTGTGGAAAATTTTGGAGAATTTCTCATGCTTGCAAAAGGTCTGTTTCATGGCTATGAGCGTCGATACATGCTGACCCTGTAGCTGTGGAATCTGGCCCTTTTGGACTAACTAGACATGTGCATACTAAATACAACTCAGAGCTTACTTCACTTAAACTGGCTCTGTCTACCCTTTGGGAAGTCTTTTCTCTATTACTGGGAGAATATCTCCCTCAGTTTTGATTATTCATATGTCAAGAATTTGTCATCAGGGATTAAATGTTCCTTGTGAACAAAAGTAAAGTGAAGTAAATCATCTTTATCTGTGCAATAAATCTTGCCATTAAAAGTCCTCCCACCAAAAAATAAACAAAAATAAAGTCCTCCCACCCCCCCCCCCAAAATAAAATAAAATCCTCCCACCATTATTAAGGTAAGGAGAAAAAGTCAATACCAGGCTCCCATGAAGGAGCAAGAGATTATGTATTAAGCTCTTGGTCAAGTTAAAGAAAAGCTCAAAATGAGATGTGATCTCAGCCTGACCCGATGGCCACACATAATACCAGACTTCCTTTATTGTGTGGAGAAGATTCTTTTGAGATTTGAGTTCAACCGGCCAGATGCCCTTATATCTCTCTGTTTCAATGCTGCCATCTTGTGGAGTGCCCAGGCTTAGTCACTCATGGTGGAGCCAAGGCCCCTTTATTAAAAAAAGATGCAGTAGCTTCTGTGGACTTCACGGTGGGGGGGAGGGGAAGGGGGAGGGGTTGAGGGAGTGGACAGAAACAGGACAATTTCATCTTTAGAATTACTTTCATTGCTCATGTTCTTTTACCAAAACAAATTTCAAATCCCACTGATTTCATTTTCCTCAATTGAAAAATTCAAGCTCCGTTTAAAAATGTAGTAAAGTAAAAAATTAGGCTTTGAGTTTTAACAGGTATCATGGTCTGAGATCACCATTTGGAACCAACTAGAAAACCACTCCTATCAATCCATTGATTTTTCTCTTCAACTTCCAAGGAAAGATTTGAAAAAATAAATAAAACGTGAAATGCTTAGCTATTTAAATGTGCTTTGGCTTTATATAACCTTGCATTGAGGTTTTAAATGAAGTGAACAATTTATATGCAAATTTAGAAATTCAGTCAAAAAAGCAGAAACTTCTCCTGAAATTAATTGACCTGATGGAAAGTACAGAAGAAAAAAAAAAGAATAATCTCAAGAAAATGCTTTAGGGATTTCTGCCCTGATAGCATCAGCTAATGGGTAAGAATACTGAGAGCTTTTTTGCCAAGTCACATCCCTAGACTTGAGAGGTTCGTGAGTCAATCCCTAATAGTTCCTTTCGTTGATAAATATCAATTTGTGTGATGCATCCTCAGAAACAGAGTATCTTTCATCTTAAACATTGAGGAAATAGGGGAAATTATGCAGAGGTAATATACGTCCCTTGGAAAGTAGCCCTCCTGAAATTTTTATTTAAACTCAATATGACAAGTAGTCAAACTTTTTTAAAAGCTGGATAATAATAATAATAAATGTGATTTTGCAAACATTTTGACATCGCTGTATATCAGTTGGTTTCTCGGTAATCCTGGATTTTGAGGCTTTCCCAGAATTTTCCAACAGACATGCAATCACACAAATCATGTTAGCCATGAATGTATTAAAGGCCTTTTTGACCTGAAATGATTAAATTTGTCTCTGCTTGTCTGTTTTTTTTTCCTTCCCGCCCACTAAAGAGTTTCCAACATATGGTTTTAACTGTGAGTTTGGCTGGGGTTCTCACAAGACGTTCTGTCACTGGGAACACGACAATCATGTGCAGCTCAAGTGGAGCGTGCTTACCAGCAAAACAGGACCCATTCAGGATCATACAGGTAATGGGGTGGGCACTGTGCACTACTGATGTGACTCACATTTGTTAAATAAGAAGTTACTGGGATGGGTTTCAAGTGCCTGTGAATTTAGGAATGATAGAAAACGCTACCGCATATATGGGAGTTAGATATAAAGTATAAACATATATAAAAATACAAGGTCATATGCACACAAATTGACTAAAGTATGGTATATGCACAAGAGGAGTCCAACAGTGTAACTCCTAGGAACAAGGAATTTAACAAAATGAATAGTAGGAAGCTATACCATGTGTTGTCATGATATTGTGTGTGTGTGTGTGTGTGTGTGTGTGAGAGAGAGAGAGAGAGAGAGAGAGAGAGAGAGAGAGAGAGAGAGAGAGAGAATGGAAACAAGCAACCTGCAGGGATGGGTTTAGGAGAGATGGGGAGAATGATGGACGTATGGCATTGATGACTATACATTGTGCTCATAGCTGATATTTACAATTGAAACTCCTTTATACAACTACTTAAAGATAATAATAAAAATATAGGAAAATAGAAATTACTATAAGCATTTCTTAAAGACCAAGGTCTCCATCCCTAGTGGGAAAAAGCCTGGAGCAAGGAATTTGAAAATTGATTGAATTTTGCCAAATGTTGGCCTCCTTGAAAAACTGGACAATGTAGTATTTATTTCACACTTTTTCTTAAGGGAAAATTTAAATAAATTCAATAGTAAAAAAATAGTCTAGTATGCATATAGCAACTTCAATTATAGGCATCTTATTTTATCTCTATTTATTCTTTACTTTAAATGAATATATATGTCCTGTTATATTATGTCATTTATTTTATAACTAAAGAAACAACAAGTAGGAGTAATTAATGCTTGCTTTCTCTACCCTGAAAGTAAAAGTAAGACAAAGTAAATAAAATGCTCATTTATTCAAGGAGGATTGCTAAATCTAACCCATTGCTTGGGGGTGGTAGAAACCATACCACACCCAGTTTGAGAAGCTATTTCAAAAACAAGACACAAAACAAAAGAGTTGGATGAGTGCTCAAGTGGTAGAGCTCTTGCCTGGCATGCATATCATCCCGAGTTTAATTCCCTAGTACTAAAATGAATGAATGAATTAACCACCGAATAAATAAATACGGAAAAGAAAGAAAAGAAAAAGAAACCTTACCACACTTCAGTACGAAAGTCATCCCACCTTCTGTTTTATTTTCCTCCTAAGCTTAATTAGGGGAGAAGAGAGTCGGGGGCCAGGAGCAGCTGCTCTAGGGACCTCTTTTATCCACCCCGTTATCCTGTTTCTTTCCTAGTCATTTTATTACCCAACTTGCCCTGCCCTGCCAAACCCACATGTGTACATGCAATCATATGTGTGCACCCAAACCCGAACTCATATATTGTTACTGTCCTGTACTCCGTAGTAAAGGACTGCTTACCCAAGCAGTGGCTCCACAAAAAGGTATTCCATGGGGCATTTGGGGATGCTAAGAAAGCTAATTAAACTCTCTCCATCCTGGTTCTTTGGATGGCTTGGTCTGTGCGCTGATGGCTGGGCAGAATGTACTTTGTGCCTTTCCCATTTTGTCTTTCACATTTTTTCCTGGTGAATGTAACCATTAAATAGGTTGAATAGGCCTCCTTCCACCAGGGTTACCTCCTTGCCTAATGAGAATGACAAGGAAATTGGACAAAATTGGACTCCTTCAATTCGGAGACATTTCCATTGAATCTTAAGACAAGCAGTTTTAGAAAACTTAAAATACTTTGACTGTAAATGGCACAGTACATATAAATGGCATCAAATTAACTAAATGCAATTAGCTGAAATGAAGGCTGTAATGGTGGAAAAATTGATGCAAAGTGTGGCAAAATGGCTCAGTAGGATCTGACATTCAAAGGAGGTTAAAAGCTATGTTAGCCAGAGACAAAAGCTAAAAGGCTCACAGAAGTAAAGTGCTAATTGAGAAAATGAAGACAGAGTTCCTGACCCAGTACTGTGATAAAACCCCCAAAAGGGAAAATATCAGCACTTTATGTGTTAGTGGATCAGAAAAGGAAGACTTGTCTTAGTTTAACAGCTGAGACGTGCTATCCCTTCAGAAGGACTTGAGTCCTTTGTTCTCTCTCCAGCCACCCAGATCTATTTGCCGGATGTGCCCTGACTAGAAAGCCTCCCCTAGCATGGGAGATGCAATCATCTGACAGAAATGGGTGAGCCTGACATCTGAAAGGGAGGAACTTGTTAACAGGGAAACCATCTAGATGAAAAGAACGCCCCCCTCCCCCACACCCAGCTCACAGGCATGCAGACGGGCAATATATAGAGAATATGCTAGTTTTATTTTTTTAATTTAATTTAATTTTATTTTATTTGTGAACATACTGTACAGAGGGGTTACAATTACATGGGCAGGATAATGCGTACATTTCTTACCAAGCATTGCAGCCTCCTCCTTTGTTTACCCTTCACATCCCTTCCCAGCCTCCCCCCTCCCCCCCCATCCAATCTTCCCCCCCAGCACCGACTCGAATATGCTAGTTTTAAAATAACAGTAGCTGGACATTAGGCATGGTGGTGCACTCATAAGACTGAAGTAGAAGGATCACTAGTTTGAGTGCAGCCTGAGCTACATAGCAAGACTGAGCTACATAGCAAGACTCTGTCACAAGCATAATAACAGTGATGCTGATGATCAGAACGTTGCAAATCAGATGGTGAATTTTTTTTTGTCTTTTCTTTTTTGGTACTGGGGATCAAACCCACAACATTGCACTTGATAGGCAAGTGCTTTGCCACTGAGCTATATCCCAGCCCGATGAATTTTTTTTAAAAATGATTAGTGTTTAGATTAAATGTCCAGTTTTGAATCCCATCTGCTTTTCCGTATTTGACCTCTAAGAATGAAAATATACTTGTTTATAGAGAATTTCTGTTATCTAGCCCTTTTCCCTAATTTACTGAACAGATGTTGTTTGAGCTCCTCTTCTACAAGGCAGATGCTACTCTGGGCATTGGAAATGCAGGTGCCGTTGGCCTTCCATATCTATGGGTTCCATATCCATAGAGTCAACTAAACTCACATTCAATATTCAAAAAGAAAACTCACATCTATACTGAACGTGCACAGAGTTTACACTCTTCCCTAAACAACATAGTATAATGACTATTTGCATTGGCCGCAAAATCGCTGTGAGTGTTATAGTGAATCTAAAGATGGTTTAAAATGAAGTGGAGGATGTGTGAAGTACAGGTGCTTTCAGGTCCCTTGGAATCTGCAAGAGCCATGCGGGTCCCAAATCTACCGGTGTTCTAGCCTCAAATAAAATTGTGTAGCACTTGCTTAGAGCCCACCTCAACCTCTAGAATACTTTAAGTCATCTCTGGATCACTTGTAACTCCTACTATTATTTAGGGAATAATGAGACGGAAAGCCTGTACATGTTTGGTCCATATGCAATTTTTCTTTTGAAATATTTTTGGTCTAAGAGCAATTGAATCCATGATTCTGGAACTCGTAGATGCAAAGGGCTGATTCGTACTGCACCATTTTTCAGAAAGGACTTTGTACCATGGGCTTCTGAGAAGGTACCCTCCCCTTGAAGGGCTCATCTGCTGGTTGTGGGTGTGAACCACCATCCTGCAGTTGAGGAAAGGTGTCTAGTGGCAGAGCTGGGCAATGATGGTGAGAGATAGCCTGGGAGAGGCAGAGGAACAGCTTCTGTCTTTGAGGCTTGACGTTTGTTTGTTGTTGTTTGTTGTTGGTGCTAGAGGGCTTGGACTCATGGTCTTATGCTCTTGCTTAGCTTTTTAAAATCAAGGCTAGAGTCCCACTTTTGGGCATTTACCCGAATGATCACACATAAGACCATACTAAAGCTACCAGCACAACTATGTTTATTGCAGCATTACTTACCATAGCTAAGATATGGAACCAACCCAGATGCCCCTCAGTAGATGAATGGATCAAGAAAATGTGGTATATACACAATGGAATTCTATGCCTCCATCAGAAAGAATGACATTGCCCCATTTGTTAGGAAATGGAAAGACTTGGAAAAAATTCTATTAAGTGAAGTAAGCCAGGCCCAAAGAAACATAGGTCCCATGGTTTCTCCTATTTGAAATAACTAGTATATGTCTGAGACAAGCAGAAAAGGTCAGACAAGATGATGTTAAGGAAAATGAACCCCAAGATGAGGACACAAGCATTTTTTTCTTTCTTGCTATTGTTTCTAACATATTTATATGGTACCAAGTGATTTTTTTTGTTGTCTTGTATGTCCCTCCCCAATGGCATAACCCTGTTTTCACTCTATTTGATGTTGGTATAATTTGGGGAGCAGAAGGGAAAAAACAAATTGTTTAAATAGGGATACAGGTTGACCCATTGCAACAATGAGATATACAAGACGCTATATTGAAAAACGA
Organism: Dipodomys merriami; assembly: GCF_024711535.1. Lineage (NCBI taxonomy): Eukaryota > Metazoa > Chordata > Mammalia > Rodentia > Heteromyidae > Dipodomys > Dipodomys merriami. Next base: position 21,586,821 of record NW_027205603.1, read on the forward strand.
ATTCTACAATTTAGGTGTGTGGAGGGGAGAGGGGACGGCGCGGGGGGAGTGTAGTTGTGAAAGTGGGAGGGAAGGGATGGTAGGGGAAAAACAAAGGAGGAGGCAGCAGAGCTTGATAAGAAATGTACTCCTTACCTTGCCCATGTGATTGTAACCCATCTGTACAGTATTTTCACAATAGAAAACTTATTTAAAAATAAATAAAAATAAAATCAAGGCTGACATTCTACCACTTGAGCTACAGTTTCACTTCTGGTTTTTTAGTGGTTAATTGAAGAATCTCACAAATTTGTCTGCCTTGTCTGGCTGTGAACTGAGATCCTCATATCACAGCCTCATGGAGTAGCTAAGATGACAGGGATGAGCAACTGGTACCCAAAGGAAGGCTCGAAGTGGGGTGGTTTGGACAGAGGTTTTATGTAAAGCAGCTAGTTCTCTTTTCATCTTGGTGATCTTAATCAACTCTGTTCATCAATGCAGTAGCATTTTACACAGACAGGTGATGGGCTTGGGAAGTTGGAGGGACAATAAGAATCTATGTGTGCCTGAGTCTATAGACACAGGCAATGTTCCACAGGGCCAGAGTATCAAATATTGATGGACAGCACTTATCCATCATTCTTTATGATTCTACCAATTGTTTGTTTTCATTTTTGTTTTGATTTTTTTGGTTGGAGGGGGTTTGTTGTATTTTGTTGGTGGTGGTTTGTTTTTTAGCCTATACTGGGGCTTGAACTCAGGACCTTGCATTCTTGCTTGCTTTTTCACTTGATTGGCACTCTCTATCACTTAGCCACATCTCTACTTCCAGCTTTTGACTGGTTAATTGGAGAGTAGAATCTCACAGATTTATCTACCCTAGATAGCTTCCAATCTCAGTCCTCAGAGCTCTGCCTCCTGAGTAGCTACAGGTGTGAAACACCAGGACCCAGCAATCATTGGTTTTAATATAGCATCCTGGTGGGATCTTAAAAGGCAGTGTAGCAAGGGAAGAAAGCTGACCACTAACACGCCTACCTGCACCTAAACACTGATGATGCTGAAAATCAAATAGGAGGATATGCCCACATATGCACAGTATAAACGTCCCTGGCAGCTACTAGACATCTGGGACAGCCAACAAAACATCCTGCTATCCACTGAGGCCCGAGTATCACACTCACACTTACATCAGGTAGGGCATTAGAGTCCATGATTTCTATTTGCAGAGCAAACAGTGAACCACCATTGTGTGTTTAGACCAGGTGGTGGCAGGAGGAAACATTCCCATCGGGAGTAATTAAAAGCAAAACCAACAGTCAGTCTTCCTGATTCAGCAAGTACCACTGTTGCCAAAGTGGCATGTTCTAATGAACCTCAAAACCAGCCTTTCCTCCCCTTCAGCCAGAAGGATACTGGATACAAGTAGGGCTCACTGTGGACAATCTAACTCTGAGTATATTTAAGGAAATGATAGGGCATTCATATAAACTAAATGAAAATGAACAGAATTTGGAAGAGAAGATGGTTAGGTTTTTTGGAAAATGTACAGGAAGTCATTGTAAATCAAGCACCATCAGTCAACAAAAGTTCTGCTTCCCAGATAATAAATACAAAGACAAGTCTACATCAGTGCATTGTATGTCTGCATTTAACATGGGTACTACAGAAGCAGCTAAAACTTGGGTCAAAGATGTGATCTGTCAGTGGAGACCCCCAATAACTGTCCACTCTGCTGTTTTCTCTACCTGTTCAAGTCCTTGGTGTTCAGCCCAGGAAATAGTTTTGATGGATGGAGGTCAACAGGAAGAAGACAAGGAAGCTATATATTCGACTTCTCTCCCTAACACATTTTTTTTGCATAGCAGGAGATGGAAACTTCATCTATTCTCAAGCTGATGAAAATCAGAAAGGAAAAGTGGCCCGGCTGGTGAGCCCAGTGGTTTATTCCCAGAACTCTGCCCACTGCATGACCTTCTGGTATCACATGTCTGGTTCTCACGTGGGCACACTGAGGGTCAAACTGCGCTACCAGAAACCCGAGGAGTATGATCAACTGGTGTGGATGGCCATTGGGCACCAGGGAGATCACTGGAAGGAAGGGCGTGTTTTGCTCCACAAATCTCTGAAATTGTACCAGGTATGGCCTTTGCCTAGAGGTAACAGCCTCTAAAAATACTAAGGCAATGTCTGCAGGCTTACACAAGTGACATGCAAGAACCATTGCAAACATTTTATCAGGTGTTCCTAAAACCTGAGCTTCTGCCCCAAAGATATTCATCTTTTTGGCATACTTCACAGCCTCCTGGCTTCTAGATATAGAACCAGTTTATTAGGGCAAAGGGCAAGTGCTTCATTATAATCTGTTTCTGAGCTATGACAACCATCATTCATTTATTTGCTGACCCTACTACCCTGTTTTAAAATTGATCATATAAAAACAAAAAAAGTGAGTGCTAGCCACTACTGGCTCACACACACATGTGATCCTCAGTACTCATGGGGCTAACATATGAGAATCTGGTCTGAAGCCAGCCTGGGCAGAAAGCTTTGTGAGACTCTTATCTCCAATTAACCACCAAAGTGCCAGAATTGGGGCTGTGGCTCAAGTGATAGAGCACCAGCCTTGAGCAAAAAAGCCAAGTGATTTTATAAGGCTCTGAGTCCAAACCCCAGTACTAGCACAAGAAAAAAAAAAAGATGGCACAAGTTTTATGTTTATGTCATCACCAAGCAGCTGGCATGAATTGATGAGTGAAGCCTGTTGTTAAAGAAAATTGCATGTGTTTAATTTGTGTAACTTGGCTCCATAAGCCTTAGCAAGCACTTTTGAAAACACTTATTTGGGACGAGTATTTAAATACTGTGAATGTGATCTTGTTTTGGTAGGTGATTTTTGAGGGAGAAATCGGAAAAGGGAACCTTGGTGGCATTGCCGTGGATGACATTAGCATTAATAACCACATTTCACAAGAGGACTGCGCAAGTAAGTATGATTTTGGTGTAAAAAGCAAGAATGGTCTTACCCTGAGCCAGATTGTTTAATGTGACAGCCTTTCTCTTACACATGTGGATCAAAATTCAAGTAGGGACTTTATGCATATCATATGAAATTCATATGCTGGAGAGATAGGGCATAATATCAGGTCAGTTTGCCTTAAGCTTTTCCATCGCCTAATGTGGTCTGATTGATGTCTCCAAACTTCATAAATAGTATGGAATCCAAAGACAAGAAGAAAGACTCCGTTTACAAAGCTATATCTGGCATACCAAAACATTTTGATGAAAAGTAGAGAGCTTAGACATCTGGATCATTCCACATATCTGAGCGTATAAACAAAACAGCAGGCCTTTGAAAATTTTGATCGCAGTGAATTTAATTAACATTACATTGTTAATGAATCATAGAAGCCAGCATTCTTTGCTTTATTGCAGATAACTAGATGTTTCAGGCTCTAAAGCTAACTAGAATGACTTAAAGGATCAATGTGATTCATAAACTCTGGCTAGTATTTTAGAGCTGCTCCTTATGGTAAGACATAGGGATAGAAGTGTGACACGGAAAACCAATTCATATTCCCTAGTTCTTGATATATAATTACAGATAGCATCACTAATGGCAATGTAATAGCACAAAGATTAGTCTTAAGCTCCATTTGCTACACTTAAAGTTTTGTTATATATCATTATGTAATAGGATGTTAATTATAACAAAATGGAATAAGCCTATTGAACAAATTTAAGACAAAGCAGCTTGTTGATTATAATGGGTTTTTGGTCACTTCAGCAACTTACGAAGCTTTTATTATACAATATAGTGAATATATATAATCCCTAAAGTAGCAATAATTTGACACTATCAATTGTAGGAATTGGAAAAAATAGAGACTAGTGAATAAAGGTCTGCTTTTTCATTCTATGTAAGAAAATCTACTTTAATATTACACTACTTAGCAAATCTTCACAAAAATGGTACAGTTTAATATTTCAATAGCAGCTCTTTCACAAATTTCTCATATCCAAATCTATAACATGATTAAAATGTATTTCATATAATCGCACAGTATATGTAAATTATTGCTTTGCTATTCCAAGATGAGAGGGATGATGGTGAGTCTTAGGAATAGAAGAGCAAGCCCCACAAACCAAAACAAAGAAATAAAGCTCAGTTTAGAGCAATAGGCTTTAACTGATCACATACTGCTTGCAAAGCAGTGTGCCAGGTGTAAATGGAGAATTAGACTTGAGGAGGCTTTTTCTTTTCATGTGCTTCATCTTTTGAGCTGCAGATACTATCAAGTCTTGTACTCAGAAAGACACAACTAAAGCTCATGTATTAATAAAAAAGTGTTTAAGATAAAGGTCTGGAGATATAGCTCAATGATGCAATGTTTGCTTTGCACCACTGTGTAAGTATGTATAAGGCCCCAAGTTCCAACACCAGCACTCTTTTAAAAGTCTAACGATAAGTATACAATTATTAAACAAATATACATTTTGAGCCTATAGCTATGAATTCTATAAGAATATCAACTATTTATTAATCATTTGTTCCCATAGCAAATACTTATTAAAGCCATCTGTTACGTGCTACACATTATTTAAATGCTAGGATACAACAGAGAACAAACTGCTCTCCTCAGTGCCACCAGAGACTGTACTTTTTACTTTTCCCATAGAACTTTATTTGCTTTATTTATTGATTCATCCATTTACTACTACCACTACTACTACTACTACTGCTGCTGCTGCTGCTGCTGCTGCTGCTGCTGCTGCTGCTGCTATTATTTCTGACAGTGCTAGAGCTTGAACTTGGGGTCTTTTGCTTGCTTGAATTGCTTGGCTAGCTGGCACTCTACCACTTGAGCCATGTCTCCAGCCCAACTTTTTATTGGTTTATTGGAAATAGAATTTCTAGAGTTTTCTGCCTGAGATGGATTCAAACCAAAGTCCACATGATCTCAGCATCCTGACTTGCTAGGATTACAGGCTTGACACACCAGCACCCAACTCATTCATTCATTTTTTGATTACATAAATAGTCTCTTACTTCAGAGCTACCTGGAAAGCTGACCCAGCACATCTCATCCAAATTGTGGCGTGATAGCCACAGTTCCAACTCCACTTCTGTTCCCTCTGTTCATCAGACTCCCCCATATTCCAGATGCCAAAATGCTGTCTCTTTATCCTTCACAGTCTGCTAGCAGCCACTGGGATTTTCATGTGACTCTCATCACAAATTTCAGTCATTTCACTTGGACTATGTTGCTATTGATTTGAACTGTACTAAAAAATATAAAGGGAGTCTAGGAGCAGCTGTGTGTGTGTGTGTGTGTGAGTGTGTGTGTGTGTGTGTGTGGTCCTTGAATACCATATTTTGTTGACAGTTCAAATATCTTTTTTTTTTCAATTTTCCTTGACTTGGTAGAACCGGCAGACCTGGATAAAAAGAACTCAGAAATTAAAATTGATGAAGCAGGTAACTATGCCTTGATTGCCTTTCTTTTACAGCTTTCATTATGTTTATAAAGAAACTTCTGGAATTCTAATATACTTGTACGTCAAAGCAGTTCAGAAAAAACAAACATCTGTGTCCAAAGCCTGAGTGTGAGGGCCTTTGTCAGTGTCGCTGGGGCCTTTCCTAAGCAACAGAGAGATAGGGCGCATGTGTGTAAGCTGCCTGGCATAAGCAGTTGAGCTAGGTAGAAGTGTGCTTGCCCTGGCCTCCTCTGCCTGAGCTTTATGACTAATGAATAACCAAGTGAAACTCATATTCTACAACTGAAAACTAATGAAGACTATCTTCACTTCAAATTATTTTAAACTAACTGAAATTCTTGCATCTGGTTGATAGGCAAGTGGGATCTGTAAGGCAGCAGAGGCCTCTTTCTGTGCTTGTCTCTTCAACTCGATCCATCTTTTCTACTGGAGCTCTGGTTTAATGGTGATATTAGTATTGAGTAGCTACATTACAAGTACTTCACCACATTGTGTCACTTAACACTCTCAGGGTGCCCCCATTCTACAGACGCTGACAAAAGATATAAATGATGAAGGTAATTAGGTGGTTAGCTCTGGAACCTGTGCTTTCTTTCAACTCTATTGTGTGATGAAATGCAAAACATTTGATTAGAGCTAGGCATTGCCTGGTGTTATTTTATTCCCAGAAATATCTTCACCTCCCTGGCCAGCACTGTAGATTGTTAGACATTTGCTCCAGCTCTCTCATGTCTGCTGTCAGCAGTGCTGTACCCAAATTGTCACTGCTCATCTCCATGGATTGCCATTAAAAACATAGTCCTATATAGTCAGGCACAGCCCAGAGATAAGTAAATACAGTATGGTGCTATTGGAAATATCAGCCCCTTACCACATCTACTCAGATGTGAACTTTATTAGAAGTTGTTTCAAAATATTATTTCATTAAGAGAGAATAGTAATATGTCCCCAAGGCTGGTTCTCCTTCATTCCGGGACTGGCATCTCCTATTTTTAGTTTTTGTTGATTGGAATCTTTGTTGATCAGAGCTCCATTAAGTAAACACCACACAAGTTGCACATTCACATTTCAGTCCTGTTTCCAGTACCAGGTAATTAGGCTCAAAGCTCCCTTGTTAATAACTTCTTGTGTTCCACTCTAAAGAAAACATGTCCCCAGTGACTTAGCTGCAGAGTAGCGTGACCGCCTCCAGCAAAACTACCATGGGTGTGGATTTGCTGTGATTCCATACCTTCTATTCATCACTGTGCAGACATAGTTCCACGATTTCAACCCAAACCTTTGGCACATGTTAGCAGATGGTAGGGAAACTTGTTCACCTGCCTGTTTTTCCAAATGGGAAAATGAGCACAGGTGTAAGCCATGCTAGACCACCCCCAAACAGAACATGACAGCAGCACAGTGCTGAAGACTTCTGCCTGCCTGGTTTAAGGAACAGACATATGCACGAGGACTGTTTAAATCCATTGTCCATCTTATCCCCCTCCCAACACACACACACACACACACACACACACACACACACACACACATACACACACACACACACACACACACACACACACACAAAGGTTAAGATGGGATTGAGTATTTAGAGTCTAGCAGCAATGGTGATTGCATATAGTCTGCACAGAAGCAGAACATCATGTTCACTGCCCATGTAGAATCAGTTATTTCCCTGTGCTGAGCTGTCTGGAGGTATCCCAGAATTCTCCTCTCCCACACCTTCACTCCCCATTTGCTCAGACATTAAAAACCAATAGATACATAGATAGTTAGATAGATAGATAGATAGGTAGATAGGTAGGTAGATAGATAGATAGATAGATAGATAGATAGATAGATAGATAGATAGATAGATAGATAGATAGATAGATAGATAGATAGATAGGTAGGTAGGTAGGTAGGTAGGTAGGTAAGTAGATAGGTAGGTAGCATGTGATTTCCTATTTCCTTTCTTTTGCTGGATCTTTCAGTCTGCTCTTGCCTGGTCCACTGATGGCATTCATGAAACCAATCTTGTTTTGCTTTCTAGGTAGCACCCCAGGATATGAAGGCCACGGGGATGGTGACAAGAACATCTCCAGGAAGCCAGGCAACGTGCTCAAGACCTTGGACCCCATTCTCATCACCATCATAGCTATGAGTGCCCTGGGGGTCCTTCTGGGGGCTGTCTGTGGGGTGGTGCTGTACTGTGCCTGTTGGCACAATGGGATGTCAGAAAGGAACTTGTCTGCCCTGGAGAACTATAACTTTGAACTTGTGGATGGAGTGAAGTTGAAAAAAGACAAACTGAATACACAGAATACCTACTCAGAGGCATGAAGGTGGACAGAGGTGAGAAGACGCGGGGCGTCAGAGGACTGTAGTAGAAGGAAAAGTGGAGCGTGTGGGGAACTGTGTGCTATCTGCTTTCACTGTCCGGGCTGGGAATAAGTGTGTTGATGACGCCGAGCCAGGCTTTTCTCAGGAGCTTCAATGAGTATGGCCGACAGACGTGAACAAGTGAGCTGTGTTAAACAATCGGAATTGTGCACAGTCAGCTTTCTTCTCTTGGTTTCATTTGGATAATCAGATGCTGGTGTTGAGACCAAGTATAATTGACTTACTGATTCATTTCGATTCCTCCTTCCCCTTTTCTCTCTTCTCTTCCTGTGATGGATTCTGTTCAGAAACTGCAAAATCCAAGATGCTGGCACCAAGTGTATTCAGTGGGGCCCTCTGATGGACGTGCTACCTGTAGCCCAGTGCCCAGAACATATTAGCGTCACTGCATTCCAGTGGACTTCTGAAGTTGTTCCTGTGTGTAATTTACCCACGTAGTGCATAGGCAAAGAGGGATTAGGATGCTTTATTTTTAAAAAGTACTGTAGGCTCAGTACTGATCTAGTGTGTCAGCTCTGTTTACGAAGCAATACAGTCAACTTTTCTTGATGTTTTCCAGTGTTGTACTAAATCTCGTGCTTGTGACCTCCACACCCCACACCGAGCCATCCCTAGACCCCACTGGCACCTGAGTGCACTGCTGACAACCACAACAAAAAGTCCTTGGCACTGGCTAGTCTCTGTCCTCTCAAGTGCCTTTTTGTTTGTACTGGTTTGTTGTATTCCATTCCCGATCCACTCTGTTTCTCGCTAGGGAAAGCCCTCTCACAAATCAAACCTGGTGGCCCACTGACTACAAAGAAAGTATATTTTAGTGTGAGACGTCAGCCCCTCCCCCCCGGGAAAGGCAAGGGCTCTGAAGATTTGGCAATGTGGCTTAATTGTTCTGCTTTTTTCTATAGTTCGATTTCATGTCTCTTGACCCTTTTGTATAAAGCTGCAATATTCTCTCTTATTGTTCTTTCATATGGAATGTATTTTCAAATGTAAACTCTTGGCTCTTTCCTCTCTCTCTCTCTCTCTCCCTCTCTCTTTCTCTTTCTGTCTCTCTCTCTCTTTCTCTGTCTTTTTCCCCTCTTAGAATTTAAGCATTTGCCATTGTCCAGAAAAGAACCTTGCAGCTTTAACCTGCTGGCGATGGCAAACCATTTTACTAGACTTTACGTTTTAAAATAATTAAACAAAGGGGGATTCCTAACTTTTCCCTCCAAAGTCTAACTTTGGTTTTCTTGTTAACTGGTTAAAGTGACAGTATCTTTTTTCCTTAAGCCATTTGTCTGTCAGTCATGATCAGAGTGATGTGTGATGTTTGCATTTAATGGGAATAGTGATAAGTTGAGGGAAAAAAATCATGCTAATTAGACTTCAAGTCAGTCCCAAAAGAAGGAAGGAATAAAACCTTCAAAATATATAAATAACATGGAATTTTTACATCTAAATATGCAAAAATGACCCATGAGAACCTTCTTGTTTTAATATTGAGTCAGACAAAGGAAATGGAATGGAGAACAGTTAATTTAAGAAAGAAACTATAAATCCTAATGTCTAGGGGTAAAGTATTTTAAGATAAGGGGAAAGGGACATATAATAAACAAATGTCTATTAGAAACCCATTCAACAGCAACCCTGAAAAAAAAAAACAGTTGAATGAATGCTTCTAGAAACTTCTAATAGCTGACACAAAAGCCTGCCTTGGGCTGGTAAGACCAAAGCCTCCCACAGCACAGAGAAATAAATATCATACAGACAGCATATGAAATAACCCAAAGAAGCTCTGGTTGCTTTCAGTGTATTCTTGTGCTATGTTCAATACAAGGCTTTTTGGATCTTCCTCCATTCCTGAGTTGCTGTAGATCTCACTCAGATACCTTTGTTGGCAGTTATATTTGCATTCTGAATGGGGTAGTACAGTCATCTTGGTTTAATTGGATTGAGAATTCCTTTGGTTCCAGGAAAGTATTGATCAGCAAGAAAGAAGCATAGACTTTTTTTTGTTCCCTGGAGCATTTATTCCCTTGTAATCATACCAGGAGAAAAAGCATTAAGTAAGACTAGATTTTGTTTTTAAGGCAACAGATTTATTAAATGTTGTTCTCGGCCAAGGAAAAATGATACTGCAACTTTAAATTTTAAAGTATCTTGCACTGATAAATATATTTAAGAATTATATGTTTATAAAGTTATTAATTTGTAAAGGCAGTGTTACAAGATGTTCAGTTTATATTGTTTTAGATTGTTTAGTAATTTTTAAAGGTGTAAAATAACATATTTTTTCTTTATTGAAATCTATAAAACTTTCTGTAGTAAAATTTTTTCATTTTACTGGTATATTATTGCTTCATGTTTTGTACCATCATAAAATTTTGTGCAAATTTTTTTTACAGAATTTTTATTTTCTATGACAATATGACACTTGTAAATTGTTGTTTCAAAATGAACAGCGAAGCCTTAACTTTAAATGACATTTGTATTCTCAGACTGAGTAGCATAAAACCCACATAGAACTGAACTGTAACTTAAATTCCAAACTATGACTACTACATTCCAAAGAAACAGTTGAATTAAACATTTTCATAAAATATTCCAAACCTGATGACTTTTATTACATTAGCTCTGTTCTTATTAAAGAAGTCGGTGTTTTCCCATCATGTAATAACTTTCAAGAGTTCCTTTCTTAAGCTCTATTTTGAAACAAATCTCACAATGAGCCGAGAATAAGAAGATAGATTTCTAAAAGTGGAAGATGAAACCAAATAGGACATTATGAAGATAATGAGACAATTAGACTGTAGAAGTAGAAATTATTCAGGCTGTGTGTCCAGTATTTTGTTTTCTACTTGGTAGACTTTGTTTTATGATATACACAAGCAATTGTTGGTAAGTTTTATTCTTATAGCAAACATGTCTGTTTAGACATGTATCTATACTCAATAAGATAAAGGGGAAAATTGAGCAGAATATCACAATGGGTTATCTTGTAACTCTTGGGAAAATGAATTTTCTGTGCAGGATCAAAACTAACAACAACAAAAGGCATAGACCTGTAGAGCCAAAGCATATTGAGTAAGATCTTTAGAAAGTTTATTATACTCAAAATTGATCCAGACTAACAAGGTTTTTTTTCTCTGTCCCCGTGAGATGTAGAAAAATTACTCACAAGGTATAGGGAATCCATAAGGAGTGAACTGCTCCAGACAGCTCTGCTCAGTGACTGTTTCCTCCATTTCCTGCTATTCCCTAGACACTTTGGGCATCTCCCAGTATATAACTAAGGACAGAATTATTGTTGTATGGATTTATAGATGTCTGCTTAGACAGAAGTCATCAATAAAGGTAAAGCCAGGTAATCGTTCTTCTGAAGTTAAGTTCTACTGACACTCATGGATGTTTCCAGAAAGCACAAGAGACTTGTAAGGAGTCTATCAAAATTAGTCCAGACATACTTTCTGCACAATGCTAAGGGCTATGGACTAATATCTCTGATTCACTGTTTGAGAAGACATTAAAAATAAGTGCTTTTTACTCCTTTTCTATCAGTTAGCTGGCTAAGTTTTTCTTTACATTTGATAAGGTAAGTTGCTGGATAAGTTGACTTCCTAGTTCAGGAATTAAATACCAGATAACTGATACATTCAGCTTAAAGCATGAACATTATTTACTGCCCTGTCTCCTGTCTTTGGTAATAACTTCATGCCACTGAAACTAAATTGCCCTGTATCTCCATGCAAATCAAAGGCATTCCTGAATGTTTCCATTCCCTAATGTTTCTGTTTCCCCGTGTTAATTATAACAGTGTGACATTAAAAAGCAGTTCTGTCAAGAGTTACCTCCAGATACCTAAATTAGATCCACTAAAGAATCTTAGGCAGATTGCAATTTCGGAGCTGAGAAGTCTGAACGAAGAAGAAATTGTCAGATGGAGTGAAACAGCACCAATTGCATGTGAGACCAGGATAATACACTTTTTTATTCTCCAGTGTTCCAAAGACAAACTACAAAATAGTACAGATAACAGCACCCTATCATCACACACTAACTTCTCTGTCAACAAGTCCCTGTGAACCAATCAAGTCACAGGGATGAAAGATCATGTCAACTATGGCGAAGCCATTATGGTCTCTTTGTAACTGCTTCCTATAGTGGTTTCTGAACCCTCAAAGATAAGGGGAGACATCCCTGCCTGCAGAATCCCTCCCAGAAGAATGTTGTGAAAACAGCCAGTATTCATAGCAGTAGCACATGTGTGTGTCTGTGTGTCTGTGTGTCTCTGTATGTGTGCATGTGTGTTTATGTGGGGGGTGTGCAGATACTAGGAATTAATCTCAGGGCATGTGCTATACTCAAGGCCTGCACTCTAGCACTTGAGCCACAGCCCACTTCCAGCTTTTTGGTAGTTCATTGGAGATAAGAGTCTCATGGACTTTCTTGCCCAGGATGGCTTCAAACCACATCCTCAGATCTCAGCCTTCCTAGTACTTAGGATTATAGGAATGAGTCACTGGCACCTGGCAATAATAAAATTTTATTATTCATTTATTCTGTTTAATAAAGGAGAAATCCAAAGTACAGATAGGTTGTGTGGCAATTCCAGGATATACTTGGCCTCTTTTCTGATTCATGACTCCTACTTCCTGGTCCAGTGTTGTCCTGCAAGTTGTTCGCAATGGGACCTTGCTATCAATGGGTCCCATGAGGCAGAAGAAGCAGTTTCCTGGGCTGCCAACAGGAAGCTTACCAGCTATGTGGAATCTTGTGTAATTCTGTAAACCTGCTGAACGATGTTTCCCTCTCCTTTAGTTTATGTTCTGATGGGCACATGGTAACTGCATGTCCATAGGGCATGATGCAATTTTCAATTCATGTATATATTGTGTAACAATCCCCAGATTAACTGGATGACATTTAGGTATTTACAGTCCTCGTGGCCAAGCATCAGTAGCTAATGCCCGTAATCCTAGCTACTCAGGAGGTTGAGATCTGAGGATCACAGCCCAGGCAGGAAAGTTCATGAGACTCTTATCTCCAATTAAACACCAAAAATCCAGAAGTGGAACTATGGTTCAAGTGGTAACCTTGAGTACCAAAACACTATTCCTTAGTGCCCAAATCCCGCATTCAAGTTCCAGGACACACACACACACACACACACACACACACACACACACACACACACACACACACACACACACACACACACACACACACACACACACACACACACACACACACACACACACACACACACACACACACACACACACACACACACACATCTCCTGATCTCCAAACCACTAAGTAGAAGAAGCCAAACGAGTCTCCTCTGATGCAGTATTTTGACGGATTAAACATCTCAGAGTGATACAGAAGCATAGCAGTCACCCCTCACTGTTCAGTCAGGCAAGAAGGATAAGTTTGAGGACAGTCAAACCCTGCTTTTTGAAAGAAATGGTCAAGCACTTGACAAGCAGTTTACCACTTTCTAAAGATGTTAAAATCCTAAGTGGTAAAACTAGGCTGATCCCTATTTAATCTTTCCTGGACAATTTCTGATCTTGTTCCCTACAGGATCCTTACAGGATATGAGGAAGTATCGGATAGTTGAGACTGTGATCAATAGTGGCTCCTGAAAGGATTTTTCTACACAGAGTCTGTTGGGCACATCCCAATACAGTGGTACTTACTAGAATGTTGGAGCTCAACAAATGGATAATATTTATATGCAATAGCCAACTATCACTGCCTTCTTAATAGATTCGAAAAGTACACTTTGATTTGCTGGATTGGATTTGGACACCCTGCCCTGTGCTCTGCTACTGAATGTTTACCTTTGTGCACTTGAACAAAATGATTCCCTAGAAAGAAGAGCAGGATCCTGGTTCCTCTTGATGCTCCTTTTGGGGTCTTTGGAGGTTTGAGTGTCCCATTCATCATCTTTCACAAGAGCCAACTCTGTGCCCTTTCTTCATAGCTACATCTCCATCTTTCAGAAATGAGATGCAGCAAGACTAATGGTCTTGATGGAATCCTGTCAGGAAATCACTCCATTACCTATGAGACCTAGCATTATTCTAATTTGGCCAACCTCTGAAGATTTTCAATGATGATTAAATTAATTTGCCACTTCATAGCGTGATTTTTTAAAGCAGATTCGATAATTATCTTCAGATGTTTTGAAATTCTTTTTGCTATGATCTAAACCCTCCAGCTGAAAGGGAATTTCTTTTTAGTCTTAAACACAATTTTCCTTGGGTGGACTTTTAATTTTATCTAGATTTAAGCCACCCCCAAATCTTATTACAGATGGAGCTTTCCTAAAATGAAAATTCAGAATTCTGTCCTTATGCTTTAGCTCTGAATTGCCCCCCTAAATGCCATCTGTCAAAATTTGATAGCCGGGGTAGTGATGTTCAGAGGTAGGGTCAGTAGGAGGTGACTGGATCAAGAAGGTTCTGACTTCATCAATGGATTGATCCATTTAGGGATTCAACACTTCATGGGATATTTGGAGGTGATAGAAAAACTTTTGTGTGTATAATGGTTCTGGGTCTTGAACTCAGGGCCTGGGTGCTGTTCCTGAATTTTTGTGCTCAAGGCTAGCACTATACCACTTGAAATGGAGCCACAACTCTACTTCTGGCTTTCTTGGCGAAAAGAGTTTCATGGACTTTCCATCCTGGGCTTGCTTCCAACCATGATGGTCAGAGCTCAGCCTCCTAAGTATCTAGGATTACAAGTGTGAGCCACTGGTGCCCAGGTAGTGATGGAAATCTCAGAATGTGAAGACTAGAGGAGGAAGAAGAGAACTGGAGGCCTATCCTTGAGAGCTTGTTTGTCCCTGTGCCTCCTTTCTCCTGCTTCCTGCCTACCAGGAATTGAGTATCTCTGTTCTTCCAAGTATGCCTAGCCATGTTGCTGTGCCTCACTATAGACCCACACTAATGGAAGCAAGCAACCATGGACTGGAACCTCTGGAACTGGGAGATTATATAAATATGCCTTCTTTGTAAGTTGATTGCCACAGGCATTTTGCCACTGAAACAGGTGGCTAACACAGGTCTGAAACTTTGAATGCCAGCATGAGTCCACAAAGTGAAAATTCTATACCAGACCTCAGGTGATGGGTCACAAAGCTAGCACCCTATCACTTTGCGTCATGGCCCCACTTCAAGTTTTAGGTGGTTAATTGGAGATAAGAATCTTACAGATTTTCCTTTCTGGGCTGGCTTTCAACCATGATCCTCAGATCTCAGCCTGCTGAGTAGCTAGAATTACAGATGTGGGCCACTAGCAATCGCTAGTGAGAAGTACATATTTTATTTTTATACTGGCTCCCATTTAAGAAAGGAAGTCACAAAATATCCAGCCTTATACCCACCTAGGTGCTTCCTGTCTCAACTTCATTTTATTCTCTCCTAGAAGTTATTACCTTTTACTTCACCATATTCTTTGGGCGGGGAAGGGGGGGATCGAGACAGCTGTGGTGCTGGTCCTGGGGCTTGAACTCAGGGCCTGGACACTGTCTCTGAGCTTTTTTTGCCCAAGGCTAGCACTCTACCACTGGAGCCACAGCCCTACTTGCTGCTTTTTGAGTGGTTAATTGGAGAGAAGAGTCTCACAGGCTTTACTGTCCAGGCTGGCTTCAAGCCACAATCCTCAGATCTCAGCCTCCTGAGTAGCTAGGATTACATGGGTGAGCCACCAGCACCCAGCATACTTCACTATATTCTTTGGTTATTTGTTTTATTGCCTATCTATGTCAACACATGTATATTTCACAAACAGATACAAGTTGCATGGGTGTGGTGTCTACCATCCATAGCACATAGGATAAATAATACTTGCCACAGGAGAGATGTGAAGTACATTTTTGTTGAAATGAGCCATGGTGAGCATTTAGAAATGAGAAACCAGGGCACAAAGTTGGGGAAAGTTCTAACAGGTTTATGAGAATAGTCTTTTTACTGTAACAATAACCTAAGAAATTGAAATGTTGGGGGTGAGGGGTGCAGAAATTCTTAAATTCCTTTCATACTCTGTTGCTTTGGAATTTCTCTCTGAAAGAATGACGACTCTGCCAGTACCTATCTTTTCTATAGAAACAGGCAATCCTCCTGCTTAAATTTCTTTTCAAATTTTCTACTGGCAACATCCTCACCACATAGGATTCATTACATGTGCAATCACCAGACTCCCAGAGGAGCCATCAACAACTGTGGGAAAATGAGCTTTCTGGAAACTTTGCAGAAAATGGCATGTGAGGTTAGCACTATGGGAGGCCAAGAGAGACAAAAAGATTCAAGTGGTTTAATACTCATGAGCTGCTATTTGAAGAACTATTTGATGATTAAATTCAGACAATTCAGAAATGAGTTGAAAATAAGGACGCCAAGCATGAAGAATTTGGTAAAAGCATGAATGCTAAACTATGTGAGAATCATATTTGCATTACAGAATGTGACTGTGATAAATCTGAATAATGGAAAACTGAGAAGATAACTAGTTCTCTTTCTCTCTCTCTCTCAAACACACATACACACACACACACACACACACACACACACACACACACACACACACACACACGTGCATATACACGTGCATATTAATCAGGATATGAGAGATTACTAACATTCTCCTCTTCCCAAAACCTCCTCTCTCAAAGGAAAGACTCAGGTCAGAACTTTATTTTATTTATTTATTTACTCACTTTTGTGCCAGTCCTGGGGGCTTGAACTCAGTGCTGGGAACTGTCCCTGAGCTTCTTTTTTTTTTGGGGGGGGGGTCCGGTCGTGGGGCTTGAACTCTGGACCTGGGCACTGTCCCTCAGCTCTTCAGCTCAAGGCTAGCGCTCTACCACTTGAGCCACAGCACCACTTCCGGCTTTTTTCTTTTTGCTTATGTGGTGCTGAGGAATTGAACCCAGGGCCTCATGCATGCAAGGCAAGCACTCTACCACTGAGCTACCTTCCCAGCCCCCTCTGAGCTTCTTTTGTGCAGTCTAGTGTTCTACCAGTTGAACCACAGCTCCACCCAGCTTTTTTTAAGTTGTTTATTGGAGATGAGTCTCTCAGACTTTCCGACTCTAATTGGCTTCAAACAATGATCCTCAGATCTCAAACTCCTGAGTAGTCAGTGTTACAGTTATAAGCCATTGGCGCTTGGCTTAGAACAGTTTTTGTATGTTTGTTGTCACTATTATCTTTAACCATTGTACACAGGGGATCCAAGTCAACATGTCGGCTTATGACATTGTTCTCTCCAAGCTCTTCCAGCACCATCCATTCCCTCAGTTCCATTTTCAGACTGGTTCCGAATTTTAAATTAGAACTTTTAAATTAGAATTTTTTGAATTATTATAACCACTTAAAATTTAAAATATTAAAAGGAAATTCTTTCCTAATTTCTTCTTCTTTGAATGTAAAGTTATTTTAAAGTAACTAATTCCATTAACAGTAAAGAATCATTCTTGAAGCTTCAACATTTCCTTTTGCTAGTTTTTCCTATTATGTTTGAGTGAAATTAAGTATTAAATTTTTCATTCAAACCACATGTATGTCAATTATACAAAAATCATGTATCCATTTAAACATTCTATATTACACCTTCATAGCTCCCATAATAGGAATTTGGTAGTGCTTTACTCTCATTCTCTTATACTCCAAAAACCTTACAGTAATAATCATATAAAAAGAAACTGATATTGGTCTGATAGGAAAACAGTATGCCATGGCAAATAATTGAACATCTTTATGTGCTTGCTTTGCCGTATGTTTTTCCTTCTCCCCTCATTTTAGCAGGCAGCCAGCTTTGTAATTCCTTGCCTATAGCTTTTTTTGCAGATGACAGGCAGCTGAACCGAACTTCATAAAAGCACCAATCTACTGTAAAATCACTCTTCAGTGTTTGGGTTGAATGACAAAAGGAAATGGACTTGTGGGTCAAGGACCAACGGGAAAGAAAATTTCATCAGACTGGAAATGGCAGGCAGGACTCTGGGTTCTGCATGCGGTGGTTATACCTGAGAAAGGTGAGCTCCACTGATATGTCAGCTTAAACTTTCTAGTGCCTAGAAGGTGGGAAAATTACCAGATTTTAAAACAAAATTCAAATGAATATGTATTACTTTCAAAAGGAGAGTACTTTCTTTCTATAATAACCAAGGGAGGTTAAG
Organism: Dipodomys merriami; assembly: GCF_024711535.1. Lineage (NCBI taxonomy): Eukaryota > Metazoa > Chordata > Mammalia > Rodentia > Heteromyidae > Dipodomys > Dipodomys merriami. The sequence continues at coordinate 21,604,855 of NW_027205603.1, forward strand.
TTCTACCTGCCTGCTCTCCTCTGGAGTTACTGGCACTAGTAGGAAGATCACAAGTTAGCTAATCAGAACACTGGCAGGCATTGTTTCATCTCATGATCCTGATCTTCACAGACACAGGACCACAGAAGGATAGCATGGAAAAATATTGGGCCAATAAGACTGTCTGGAAAGGGAGAAAGCCAGGAACATCTCTGAATTAGGGACCCGGTTACCCAGAGAAAGTACCAAGAACCGACTTCTAAAAGATAAGGGAACATGACAACACAAAAGCTAGTCACGTAGTTGCTCATTTCAGAAACCGGTCCCACTAGAAAAGTGAGGTTTTCTAACCAATAAAATTGTCAATTCACGAAGCTATTACATGATAGGTCAAAGCTTGAGAGTTGACAGGCAAAAAAATATGCATTCAATGAGTGAGAAGTAAATGAAGAATGAGTAATTGGGAAATGGAATGATTCACAATGTCCCAGGTACCATGAAGGGCTGCTAGATGGTTATACTTGACCAGCCAAATCTATTGACTTGAACAACTGCTTATGAAAACAGGAAAATGTAAAGGGCCTCATTAGCTTCTGTTTCAGAAACTATGTTAGAAGCAATTCTTTCTAGAAGCAAGACTCATGTCAGGAAGTCTGGCTCAGGCCTGGCTTTGTCTACTGATGGTATACATACATAATATATATATGTATATATATTACTACATACATAATATATATATGTATATATATTACTATTATTATCTCTTTAGGGATTGTCATTCAACATGTCAGCTTATGAGTACAATGCATCTTGATCAGTATCATCCCTTTCATAGTTCCTCCCCAGCCCTCCCAACCCCATCCTTCACATATGCTTAAGGGATGGCAGCTGGTATAAAGGTGGGTGCAGTGGTTCATGATTTTAATACTAGCTACTTAGCTCTCATCAAGGTGAAAGAGGCCACCTCTCAGCCAGTTAATTATCAGAACCATGGCAGACTTGGGCTCTTTGAAAGGGTCATGATTTGTACTTCACCTTCCTATAAAACCATTCTATTTCATCATAACTACTTCTTGGAAGTCCTTGTACTTGCATATGTTTAACTGCAACACTATGTAACAGGCAAAATGTTTGCCATATAATGCCAGAGAAAGCAAACATTATAAAAGGAAATGTTATTAAGTTGAATTGTTTCATCACATTCTGAATTCCCTCTTCGGTAGAAGTTGTCTGTGAATGCACAGCACGTGGCTAGGCCGACACATGGCTGCTCACCTTGGCAACCATTCCTCAGATCCAGAAGGACAGGAGGATGGAGGGAATGTTTATGAAATACAGATATGTGGAGCAGCATCAGCAGGCACAAAGGAGTCTCATTATGGAATCACAAGGTAAGTGCCAGTCCTAATGCACACCAGTGATTTGTCACACTCATAGTAGCTTTCTATCCATCCATGAAGCTACAGAGAATATGTTGGGCAAAGCCCATGTCAAATGCTACCATTGAGTCCCTCCAATGTACTCTTGGCAGAAGCCACAGAGAAGAAGCTACTGACCAGAAATCCTTTTCATGTATTTTTAAATATGTTATATATATATATATAGAAAGAGAGAGAGAGAGAGACAGAGAGAGGGGGGGGAACCTAGGCAACTCCATTTCACTTAAGACCCCCATCTCAGTTCCGCAACTTAACCCTTGACCCACTTCAGCCCTAATGCCTGGAATTACAATATCTGAAATTCCAGAACAGCCCCTCCTGGGGTCTGGTGACCATTATCTAGACCAGACACCCTGCAGTTTAGCATGTATCCTCTTGAGACTCCCCTGTGGTGCCAGCCAACCAGTTTAAAGTACGTCAGCCCCCTTGATCTAACCAACAACTTGTTTCTGGTCCTTTCCCACTTTGTAGTGCACCAATCATACTATAGAGTTGTTTTATGATTTTCCCGCGGTTTGTAGTCATTTGTTACAAGAAGTTATGATGTATGCAAAGCCCCTGCCTTCCCTAAAAAAGTGTATAAAAAGTGCTGTAACCCTGGGCTCGGGGCCTCTCAGCATCATGGGCTGCTGCCATGTACACAGGCGGAGGGCAGGGGCGGGGGAGGGGGAGGGAGGGAATCAAGCTCGAGCTTGCAATAAAGACTCCTTTGCTTTTACATTGATGACAGTCTCTGGTGGTCTTTTGGGTAAGGATTTCCGAATTCGGCTTTACAATATATTAAGTGCAAGTGATCCCATTTCACTTCTGAAACAAGTGACGGCTCAGTGCAGCAAAGCAACCTAAAACAATGTTAGCATTTATATAGTGATATTGAGCTGATTCAGTCAGTTTTCCCACCTAGTTAACTATAGGTCTCCTGAATGATATATACTGTTTCCTTTTTTATTTTGTGCAGATGCTAGGGCTTGAACTCAGGATCTAGGCGCTGTCTCTTAGCTTTTTCTGCTCAAGGATGGCCTTCTACTTGAACCATGACTCTGATTCTGGTTTTTGGTGGTAATAGAGATAAGAGTTTCACATACATTCCTGCCTGAACTGGCTTTGACTCATGATCCTCAGCTCTCAGCTGCCTTAGTAGCTAGGTGAGACAGGCATGAGACATCTGTGCCTGGCCACAAGCCTTATTTCTAAATTCACTCTCTTCTATTTGAGCAGTAGGAATAAATGTATTAATAAATAAATATGTATGTAAAGTTTTCAACTTTACACCCCCATTTCCAAACTCATACTACCTGTAAACCAACAAAGACTTATTTTGAATCCATCTTGTTCATATTTCCCCATAATACAGCATAGGCATGCACTTTGCCTTTTTCCTAATCAATAATACTCAAAATGTTGTTTGGTATAGTAGAGAGGCAAAAGCTTTGGCCTTAGAAGTCATGAATATATATATATATATATATATATATATATATATATATATATATATATATCATTGCTCTCTTCCTTCCTTCCTTCCTTTCTCCCCCTCTTCCTTTGTTCCTTTTTATCTAACTATAACTTATTATTTGGGTATTGGGGATTGCCAGCATCTACCACTGAGGTGCACCCATTGTAGCTCATACCTGCGGACCGACCTCTTCCCATCCCAGGTCACCATCACTAGCTCAGCTTCTCTGGGATCAGCCTGAGTGAGATCATGAAGCAGTCCTCTTGACCTTTCTGTGCATGGCTTCTTTCCCTCGCTCAGTTGGTCCTGGGCCTCCCTCTTCTCTTTCCTAGGAAGCGCCTTTCCACAGCACATTCTTTTTGCCTAGTCACCTCCTACTTAAACCCATATAAAGGCTTCTCTGACCCCCAGAATCTAAATTTGGGATGCTGTTATTCTCTTTAATGACATTGCATCTGCCCCACATTGCACTTCCTAATTTTAGAAACCCATGTATTTGAGTGACTGCTCATGGCTGCCGGCCTCCCCCACTGAGTCACAAGGACAGAAAGAAACCCAGACTGCTTTGTTCTTCACTGCATCCCTAGCACCTGACCCTAGGCCTGATATACCATAGGTTCTCAAAAATTCTGTGTGAATTGGGTATGGTGTCTCATGCCTTTAATACCAACTACCTGGGAAGTGGAGATCAAGAGGATTGCAGTTCAAGGCCAGCTCAGGTGAAAAGTTGACAAGACCTCCTATCAGTCAACTAAACAGATGGGTATGGTGCCTGTTATCCCAGACCGTTCTGGGCCTAATTTGAAAAAAAAAATATCTAAAGCAAAAAGAGATGGGGGCATGGGTAAAAATGTAGAGCACCTGCCAGCAAACACAAGAGCCTGAATTCAAATCCTAGTACTGACAAAACAACTATAAACACGTTGTGTGTAAATAAACTAAAAGCTGTGATTGAGTACAAAAGTCTAGAGCTCAGGAGGAGCTGAAGTGAGAATCAGACCAAGGAATTATTGGGGACAAGAGAGGGCAGGGTTAGTGCTAGCAGCAGGTGGACCACAGGAGGGGGTGAGAAAAGACAGAGTTTGAAGGAGCAGTAGGAGCAGGAGGCAAGAGAAGCAATCTGCCAGAAGAGACAAGGACTGGCTACAGGAAGGAATCCAAGTCCTAGAGAGGAACTGGATCCTTGCTAGCCAAGTCCCCACCCACAGAGTCCTTCTCTCCTTTAGCATGCTATTAACAAGAGTCCAAGACCCCATCTCAAAGCCATGAAATTCCCAGCACCTTTTCTCTCACATCTCCCCCGTGCTTCTCTGTGGCTCATGTCTGTAATCCTAGCTACTCAGGAAGCTGAGATCTGAGGACAGCAGTTCAAAACCATCCTCTATGAGTGAGACTCTTATCTCCAATAAACTACTCAAAAAAAGCCAGCAGTGCCGCTGTGGTTCAAGTGGTAGAGCACTAGTCTTGAGAAAAAAAATATGTCAGGCACAGTGCCCAGGCCCTGAGTTCAAGCCCCAGGGCCCACGTGTGTGCACTTGCGTGTACACACACACACAGACACACACACACACACACACACACACACACACACACACACACTAATGCTTCTCTCTGTCATCTTGATTCAGTGGATTCTCATCTCTCTAGAGCCTGGTGAGCAGACCTGGGTTTCTTCTTCCTTCCCCAAACCATACTTACTACAATAGGCAACAGTGTGTAAGTAGAGAGCACAGCACCATTCCCTCCACCTCCGAGCACTCAGGGATCTTTATTTTTATTAATTTTAATTTTTTTTGCCAACTCAGAGCCTGGGCGCTTATCCCTGAGCGTTGGTGCTAAAGGATAGTCCTCTACCACTTTGAGCCACAGCTCCATTTCTGGCTTTTTGGTGGTTAATTGGAGATGAGTCTTTCAGACTTTCCTGCCTGGGTCGGCTTTGAACTTTGATCCTCAGATCTCATCCTCCAGAGTAGCCAGGATTACAAGTATAAGCTGCCAGTGGCTGGCCACTGGCAGGTCATTTTTGGTAGCATAGTTTTACTTAGAGTTTGGAAGTGAAATGTATGTATAATTGTTAAAGCCATATCTTTATCAAGTGACTTTAACATAGAGGTGCACAAGACACATCCCCTAAAGCTCCATGAGTAGCTATTTCTAGCCCCAGGAATGTTTCCATGGGCTTCTCTTCTCAGAAGGCACTCCTCATGGCACTCAGCGCCGCTTTGAGTGCAATTACATAGAAATATCAGTTACATCATCAATACTAAGTAAATGTCCAGCATTATCAGGTAGAAGTGAGGAACTGCTGTTGTCCTTACTTGCAACGCTTGAAACTGAGATGGGCACAAGGAGGCTGAGACCTGGATAGAGATTCCCCAGACAGCGTGTGGTAGAGGCAGGCTTCAGACAAGCAGCTAGCTACAGCCTCTGCACACTCCTACCCTATCCAGCTACTATGCAGACTCTTACATCCTAGATCTCAAACTTTCCAGTTCCCATGCTACAGACTCCTCCTTTGTTGTGTGTGCCAGTCTTGGGCTTGAACTCAGAGCTTGGGCATTGTCAGTGAGCTTTTGTCCTCAAGAAGAGTGCTCTACCACTTGAGTCACAATACTATTTTTCTCTTTTTGCTAGTTAATTAGAGATAAAAGTCTCACAGACTTTTCTGCAAGGCTGGCTTTGAGCCACAATCCTCAGATCTCAGCCTCATGAGTAGCTAGGATTACAGGCATGAGCCACTGATCCCTGGTTTTTCTCTTCCTCCTCCTCCTTTTCCTTCTCCTCCTCCTCCTCTTCTACTTACTCCCCTCCTCCTCCTCTTCCTCCTCCTCCTCTTCCTCTTCTACTTACTCACCTCTTCTTCCTCCTCCTCTTCTCCTTCCTCTCCTCCTCTTCCTTCTCCTCTTCCTCCTTCTCTCCTCATCCTCTTCTCCTTCCTCCTCTCCTCCTCCTCCTCTTCCTCCTCCCCTCTTCCTTCTCCTCCTCCTCCCCTTCCTCCTTCTCCTTCCCCTTGTGCCCAGTAACTCATCTTTCTTTGAGTGTCCCAGCCTAACAGCTTGAGTTTATGAGCAGCATCACTGATCTTTGGCTGAAATCTTTCATATCTCTCTCTTTCTCTCTCTCTCTCTCTCTCTCTCTCTCTCTCTCTCTCTCTCTCTCTCTCTCTCTCTCTCTCTCTCTCTCTCTCTCTCTCTCTCTCATGCTCTATCTCTGTGTGTCTGTGTGTCTTTGTCTCTGTGTGCCTGTGTCTGTCTGTGTGTCTGTGTGTCTGTGTGTCTGTGTGTCTGTGTGTCTGTCTGTCTGTCTGTCTGTCTGTCTGTCTGTCTGTCTGTCTCTCTCTCTCTCTGTTATCTCTGTATGCAATATGGTCTCTTTTCTCATGGTCAAGCAAACAGCTAACAAAATACCAGGAAAGCATGAGAAAGAAAATTGTGTTCTTCCACCAATGATTACAACCAGACTGTTACTTGTTTCAATCTGATTGCATACAACCTGACTCACAGCCATCCCACCATTAATTTCCATCTGACTCTGTGCCATCCCCTTGTATGTGTTACCTGAAAGCATTTGACCTGAGTCAGACCTGTATTCCTAGTTATACAGGAGGCTGAGATCTAAGGATCATGGTTCAAGCCAACCCCAGGCAGGAAAGTCTGTGAGACACTTATCTCTAGCTACTCAAAAACCAGAAGTGATACTGTGGTTCAAGTGGTAGAGTGCTAGCCTTGGGCAAAAGACTTGGAAAAAATCATATTAAGTGAAGTAAGCCAGACCCAAAGAAATATGGACCTATGGTTTCCCTTACTTGCAATAATTAATATACATCTAGGATAATCTTATCAGATGAGCAGAAAAAGTCAAAAGCTAGGTACATATGACCATATAAGATGATGCTAAGTAAAATGAACCCTAAGATATGGACAAAAGAGGTTTTTCTTTGTTGTTGTTTTTCATGTACTGTGTGATTGTTTTTGTTTCTTTTGTATGTTCTTCCCCCTATGATATATCCCCCTTTGTCACTGTATTTGATTTTGGTACCCTGCATCTTGTATCTACATTTATCTACTTTGGAGGGGAAGGGCAATAACAAAATGCTGAAACAAGGACACAGGATGACCCATTGCAACAATGATACTCACAAGACACTATGGTGGAAATGAACTTTACAACTTTACAAGGCGGGGAGGAGTGGGGGAGGGGAGGAAGGTAAGGGATGGTAGGAGAACAACAAAAGAGGGGGTAACAATTCTCAACAAGAAATGCACTCATGACCTTACTCATGTAACTGTAACCCCTCTGTACAGCATCTTTACAATAAAATAAAATTTAAAAAAGCAGAAATAGATCTGTGGTTCAAGTGGTAGAGTGCTAGCCTTGAGCAAAAGAGCGTAGGGGCAGCACCCAGGTCCTGAGTTCAAACCCAACAACTAACAAAAAAAACTCATCAAAGCCCTAGGAATATCTGTGGTTGACACTCTTCAATGATTTTAAGATATTTTTGTGGCTTTGATCACTTTTTAAACTCATCTTCCAGCTCCTTCCCACCCTGCCTTTAAAAAAAAAAAAAAAAAGAAAGCACAAAAGTAGTATTCGCCTGACCAAGTTCTTTCAGACAGATAGAGCCAAGGCAGGAAACAAGCACAGCTCCTTCCCCAGAGTCCTAACCTGTAAAATCCACTTGTCTTTACCTACTTTGGAACTAAACCCTGTCTCCAAGAAAGACCTTCCCCTGATCTCTGTCTCTGTCTTTGTCTCTGTCTCTCTGTCTTCCTCTCTCTATCTGTGTGTGTGTGTGTGTGTGTGTGTGTGTGTGTGTGTGTCTTCCAGTAAGAATTTTTTGGTGAGACCCAGTATCAAGGGGAGAATGGAGAGGAAGACTTCAGTGGGAACCCAAGGCAGCACTGGGGAAATCCTGTAAATAGCAGCTCTTTGGGTATGATAGTACACAGCTAGAATCCTCGTACCTGGAGTTTGAGGCAGGAGGATTATGAGTGCAATGGCAGCATGTGTAACATAGAGAAACCATGCCTCAAATGAAAAAATCATGGAGAGATGATTCCTGAAGTTCCTAGAATTGTAGGTGATATTAGGAGCTATAGGGTAAGAAGACCTAATGAAATTATATGGACAGAAATTGATGCATTCCCAGTGGGATTAAAACTTTTTCATTTTGAAAAACAACAGTTGTATTTATTTATTCCGTGCCAGTGTGTCTGCATGCTGTTCTAAAGTGTCAAAGTAAAACTACATCAGCAGAATCCATGCACTTGGAAAAGGCTCAGGAGCTCACCATCGCCTAGCACACAGGAACATGGACTCCTGGTGCTTCAGAGCAGTAGTGGCATCGCCTTCTGCATGTGACCGAGGAGCAGAGAGGAAACCCAGGAACTAAATTAGTAGACTGATTCCTCTGTATGCCTAATATTAAGGTTATGCTATGGAATTTTAGTTATATTCTGTGGAAAGAGGTTGTATAGATTTTGTTGTTTATGGAAAGCACTAAGTGTTTTGAAGACTCTTTATCCTAAAAACAAATCCACAGTTAATCTCTAGACATTGAGTAGCCCCAAGAATGGAGTATAGAAGAGTTATATGCAAGAATGTAACTACATTCTACAACTTGCCCTATTTAATAATTCCCCTCTGCTAATGAGCCTGACAAACTGCTTATCACCACCTCCTGGCTTCATCACCATGATTGCCTCCAGGGTGCTGTGCCCCCTCTGCCTGCCACAGGAGATCATAATTGAGCCATTTCTGCATCTCCGGTCATCCTCATGTTCTCTGAGGACCATCCTCTCAACAGTCATCCTCTGGGTAGATATCAACACTGAACCTCTCCCTTGGTATTTACTTGTTGTTTACTTGTTCCATTATTGCTACATACAGAGAGATTATTTGGTTTTCTCTTTCCAGCCTGTTTAACCAATAGTCCTTTAACCTTCTTGCCCAATGGCTGTTGGAGAGAGCTCTTATAGCAGCTCTGAATAAACTGTATGGTGTATGCCCCACATAGCCAGCAGGGGTCAGAGGGGTATTTCTCTGTGAGACCAAGTGGTTAGTGGTGGCAAAGGGAAGTTCTGGGGGTATTGTCATGTGTTGGTTATCAATAATGTCTCGAAACGTAGCCTAAAAAAAGAAATGTCATTAGGGCTAAGCTGGGGGGTTTGTTGTTACTTGTGGAGGGATAATCCTGGAGCTCTGCACAAACCTGCAACAATATCAGCCATCTTGCCTAGGGCTATGGAATGGCAGAAAGTGTCCCTGCCCCAAATAGAGACTTAGGAGTTGGGTGTAGTAGGTATAGCTTGGCTTAGTTGCATCAACGTAGATTGTAATCCCAACACGGGAGTATAGGGAGTTCCAGGCCAGCCTGAGCTATGTGAGACCCTGCTAAGCAAAATCAAACAAACACATAAAGGGTATATGATCCTTGCTGTTGATAAGAGTCTATCAGAGACCCCCTGGATAAGTGACCAAACTCCCTCCTCAGCTTCCCCACACAGCTCTGGGGGAGCATTCAGTGATCAAATGGGCCAGAAGCATCTTTGAAAACCTGTCATTTTGCACTGCAAAAAGAAGATATATTATGGCAGAAATGTTAAAGATCACCCTGGATGGCAAGCAAGCCCCTTGGCTTTCAATCAGATTCTTCAGAAGTCCATTACTGCTTCCCAAACTGGAAATAGCAACCATCCAAACCCCAGCTTTATAGATGTAAGGTATGTGTGTGTGTGTGTGTGTGTGTGTGTGTGTGTGTGTGTGTTTTAAGAGGGGGGTGGTGATTAAGTTTTAACATCACCTGTGCCACTCTTCAAAGAAAAATATTAACTAGCTAGTAGATTACACCTGTAATCCTAACTACTCAGGAGGCTGAGATGTGAGGATCACAGTTCAAAGCCAGCCAAAGCAGAAAAGTCCATGAGATTCTTATCTCAAATTAACTACCTCCAAATCAGAAGTGGCACTGTGGTGGCTCAAAGTGGTAGAGTGCTAGGCTTGAGTATTAAAGCTCAGGGACAGCACCCAGGCCCTGAGTTCAAGTCCCATGACTGACAAAAACAATAGCTAGTAGAGAGGAATTTGAATATTCTCAACACAAAGAAAAAATAAATATCTGAGGCCATGGCTGTACCAGTTATCCTGATCATTGCACAATTGTGTACGTGTGTTGAAATGTCACAGTGAATCCCATAAGTATGGACAATTTTCCTATATTAATTAAACTTTTAAATAAATAAAATTTATGGCAAAAAATAAGCATAAGCTCTAGGCCGTTTCCAAGTGTTGGCTCTAGTTTGTTTATGAGTGACTCAGAAGTGTTCTTCTGCCACTCCACCCCACAGCAATAAGGATGCAAACAAGAAGTGAATCTTCTTGAATGAAACTGTCTGGTTTTCAGCCCCATAGCATCTTGCAGTTTAGAGACTTCAAATAGCAGAGTGCACAGTTTACCATTTGCCAAGAGAGGCTGATACAGAAGAGTCCTTTGCCTTTATAGTGTAGGAGGACAGCTTTAACTTTTACAGCTATTTCCAGGTATTATTAATCAGCTTCCCATGAGCAGAACAAACTGGCAGAGACAATTGATTTGTGAGGAGAAAAAGTTTTATTTTGACTCAAAGCTCTGGAGTTTCACTGTATAGCTCCGGATCTTGGGCAAAGATGGCACGCCTTGGTGGAATTTCATGCTATTGCATGTCTCCCTGCATGAGCCGGGAAGAAAGCAGAGAGAGAAAGGAATTATCTGGTGTCTCACAATCCCTTTAATTTATTTATTTTTTTGTAGAAATGCGATCACACTTAGGTATTTGTACTTTGTTAGAAAGTACCAGTGGAATCCAAAGCTTAGCAATATTAATTGCCAATATTAATGTTATTTTCCAAAGAGCTGTCTATACTGTCAAAGGAAGAAAAGTAAACATTTTACATGCTTCAATGTTCAAAGATAAAAAATTATTGTCATTTAGATTTTTGAGACAGAACGTCACTAGGTAGCCCACACTGGCCTTGAACTTGTGGTCTTCCTGACTCAGCTTTCTTTTTTTTTTTCTTTAATATTTTATTGTCATTATAAAGGTGATGTACAGTGGGGTTACAGTTACATATGTCAGGTAACGAGTACATTTCTTTTTGGACAATGTCACCCCTTCCCTTGCTCTCTCCCAGTTTTTCCCTCCTGTCCCTACTCACAAGTTGTATACTTCATTTACAACAGTTTCTAGTGAGTACCACTGATGCATTTGTTTCCTTTTGTCCCTCCATTTCTGTCCCTCCTTACCCTCCCAAAGACAGACAAACAAATAAACAACCAAGACAAAAAGAAAAGGAAACAAAAACAGCAACAAAGAAAAAAAAACCTCTTGTTTTCATTTCCTGGAGTTCATTTTGATAAATACTATCTTATATAATCAGACACACATAGGCATTAGGCCTTTGGTGTCACTGTATGAATGCCTAGAGTCCTGTGTAATTTATCATGTCCCAGTGCATTTTAAGTCTAGCTTCCACACCCACAATCTGAGGACACCCCTATGGTCTAGGATCCCCATAAAGCTCTTTAAAGGTCAACAGCCACTACTTATAGTGTCACCCTAAGGACTCAGCCTTAACCCCTGGGCCTTTGGAAAACACCCCTCATTCAAACCATACCCTTGGTGGTTTCTTTTGTCCTGTATGGAGTGGGGAATTTGGATCTGTGCCGTAGAAGCACCTGCTCTTATAGAAATCAGAATCTGAATAGCTGAGCTCTCTAGTCTGCTTGCTTTGTTTTTGACCCATTATAGTAGTCAGTGGCTTTCCAGTATTTGACACTCCTATAAAACTCTATATTCTGTAACCACACTTTGGACAAATGTCTGGAATACCCTCTCCTCTCCTACTTCTTTCTCCTCCCTTGATTGCTTTGGGAATTCTTATTTATTATTGGAGCTATGATCTAAATTTCTCATCTCTCTCACTTGTCCTCCCGAGCAAGAGAGAGCCATCATCCATGCCCCAGAAGGCCTTGCGTAGACTCCATTTATAACTGTCACATTAACTTTGTAATTTACTTTCTGTGTTAGCCTACAGTTAGTAAAGTGACCCCCTTTCTTCAATACTAGGGATTTTATACAATAAATTGGTTATAAAGGTATTGAGAGTTGATAAGTCCGAGGGCCAAGGAAGTGTCTGAGATTTCTGTTATACTAGGAAGATTCTAGAAACAGCAACGCTGGAAGAAAAAGGGTAAAATACAGAGTCTCAAATCAAGGTTCCGCGGCCAGATGAATCCACAGGAGCTGTGGCCTCTAGGTCCAAATGAATCAACAAGAGATACAGATAACTATCCTGGTATCTACTTAATGCCCATGCTCAATTTCCAACCAGTACCTCCATTGCCTTAAGCATGGCCCAAAGCCTGGTGCTCAAAGGGTCCTGGGAAATGAAGCTTTGGGGGAAAAGGACTGAGCACAAAGAGGCAAGCAACTGGCCCCTACCTCTCTCCTTTCACAGTGAGTTTCATTTGTTTTCTCCAGCACAAGAAAGAAACCTCATGCATTTGTTGTCAAATCCTGACTCACAGTGAGATCCATTTTCTTCATATTCTTATCAAGGAACTTTCTAGAAAATATCAACCTTCTTTTAGGCTACATTAGACAGTTCTCTTTCACTTCCTTTATCAAACTGAAAAGCTTCCCTCCCCTTTTCTTTAACTATGATATTGTCATCTCTGTCCGTTGGCTTTTCAGAGAGTCTACATTCCCCAAGTTCCAAGGGAACTTGGGTAAGAAGCCCCTAGTAATCTTGCTTGAAATTAGCATTGAGTTCACTGTTCTGTTCCCAAGGGCTCTGGCTCTGCAAGCCAGCCACACTAAAAACTAGAGCTTCTTTGCTATCAAACACTTTCTTTCTAAGTCTTTTCATTATCAATTCACCAGTACAGCACATAATGAGGTCTTGTAGTAGCAGATAGGGAATTCATTTCTCAGTCAAGAGGCTGAACAGATCAGGGACCATTATCTATAATTACTTCATGGGTATTCCACAAAGATAATTTTCTTTGTGAGCCAGAGAAGTCAGGTCTATCTGAAGACTGTGTACATCCAGTCCAGGCCAAAGCAAGATGATCTAGTGCTTAGATCCGGGAAGGGGTGTTTCTCTTCTCCATGGAAGCCACAGGCCTCTGCCTCCCACCAGCAAGACACTTTTCACAAACCCCACAAAGCCCATGGCAGTTAGTTATGATCCTTTATTGGTCTCTGAGATGCTGGACTCTGCCATTTGTCAGTTTTTATTTGAAGATTTCCTGTCAGTGAAAGTTTCCATTTCAGTTATGGCATATCACACAAGTTGCTATAAATCAGCAAGGTGCATGATTTCATGCACAAATACAGGTTAGAGAAAGATTGTAAGTTTACTAAAGGAAAACAAAAATTCTGATAAACTTGCTGAGAAAATATTCTCATTACTTAAAGGTAATTTAAAAAATGTTTTTTTCAAAAAAAGTATTCTCGGGCTGGGAAGGTGGCTCAGTGGTAGAGCGTTTGCCTTGCATGCTTGAGGCCCTGGGTTTGATTCCTCAACACCACATAAGAAAAAAGAAAAAAGCCAGGGGCTGGGAAGGTGGCTTAGTGGTAGAGCGTTTGCCTTGCATGCTTGAGGCCCTGGGTTCGATTTCTCAGCACCACATAAGCAAAAAGAAAAAAGCCAGAAGAGTTGGAAGTGGCGCTGTAGCTCATGTGGTAGAGCGCTCGCCTTGAGCTGAAGAGCTGAGGGACAGTGCCCAGGCCCAGAGTTCAAGCCCCACGACCGACCAAAAAAAAAAAAAAGCCAGAAGTGGTGCTGTGGCTCAAGTGGTAGAGCGCTAGCCTTGAGCTGAAGAGCCGAGGGACAGAGCCCAGGCCCAGAGTTCAAGCCCCACGACTGGACCAAAAAAAAAAAAAAGTATTCTCTAAGGTAGCTGAGGAGGGGAAATGGCAAGTAGAAGCTGACTCTTGCCTCCGGAAAGCTAATCATGACCTTTCCTAACTCTGTTTTTGAAATAGGAGCTTGAAGCCACTATACTTGGCACATTTATACCACAGAAATTGGTAAATTTTCCAATAAGGGTTTTTTTTTTTTGGCTAATATTCTTTTCAGAGATCTAGTTGTAAGACATTTACCAGTATACCACTGGCAAAGAAAAAGCTCCATTTTGCCATCTGTGACCCCTCCCCTCTAAAATTAGAGTAACAGAACCCACAGTCACTGTGGGCATCTTGTTAAGAGAGAGAATTGGAGGTCATGATGGGATCTAATGATTTTAAAAGCATCTAGGGAATGGAAGCAACTGTATACTTCATGCTCCCACAAAGCAGAGGCAGTTTTAGGAACTTAGGACAGGGAAGACATGGTACAATGGAGGAAGAAGCTGAGGGAGTCATTGAGAAGGTGTTGCCATTAGGTAAAAAAGTGGTCATCAATCAAAAGGGCAAGACTTGCCCATTGTTTTGAAGCTGCCGTATGGCCTTCTGAGACCAGTTGTTTATGTGGCCAGTTTCTCTCTCCCTGCCCCCCCGCCCCTCAAATTCTGTTAGGAACATCACAGTGTGATTACCAGCGGGTCTATGAAGTGGACTCCAGCTCCTGTTTCCTAGGAAACCACAATGACAAGCCAACTGTAGGATGCTATGTACAAAGCCCTCATCACCTGGTTAGGAAACCAAGACTGCTTTCTTATGTCAAGATGACCCACAAGGCTCAGATCCTCCAAGCAAGAGAGAGACATTCACTTACAAAGAAAGGAATCAAACAGCCAATTTTCCCATAGTGCCTGACCTTGGAACATATCCTGCACTGGCTCACAAATGCCAATGAACAAAAGATGTTTCTCCAGGTTCATGCTTACTGCCTTTGTCTGCTCTCCATTGCCTGCTTCAGACTTGTGGTCTCACCTCTGCAGTCCCAGGGAACATGCTGCCATTTCTACAAAAATGAAGCACAGTCAGACTTCTAAGTCTGAAACACCTTTTGTCTCTAGAACTTGGCACAGTGCCTGGCACAAAGTCAGTGCCTTTTAAATGCTTGTGGAGAGAAACTCTAAGGAATGAAAGATACTTGAAGATGAAATGGGACTTTGATATTTCTTAGCCGGTACTATTTGGATAAGTCACTATACAGCTAAATGTTGTTTGTTACCATAGTAATCAAGTTCCCTTTTTCTGAAGAAAGTTCTACAGCTTCATGATATGGCTAGGAAGGAAAGCGTAGCTCTGTGGCTATGACCCAGAGGTGTGGCCCTTGCTTCCGGAAAACATCAAACATGGTCTTCAGTGTCAGGCAACATGCACAATCACCAGTAGCTGAATCATCTTAGATGTCTGATTTAAACATGTAAATTCCAAGCTGGGTGCTGGTGGCTCATGCCTGTAATCCTAGCTTCTCAAGAGACTGAGATCTGAGGAACTCTGTTCCAAGCCAGCCCAGTCAGGAAAGTCTGTGAGACTCTTCTCTCCAATTAATCACCAGAAAACCAGAAGTGGTGCTGTGGCTCAAGTGGTAGAGCTATAGCCTTGAGCTGAAGAGCTGAGGGATAGCGCCCAGGCCCAGAGTTCAAGCCCCATGACCTACAAATTAAAAAAATTCAAATTCCAGCCAGTGGCTCACACCTGTAATCCTAGCTACTCAGGAGGCTGAGATCTAAGGATCACAGTTCAAAGCTAGCCTGCACAGCAAGGTCCAGGAGACTCTGATCACCAATTAACTACTATAAAACCAGAAGTGGAGCTGTGGTTCAAGTGGTAGAGAACTAGCCTTGAGCACAAAAACTCAAGGACAATTACCAGGCCCTGAGTTCAAGTCCCAGAAGGAGTTAAAAAAAAAAAAGCAAATTCCTCACTCCACTGTAGACAGACTGAATTGAATTGGAAACACTAGCACTGGAAAATCGGATGTCCAATTTTCCCTATGTAATGCTGGTGCAGGCTACAGATTGAAAACACTGGAACCACGTAGTGAGATACATTGGGGTTATTTTTGTATGATCTATTCCTCATCTAAAATATCGGTAAGAATATTATCAATGGAGCTGGGAAGGTAGCTCAGTGGTAGAATGCTTGCCTTGCATGCATGAGGCCCTGGATTTGATTCACATAAGCAAAAAGAAAAAAGCCGGAAGTGGCGCTGTGGCTCAAGTGGTAGAGCACTAACCTTGAGCTGAAGAGCTGAGGGACAGCGCCCAGGCCCAGAGTTCAGGCCCCACAACCAACAACAACAACAACAAAGTAGTTGATAGCCAGGCACCAGTTGCTCATGCCTGTAATCCTAGCTACTCAGGAGGCTGAGATCTAAGGATAGCAGTTTGAAGCCTAGGTAGTAAAGTCCATGAAACTCTTATCTCTAATAAACTATTCAGAAAAAGCCAGAAGAGGGCCTTTGGCTTAAGTGATAAAGTGCTAGCCTTGAGCACAAAGAGTCTCATGAATAGTGCTCAAGCGGTGAAGTCAAGCCCCAGGACCAGCAAAAAAAAAAAAAAGTGATAGTACACTCTTTCTTATCTGACTGATCAGAGCCTTAGGGAGCCAGTGCAGAAAGGAAACAAAAATTAACCTGCATATTCTTACTGATCATTTGACTGAGGAACGTTAGGTTGGAAATCATTTTCCCTTGGCATATTGGAAGTACCTCATCTCTGTCTTAGTGCTGCTATTGAGAAGCCAGTGCTCTTCTCATTCCCAGTTCTTCCTGTGTGACCTGATTTCTGAAATCCATTCAAGGTCATTTCATTATCACAAGTCCTATAACCACTAGCATCTGTGTAGGTCTTTGATTTTCTGAGCATGCCATGGACTCTTTTCAATCTAGATTTAATGTGTTCTTTGGCTCTGTGAAATTTTCTTGTATTCATTCTTTGGTAATTCTGGACACTGCACATTCTCTTTTTGATTTTCTGTGTCTTAACTTCTGTTGGTCAGATTTTGGGCTTTCTTATCCATCTGTCTCTGTTTAGTTCTTCCTAAGTCTCCATTTCTCCTTTTATGCTCTTTTCTGGAATATTTCCTTATCTTCTCCCATAGTCTTTTTAATGAAATAGTGGAAGAGAGGACATTCTAGTGTTAATCTTCGAAATTACTTTCTTATTCTTCAATTGCTGCCTCTTCTTTTATAAATTATGGTAAAACACACATAATAAAATTTCACATCTTGATTTTTTTTTTGGCTGGTCATGGGGCTTGAACTCTGGGCCTTGGCACTATCCCTCTTCAGCTCAAGGGTAGCACCCTACCACTTGAGCCACAGTGCCACTTCCAGCTTTTTCTGCTTATGTGGTGCTGAGGAATCGAACCCAGGGCCTCATGCATGTGAGGCAAGCACTCTACCACTGAGCCACCTTCCCAGACCCACATCTTGATCCTTTTAAGTGAGCAATTCAATGACATCAAGTACACTCATGGTGTTGTAAAATCATCATCACCACACATGTTTAAACCTGTCCTTCACCAATGTGAAAACTCTGTACCCATCTCATGGCTCTTATTTTCCCCTTTAATTTCCCCCCATTTACTCTCCACTCCACTTTCTGTCTCTGCACAACAACTATCATATCAATAGAATTATACAATGTTTCTCTTGGATTGTAGCTTATCCCACAAAACCTATTTTCAAGGGTCATTTATGGTATAGCATATATTTAAACATTATTCCTTTTAGGGCTGAAAATATTTCATAGTATGAGTATACCACAGTTTACTTACCCACTCATCTATCAATGGGTATTTGGGTTGTTTATATCTTTGGGCTGTTATGAGCAGTGCTGCAATGAGCATAGGTATATACCCATCCATAATGTTTCCCATGGCAATCACACTTTTTTACATCCCCACCAGCAATGCAGAAGTGTTGCAGCTTTTCTACATCTTCAATGATGCCTTTGGTTTTCTATGTTTTGTTGGTTTCTTTAAAAAAAAAATAATACTTAGTTCAGGCTCAATTCCCTTAAGGAAGAATGAACTTCTAGTGACATAACCTTTCATAAGGTAAACTTGCCACTTGCTTCCTTATTTTAACACCTCAACTAACGAGATATGTTTCAAAACCATTGCTTATACCTTCAAGTTCTGAGTCTCTTTGAGAAGGCAGATCTACTCAACTCTACTTTCTAGAATGCTTTAGTGCCTCCATTTTCCTAACTATTTCCATGTTGAGGGACTTCTTACTTCCCAAGAATATCTTTGAAATATTTTAGTCATAGTTGTCTTCTACAGGCTTTTTAAAAAAAATTTTATTTTATTTGTGAACATACTGTACAGAGGGGTTACAATTACATGGGCAGGATAATGCTTACATTTCTTACCAAGCATTGCAGCCTCCTCCTTTGGTTTACCCTTCACCTCCCTTCCCAGCCTCCCCCCTCCCCCCCATCCCAATCTTTCTCCCCCACCCCCCCCACCCCCCGCACCGACGTTGTAAAGCTCGTTTTGGACATGACAACTTGTACTTCTCATTGTTGCAACAGGTCCACCTGTATCCTTAAACGACTTGTTTTTCCCCATCTCCTCCACAAGTTATACTGACATCAAATATAGTGAAAGCAGGGGTTATACTGTGGGGGAGGGACATACAAAACAACAAAGAAATAATCTTATAAATGTGTTAGAAACACATGCATGAAAGAAACAAACATTAAAATACATATCTAAGGATTCATTTTCCTAACATCACATTATCTGACCTTTTCCGCCTGACTCATACATATACTAGATATTGCAAATAAGGGAAACCATGGGACCTATGTTTCTTTGGGCCTGGCTTACTTCACTTAATATAATTTTTTCCAAGTTTTTCCATTTCCTAACAAATGGGGCAATGTCATTCTTTCTGATGGAGGCATAGAATTCCATTGTGTATATATACCACATTTTCTTGATCCATTCATCTACTGAAGGGCATCTGGGTTGGTTCCATATCTTAGCTATGGTAAATAATGCTGCAATAAACATAGTTGTGCTGGTAGCTTTAGTGTGGTCTTGTTTGTAAACATTTGGGTAAATGCCCAAAAGTGGGATTGCTGGGTCATAGGAGAGCTCTATGTGAAATCTTTTGAGGAACCTCCATACTGCTTTCCAAAGTGGTTGAACAAGTTTACATTCCCACCAACAATGAAGTAAGGTTCCCTTCTGTCCACATCCCCTCCAGCATCTGTTGTTGTTAGAGTTCTTGATTTTTGCCATTCTAACTGGAGTGAGGTGATATCTCAATGTTGTTTTGATTTGCATTTCTTTTATGGCTAGGGATGTTGAACATTTCTTCATGTGTCTATTGGCCATCCTTCTTCCTTCTGCAGAGAAGTTTCTCTTTAAGTCTTTCGCCCACTTATTTATTGGGCAGTTGTTTCTTTGAGGATTTGTTGTTGGGGGATTTAATTTTTTGACTTCCAAGTATATTTTAGATATGAGACCCTTGTCCATTGTATAGCTAGTGAAGATCTTCTCCCAATCCGTGGGCTTTCTATTGATCTTGCTAGCTATGTCCTTTGCCATGCAGAAGCTCTGCAACTTTATGCAATCCCATTTGTCCAACCTTTCTTTGATTTGTTGTGCTTCTGGGTCTCTATTCAGAAAATTTCGGCCTAAGCCAAGGAGACCTAGGGTTTCTCCTATTCCATCCTCTTCTACAGGCTTTGAAGTTTTTGTTTTGTTTTGTCTTTTGGGTGCCAGTACTGGGGCTTGAACTCAGGGCCTGGATGCTCTCTCTTACCTTTTTTACTCAAGGTTAGCACTCTACAATGTAAGCTATATCTCTTTTTCTGGCTTTTTTTTTTTTTTGGTGGGGCGTGGGGGGGGGGGTCCGGTCGTGGGGCCTGAACTCTCGGCCTGGGCACTGTCCCTCAGCTCTTCAGCTCAAGGCTAGTGCTCTACCACTTGAGCCACAGTGCCACTTCTGGCTTTTTTCTTTTTGCTTATGTGGTGCTGAGGAATTGAACCCAGGGCCTCAAGCATGCAAAGCAAGTGCTCTACTACTGAGCCACCTTCCCAGCCCTCCCTTTCTGGCTTTTTGATGGTCAACTGGAGATCAAAGTCTCAGGGATTTTCCTGTCCAGGCTGGCTTCAAATTGTGATCCTCAGATCTCAGCCTCCTAAGTAGCTAGGATTACAAGCAGTGCTTGGCTCTCCAATCAGGCATTGAGTATTGAAGCTACATTAAAAGACACTCAAAGTGAAGACCTCCAAAGGAACAGTACACAAATGAGTATATGTCCTGTCTGTAATTAATTTCACTCTTTTGATTTTATGGCCACATCTTAATCACTCAAATGTGATACATATGAGGTGACTTCCAACTTCTTGAATACCAAGGATGACTTTTCCCCAAATGACCAATGAAATCTTTTCCCATGACATCCATCAAAACCAATCAGAGTTTAAATTTCTTTCTCTTAAGCTCTCCTATGAAGTTGTCCCACATTTGATGTGTTCTTTGTTCAAATACCACTCATTCTCTGCCAATTTAGAAAAATATGCTTTAGTTCTACTGTTGCAGCTGAAAGGAAAGATAAAAGAGAGCCTGGGATTTTTTTTCAAGGATGGGTGGGGGGAAAAGTCTTTCCAAAGGTACCCAGTGATTTGCTCCATACCCAATTTTGACATTTCTTTCATGGTTTGTCTCTTTTCTGAGGAAAGACACTTCTTATATGCCAAAATGCTACTTGTTACAAATGCAGTCAGCATCCCTAAAACACTCAGGGTAACTTCATGATCTGCTGAAGTGTCTGGCTGACACCATGCAGCTCAGCTGCCAGGACCCTAAATGAGTGCTGGTTACAATTAAATGCAAATGAGTCGCAGTAATACATACATAATTCCCTCAGCTGCCTCCATATTCCAAGGCACAAATGCCATTCCAGGCTGTTACAATTAATTGTGCCCAGATAAGTGTATAGCAAGAAGATCCCTATCATTTCATCTTCCATCACTGAGTTACACATCTGACATGGGGAGTGTCATTCATCAGTTAGGGAGTTTAATTAGGTTAATTGGTGCAGTCAAGAATTCGCTTGAGTCTTTGTGACCCATCCACTTTGTCTTTATGGACAAGTCCTGTCACCTGACAACCCTGCCCTCCTGCCAGTCTAGCTCACTGTTTCTCTAAGGCTTAACACAGAGTCTGGCACAGAGTAGATAGTTATTA
Organism: Dipodomys merriami; assembly: GCF_024711535.1. Classification (NCBI taxonomy): domain Eukaryota; kingdom Metazoa; phylum Chordata; class Mammalia; order Rodentia; family Heteromyidae; genus Dipodomys; species Dipodomys merriami. The sequence goes on from NW_027205603.1 coordinate 21,625,876, forward strand.
AATTAATTTGTTTAACGAAGGGATGAATGAATGTGCCCAAGCTTTTTTTCATCACAGCAGAGAAGCTCTGTGGGTGATGTAGGGAGAACACTTGTAACCAAGTGTCCGCATGGCTGCACTCCTGTGCTGGAATGTATTAAACAGACAGTGTCATAATGCCATCTGGGAGCCACATGGTCACCCTCCCCCACCAAGCAGATATTCCAGCTCTTACAGTGTGCAGCTGTCTTCCCTGCCAACACCCTACAAAATGTCTTCACTGATGTCTCTATCTGACCACTGAGCATTACACGGTCCCATTCGTGACATGAAAACGTTCCTTGTGGTACTTGACAGTGGTCACTAGTTATGATCAGCCAGGCTTTCTCCTCATCACTGTCACCTTGAAATGACTGTACGATTTGGGCTCTAGCTTAGTTTTCATATCAGTGGCATCATGTGACTAGCTCTAAGCTTTACAAATGGCTCCTTTGGCTATAGACAGTGAGGTCTATGTCCTCACCCTTCTGATTTGGTGGGATCGTGAGATTATCAGGCCAAGTTATGAAAAGGGACATGGCTCCTATTCATTTTAGAAGGATGTTTGTGCTGGTAGGTAGCCCAGAAAACACAAAGAAGGTACAGGTGTTTTTTGTTTGTTTGTTTGTTTTTGCTACAACCATAGTAGACACACCAGTAAATATCAACCTCTATACAGGAGGCCAAAGTTCAGAGGTTGAGTTGACTAATGCCTGTGGCGATGCTATATAGGGTGGGAACAGCTGTTTACATTGATGCCTGCCCAGAACTGAAAAATCACAAGCAAACAAAGGTTTCTGTTATATTTAGCCATGAAATTTGGGATGATTTTCTAATCATCAGCAAAGAACCTGAACATTCGTGTGGAAGGAAATGGTTTACAACATTTCTAGTCCAAGGTATTCAAGATCTGGGGATGCCTTCTCCACACACTCTCCTTCCCTCAGGCCCTAGAGATGGCTGGACCACAGATGGAAAATTGTCCATCAATCAAGGATACCCACACAAACTGTTTGAGAATTAGAAATGCACCTATTTTCTGAAACCGTTAACAATTATCAGTTTACATCTTCTACAGCATCTAGAATAATTAATTTAGAGCTTTTGAGTCACTCAAAGGCCTAATTAATCCAAGTGACTTTTCTAATTTGTCCAAATCTACTCTTCTTCTTTAATTTCCTAGCTGTCTAAGTAACACCAATAAGTTGTCACTTACTCTTCCATCCTTATACCAATCCATGAACATTGTATATAATTGGAAGGACAGAAGTTTCAATCTTTCAATATCCTGTGATATTGAGACAAAGGGCAAAGGGAGAATTGGAATACCTAATTAACCCTTTCTTTTAACTCCTCTAAGAGAAAAGCAGCATTAGCTTAGAGAAGATGGGAGGAAACAAACTTTCCTAGAGTCAGCTCCATGTGGCGAAGCTGGAACTTTTATATTACATAAAAACTTCTTAGAGTAGAACATACTGATGACATGGCTACTTTAGTACCAGTTAGGAAGGAGCAGACGGATCTATGAGTTTTATGAGTCTTGGTACTAGACAGAGAGCTAAGAACTTAAGAGGTGTAGGGCAGCATCTGTATTCAAGCCTTCTCCACAGGGTTCAGGGACCTGAGTTAGAGCTTTTTGAGTTCTTCATTGACAAGGACCTTCCAATTTTGCCAGTGAAATGGCTATAGACTATCAAATCCTCCCAACAATTATGCAACATCTTATAAGATTATTCTTATAAATCTTAGGAACATGAAAGCAGTACTTGCTCATTTTTTAAAAACAAATATGAATCTATGCTAAGGGAGAAGGGTGAAAAGTTTCAGTGGATTTCTTTCAATATTTCAAGATTCAGAGAGATCCCAAAGGCATTATGCTGCATAATTAATTTTTACTTTCTGTCCTGAAATAGACCTGGAATCCTTATTTTTAAAAAAGCTCATAAAACCCAGATTTGTATCCATGATACCCTGCACAAGAATCTTGATGTGAACTATGGTGTTCCAGAAAGTGATTTCTTGACTGTGCAGCATAAACACAAGTATGTAAGCCCTGATTCCTGACCCACACAGCCCCTTATACCAAAGACTTGCCCCATATCCATTCCCTGGCTTCCTTACTACTGATAGTATTCCATCTCTATGACTTATAGATGCCTAAAGCCTTCTTTGCTTAATTAGAAGAAAAATCTTTTTCTAAGGCTGAATGACACTTTCCCAGGGAACAACTGGAACTTAATCCAAGATGAAAACTCTTTATCACTAAAGGGAAAACTGCAATTAACCCCCCTCCCCCACCCTGTTCATGTTTACTCTTTGCATTTCAATAAGAACTCATCAGCGAATCACAAACCCCTACACTCAAAATTGCCTTCCTTTCCAAGAATTGTCACAAATGAGGGTCTAGTAGGGATGTGCTGGGTGTTGCCAGCCCTGGAATGAGACCACATGTCATTTCCCCCAGATGATTTGTGGGAGAATTTTTTTGGTTTTTATGCTTCATCAGAGGACACATAGTAGAATTCAACTTTTCACAGTTCAACCCTTTTTTCTATGGGGAACTCAAGAATGTTAGAGATTCCCTCATCTTTACATGCTTTCTAGCTGGGCCTAATCCCTTATCTCTTCCTGAGCTGTTTGGCTCATGCTGTTTTGATTTCACTGGAACGGGTTGAGCCTCTGACATCCCTGGCTCTGGTTTTTTTTTTTTTTTTTTTCCTCTTCGATGAGTCCCTCTGGGCCTCTGAGCTTAATGTCTTCAGTGGAGATCTTGGGGGATAATGTTTCCAAATTTGTTTTCCTAAGCCTCAGCCCCTGGGAACAGACTTGCCTGAGTTTTGTCAGTCTACTCCAGCCCCTCTTTCTTTCCCATCCAATGTTTGGTCCCCCACCCCCTCTCCTCCATCAACAGCGCCCTCCCTGTTGGCTCCATCACTCACTGCTGACCTTGGAGAAGTGATAAAGCCTTTTGGTTAGCTATGCTCAGCTGGGAAGATTCAGAGAAGTGCCAAAAGCCAATTTCTCCTTTTGAGCCTCCTCCATCTTTCACTAACAGCGTCAGAGATTTTAAAGGCTTTGTCAGTGCATGAAATCTCTTGGCACCCACTTTTGTCCTTGAGCCTCCTCACTAACGGGCCAGGACGGAATTGCTAAGGTTCTTTTTCTTATTAATAAGGAGGCCAGATCTCTCTGCTTTTATACTACACAAATGGGAGGAAGCTATCTGCCCCAACTGCAAGCTACTCCTTCCGTGGACAAGCCCAACCCTTGAACCCAGTGCCTGGAAGGCTTAACAAGTAAGGGCATCAGCCTGAAACACAGGAACCAGGATTCCTGACAAATCTGGATTCTCTTGCAAATCCAGAGGAAGAGAAGCAAGAATCACTGATGAATCCCACCTAGTTTTGGGACCCTTGCTAATCAGGCCTGGGACACACAACAATGCAATTATATGAGATCTTCACACTCCAATCAGTTTCTAATACCTCTTCTACACACTAACCAAGCACTCTAAGAAACTGAATCTTAGAGCTGAAAAGGAATTATCTACTAGAAATTCCCTAGATTTTGAAGCACAAACCTGTGGATTAAGAGTTGCTCAAAACTACATTCAAGTTATTCCTGTACTTAATTCAGGAAATGCTTAAGAAAGAGATGTCAGAAGCCAGGGAACTTGCACTCCAGAGACACAGTCCCTGTCTTCAAGGAAATGCAGTCCGATCAAGGGAATGAGCTTATAAACCTAGGCTTCTCCAACTCACGGCCGCAGCTCACACCCCAGTGACCATCGGGACCTGAGTCTCACATGAGGTCTTGCCCCTTACCTCATTCTGCTGTTACCCCAGGTTGGGATGCTGGGACTGCACAAAGTGAGCTGGGAGGATAAGGAGCTGCTGTCTTGTGTAGTGAATAACCAGAGGGATTAAGCAATGGGCTCATTCATTCTTTCTGCTGAGGTTTTGTGAGCTTCCCCCAAGTCTCTTGGATGTTGAGGTTATATAGCAGTAGACAAAGGTGAGATTTTTTTTTCCTAAAAAATTCTCATTTTCATGATGGGCTCTGATCTTAAAGAGGGTTCAGACTGGTGATGACCCAAAGGAAGGAAAGACTATCTGTGGACAGGGACAGAAGTACAAGATAGCAGGCTTAAGTGGCCAGTGAAGAATGGCTCCATCGCCGGGTATCATGGCTCATGCCTATAACCCTAGCGACTCAGAAGGCTGAGATCTGCAAGTCAAGCAGAATAGTCCATGAGACTCTTATTTCCGATGAACTAGCAAGAATCTCAAAGTGTAGATGTGGCTCAAGAGTTAGAATATCAGCTTTGTGCCCAGGTCCTGAATTCAAGCCCCAGTATGAGTATGGAGGAGGAGAAGGAGGGGGGGGGGGGAAGGGGAAGGAGGGGGAGGAGGAGGAGGAGGAGGAGGAAATGAAGAGTCTAGAAATTGGGGCTTCTACTGAAAATGTGCAGAAACAATACTGGGAAAGAAAAGAGGAACAAGTGGGGGAGAAAGAGGGACTACGTTACAGACTGAGACTGCAAATGCATTGTAGATAATGACAAGATCGAGGTTGGGGTCATGGGATGCTGCACTGAAACCAGGTCAAGTTCAGTCGTCAAGTACATGGAGGCTGAGAGATCAAGCTCAGGTTGGCAAGAAACTTTCAACAAAGGGGAGTCTATGGAGCCTATGGGAGTCTTGCCCTACAGAGAGAAGATGGCAACATACATCCTGTTTTGTGTCTTCTTCCTATGAAAGAACAAGTTTTACATCATCTGTCAAATAAAGCTGATTGCTGTCATTCCTCCAAGCATTTGAGCTTAATTTCCTTTCCCTTGAAGTAAAAGTAAACACTGTATTTATATGCACAAAGCAATTTCCCCCTGAAAACCAAGGTGTTAATGGACTTCCTCAACAAAAATACATTTTCTCATAATAAGTATAAAATTTGGAAGAAGACATTGTTAGAAAGTCCCTATTCATTTCCATGCTTTCCTTGTTTAGCTAATTGAGCATAGTGATCTTCTGTTAAGACAGGAATTTTATTTTTGCCAGGGAATTTCATCTATGTAAAACCCTTTGAAATATGCATGTTTGCTCTTATCCTGAAAATAACATTCTGATAAACTCTATGCCCTCGCTTTGTGTGTATGCTAAATTCTGGTTCTTTGAAACAGCTTTACATAACAAAAAATGGTTATGTAACTTGTTGATATTTTATTATGCTTTGCTTTGCCTTAGTTTACAAATTTGATTGCGGTTTCTAAAACGTTTTGAATTCCTCAATGGAGTTACGCTATTTGCGGAGATGAATAACTCTATCAATAGGCCTAGAAGCTAAAACTGCTGAGCCAGCGCAGATCCATCTCCCCAGAAACTCCTGTGAAGAGAGGGAAAAATTCACTGAAGGGCCAAATGTATAATCCCAACAATCTCTGATGCTAGCATCCATGTGGCTTCCTTGCCAGGTCTCAGGGACCAGTGGAAAGGCCAGCCTTGGGGAAAGAGGGAGGGGAATACAGCGTATGACTGAGTTGGGAAAGCCTGCCTTGCATCTGTTTAAGTGTACTCAGAATCACATTGGAAATAGGGTAACCTTCCCTCCTCACATCTCCAACAGTCTGATTGTCTTCGGGTAGATTAAGATCCAAATCAAAACATTCTTTTTTTGTTGTTGTTGGTCATGGGGGCTGAACTCTGGGCCTGGGTGCTGTCCCTCAGCTCTTTAGCTCAAGGCTAGCACCCTACCACTTGAGCCACAGCGCCACTTCCAACTTTTTTCTGCTTATGTGGTACTGAGGAATCGAACCCAGAGCCTTATGCATACAAGGCAAGCGCTCTACCACTGAGCCAACTTCCCAGCCCCCAAAACATTCATTTATTTTATTTTTTTTATTGTGAAAATACTGTACAGAAGGGTTACAATTACATGGCAAGATAATAAGTACATTTCTTATCAAGCATTATAGCCTCCTCCTTTGTTTCCCCTTCCAATCCCTTCCCATCCTCCCCTGTCCCCCCACCCAGTCCTCCTCCGCCCCCCCCACCAAAGTTGTAAAGTTCATTTTTTACATAGGGATACAGGTGGAACCATTGCAACAATGAGATGTACAAGTCGTTATGTCAAAAACATTCATTTTTAAGTTATTGATTGTCCCTTTACTGGGGCTTGACCTCAGGGCCTAAGGCTCTCACTTGGCTTTTTCACTTATGGCTGCCACTCAACCACTTGAGCCACACCTCCACTTCTGGCTCTTTGGTGGTTAACTGGAGATAAGAGTCTCTCAGATGTCTCTCCCTAGGCTGGCTTCAATCTTCGATCCTTAGATCTCAGAGTCCTGTAGCTAGGGTTACAGACATAAGCCACTAGTGCCTGGATAAAATATATATATTTTTAAATACCCGTTTTGTTACCTGGCATAGTCCCAGTACCCAGAGGTTGGCACATCCTCAAGAACAAATGTATGCATGGGTGATTGGGCAGATGGATGGATATTCTTGCCTAGCTTTCCACCATCCCCCCTGCCAGATGTTTCTTCTGGTTCTCCTGTCACATTCTTTCATTTCATTCCATTCTTAACTTCAGTCCTTCTCACTGCTCTAGAAGTTTTGCTCTACCTGGTGATAAAGGTATGCCCAGCCACCGCCATTGTTTTAGGAAAAGAATAGAGGGTTGGGGACTCAGGCCTATGGTTTAACATCTGCCTCCTGCTAGCCCTCTGACCTATAGCAATTCACTTTGCTTCCTTTAATTGTAGCTCCTGCATCTGCAAAGTAGCACATGAGGTACAGCCATCTCCAGGGCTTTTGTTAGAATTACATACCAATATAAAGCTCTATGTGTGTAAACCCTGGCCAAAAATCACTAAGAACATAAATAATAATAAACGAGTCTCCCTCACTGTCTGATAATCAACCTGCAGTCCCTTGCCTCCCCTGCTGCCTTGCTCTACTTCCTTGATCCTGTAACTAACTGCATTGTACAATTAAGAAGGACAAGAACTCAGCGTTTTTATTGTACAAGGAGGTCATGTCTCTTTTGCCCTGAAACAGTTTTATGAGCAGATTGCATCGTCAGCCAGCCAGTCCTCCCGTTTCCAGGGCTAGGCTGCACCTAGAGCACACCTGTCTCCTGTCACATTGCATTCCAACCGGCTCTTTATTTTACCTTACCAAGCTTTCTCTTTGACACATTCTCATTTTGCTACTACATGAGCCCCTCTTGTGTAGCCAAGTGTGCTACTGGCTAACCAACAGTGTCTGTGCATATAATTACACTGTCTACACAGCTTGGCACAGCCATATAAATAGCATTGATTAATTTCAGTCTATCTTAATACTAACGGTTGTACCTGCCAAGGGAGACTAGACTTGAGCTTAGACTAAATCAATTAGCAGTAAGACCTCTCTCCACACTCCTCTTGGCTTTCTTCTGCTCTGCATTCGCATCAATGGCTAAAATTGCAACATAAATAGTCTCCATAGGGAAGGTGCCAAGTCCTGAGCCAAAGTTTTCAAAGGCATGCCTGACTGCTGCCACCTCTGGATGCAACTTGGGAGAGCACTGTCTAGTCCAGTAGAATCTGCTTTTAATGAAAGGCACTCTTCTGGGGGTTTCCATAGTTCATACCTCACTTGAATGGTGTCCTCTAATACTAGCTTCACCCAGAAGAGCCAAGTTACATGGAATTATTTTTGAAGTCTTATTTCAGTTATATAATAGCTTTTAAACTCTGAAGCACAGCCTTTGTAAAAAGCCCACAAGTTGTTTTTTTTTTAAATAAGTTTTTTTTATTGTGAAAATACTGTACAGAAGGGTTACAATCACCTGAGCAAGGTAATGAGTACATTTCTTATCAAGCATTGTTGCCTCCTCCTTTTCAGTGCCAAGAACTGGCACTGGCAGTAGTTGAGCCAAGGCTATGTATAAACTGGCTTCCTTGTTAGAAATGAAGGTGGGTGCTTCATTACCCACAGTCTTTTTCAGTTGTCTGAGCCCCTGAGCAGGAATCTAGAGATGACTGGTTGTCTCTTGTTTCCTGATGCTCACTGACTGGAAAATATTACTGGGTGCTGAACTGGCACAACTTGGCACTGAATTGACTCAGTTCCTAAGAACAAGATGAGTCATAGCTCTCTGCCAACAATCAGGGTCAGGCCCATGAGTTGTGTGTTTTGACTTGCATAATGCTCAGGCCTCACCAACATAGGACTCTAAGGCTACCCAGCCCCTCTGCCTCCAGTAGGAAGGAGATAACTAACTTGAACACAGCATCAGGCAGATGGCAAGTTTCTCCAGGAGTCCAAGCTTTCAGTGTCTTCTTTACAGTTCCAAGCAGGTTGGACAAGTCTATGGTTCTGACAGCCCTGGCTAACTTTTCCTCATTGGGTTAGAAAAGTCAGGTGACATGCAGATGCCTTAATAATGAGCGTGTCATCTTTCCCTACCTTTGTACTTTATTTTCAGTGGGGCAAGATGGTAGTAATGTGTTGTGTTTTGATTTAATTACCTAAAAAACACTGAAGTCAGGGGCTACATTTATGGGAGAAACCCAAAGGTATAACTCCTTTGAACATTTAAAATGCTATTTATCAACTGGGTGAGAGAAAGGGAAGGAGAGACATTGTCCAAAATGAAATTTACTCATTACCTGACTTATGTAACTGTAATTTCTCTGTGCATCGCCTTTATAATAACAATTTTAAAATATTCAAATATTTGATGAAATGAATTCCATGAACTAGAAACCTGGGTTTTGTTGTTGTTTTTCGTCATGGTGGTGGTTCTGAGTTGGATATTTTTTTCTTTTTTGCCATTTTAGCAAAAGGAAGGCACAGAAATGGAGGGAGGAAGGGTGAAAAAATGCAATCATGGTATTCAGTATACACTATGTGGAAAATGAACTGTGGAACTGGTGGGCAGGGACAGGAAGGGGGAACTTGGGGAAAGCAAAGGAAGGGGTGGCATTCTCCAAAATATAAATGTACTCACTACCTAATGTAAACAACAAAATTATATTTTTTAAAAAAGACTCAAATTAACATGCCATAGATAGAAAGAGTCAAGGTGCAGGTTGAACATGTCAAAAACTCAAGCTTGATCTTCAACATTAGTCACTGTTCTCCTTACCAAAGCAGATGGCTGAATAGATACCATGAGTTGTGAAACATAGTGTTAGCAAGCAAAATAGATATATCCCCGGTGCAAAGTAAACACATCCCTTGCCCACTAAGAGGAGCTATGGATGGACCGAAGGCCCCTATTCTTCTGGCACAGTGAGAATCCAGGCTGAGTGAAGGATAGAACTGAATCTCAAGGCTGGCCATATGAAGCTGTGGGCTTAACTGCTCAGAGAGAATAGTGAAATAGTGGGAAATATTCAGAGAGAATAATGGACCAGCTTTGAAAACAGAGGCTGAGGAACTGAAGGGAAATGGCACCGCTGCAAGAGGTTGGGAGTGATGGGCCAGGGAAGCCTTGGGTCAGGAAAGGTTTACCTGACTTGAATGGAGAATTTCTAGCAGAGGAAAATCACAATCAGAGGTGCAGTTTCTAAAGCTTGCTTTGGTGGAGAAAGCCAAAGCAGAAGTAGAGAACTCAGGAGGGCAACCAGGAAATGGGATAGCCTGAAATCCAGTGGTGGCAAAGATGAATGGCGGCCAAGCAGAAGTGGTGACATGATCGGCCTGATGTGGGGACTAACTGGGGGAAGGTGGACATGGACTGTCTCCAGGGCTTCTAGCTTGGCATGGGAGCATCCATGTCACCCATTGCAGGTAGGCACACAGAGAGAAGCGGGCCAACAGAAGGTGGACAAGGACGAAAGACGAAGTGATGATGTGTTCCATTGGATATAGGTTGAACTTGGATCATGTTCTGATCCAGCCCAGGCAGAAAAGTCTATGAAAATCTTATCTCCAATAAGCTACTCAGAAAAAGACAGAAGTGAAGCTGTGGCTCAAATGGTAGAAGACTAGCCTTCAATGAAAAGAGGCTCAGAGACAGCACCCTGGCCCTAAGTTCAAGCCCCAGGACTGGCATACACACACACACAAAAAGAATTCTTCGAACTCAATGCCAAGGACATATAATTGCACACATTGTAGAAAAGATATGTGGTTCACAAGACTAGAAAGGTAATAGCTTACTATAATATTATTAGTAGTATTGATATTACCTTTAAGTAGTTGTACAAATGAGTTGCCATTTAACAAAGTAGTTTATGAATATAATGCATCTTGGTAAGTATACCTCTTTCAACATTCTCACCGAAGGCAATGGTTTTTCCACTCCAATTTAAAACTCCACTCAATTCAGTAGAATACCATGAAGCAAAAACTATAGTCCTATTATAAATCCTGAAATAAGCACTGATCATGATCAATTTTCCTTCATTGGTAAAATACATCAAGGTTTAAGAAATAGAGCAACAGGTAATGAGTCAGAACCTACTATGTAAAAAGACATCTAGAAGAGGCAATGATCTATATAGTGGTCCCACTTCCTCAAAGAACCAGGATTTTGCTGGGTACCCATGGTTTACACCTGTAATCCTAGCTGCTCTGTTGGAAGCCTACGAGGGCAGGTAAGTTGGTAAGACTCCTATCTACAACTAACCACCAAAACGCCAGACATGAGTCTGTAGGTCAACTGGTAGAGTACGAGCCTTGAGCAAAAAAAGCTAAGAAATAACGCCCAGGCTCTGAGTTCAAGTCCCAAGACCAATATTCATGTATGTGTGTGTTCAAGTCCCAAGACCAGCACACACACACACACACACACACACACACACACACACACACACACACACACACACACACACACACACACAGTTAGCTATTTAAAGGACTGTATTTTGTAAATGCTGTCTGGGAACTATCAGTCAAATCTCAGGGTGAGAAATGCTAGTTCTGATTGGGGTGATAGGAAATCACAAGGTCTTGCACTGGCTTAAGGTGATGTAAGAGACTGGATCTGGGAAGATGAGTAGGATTTCATTCTAAATCCCACATGGGAATGGGGCTGGGAAGGTGGCTCAGTGATAGAGCGCTTGCCTTGCATGCCTGAGGCCCTGGGTTCGATTCTTCAGCACCACATAAGCAAAAAGAAAAAAGCCAGAAGTGGCGCTGTAGCTCAAGTGGTAGAGCACTAGCCTTGAGCTGAAGAGCTGAGGGACAGTGCCCAGACCCAGAGTTCAGGCCCCAACCACCGGACCCCCCCCCAAAAAAAAAGGTGATATACACACACACACACACACACACACACACACACACACACACACACACACACACACACACACACACACACACACACAATGGGATTTTACTCATCCATTAGAATGAGACTGGCTCATTTGCAAAGAAATAGAAAGACCTGGAAAAAAATTAAGTGAAGTAAGCCAGGCCCAAAGAGACATAGGATGTGTGTTTCCTCTCATATCTGGAAACTAGAATTGATTTATACACCTATATAAGTAAATACTTCATGGTGGCATGCAAGTATAAACAAATAAATAAACCAAAATACGGCAGATTTAGGGGAGAACTCCAACGGTGTAATTCCTTAGAAAGGCTCACAGTCCAACAGAATAAACAGCAGGAAACTGGTACTCCCAAAGAGAGGGTGAGGTCAGGGGAAGGGGCTAGATGAGCAAAGAGAAGGCAGAGAATGCAGTATAAAATTCAACACATTTCCTACAAAATTAAGAAAACTAGGGAAAGGGCAAGTTAGGAGGGAGGGGGAGAAAGATGAAAGGGGTGACACTGATCAAGATGATCAGATAAATCTAAGGATATTTTAAACACTGTTCACAAAAGTAATCCTTTGTCATTGCCATTACATTACTTTCTCATGAGTTTGTACCTTTTTGTGTATTAATTTATGACTGATTTTTCATAAACCGCTGTGCTGAATGGGAACTCCTTTGTACAACTATATAAAGACAGTAAAAACATATTTTGAAAAATACCAATAAGTAAATTCCATGTGGTATCTTCCTGGCCTAGTAAAATAAAGAAGATCACAGTTAAATCTCAAATACACACAGTAGGAGAAACCATATGAAACAGCTCTTTGTTGAAGAACTCAATCTAGTAATCCTGTTGCACCTAAGGCCTCAGTTGGCAGAATTCCTCTTATGGTGCTATGAATCCCATGGCATTCACAGAGGTCTCATCTTATTGTTACCAGTATCTTTACATCTCCTCTTGTTAGAGCAACATTCTGAGGGTCCTAGCTTCTGGCTAGAACAATACATGGTTTGAAGCCTCGTGAACAGTTTGGAAAAGCCATCTGTGCTGGTTACTTCATTCCCAGGATTCCCAGACTTCAGCACTGAAAAAAAACTGTGGTCAAGAAGAACATAGTTTGATGCCAACTTAGATAAAAGTTAATGAGATTCCAATCTCGACAAACAAGCTGGGTATAGTGATAAACTCCTGTTTACCCAGATACATTGGAGGCAGAGATAAGAGAATCAAAGCTTGAGGCTGGCCTTGGTAAAAGTGGAACATAATCTGAAGACTAAGGACTGGGAGCGTGTGGGGGAGGGGTGAGGGTGATTGCTCACCCAGTAAAATAAAGAGGGAAAAAGCAATCAAGACTATAAAGTAACATTGCTGATGGCAAAAACTCCTAACATACCTTGCATGCTTCATTCTTACTAAAACTAAAAACTTAACCTTTCACAGCTCTTGAGAATCCGTATTAACCTGTATCTTTTGTGGAGGAGATGAGTCACAAGTGCCATCCAACTCTACTTTGCTGAAACTTGCCAGCTTTGATCAATTCAGTTTGAACCCAGAGAAGAATTATCTGAGGCTGGTGCAAAGCAGCCTGTTTGCAGAGCACATGTGTTCTGAAGCTGACTGATCATGGGCATTGTTAACTGATGAGGCTGAAATGATTCCCTGAAGCTAAGGCCATGAACCCAAAGTACATTTGAAAAAAATGCACTACAGAACCAGCTGGGAACCAGCAGCTCGTGCCTATAATTCCAGCTACTTGGGAAGCTGAGGTCGGAGGATAGCAACTCAAAGGCAGCCTGGGCAAGAAAGTCTGTGAGACTCTTATTTCCATTTAACTGCCAAAAAAAAAAGCCAGAAATTAAGTTGTGGCTCCAATGGGAGAGCACTATACTTGAGCAAAAGAAGCTTGGGAACATATTCAAGTCCCAGGACTGGCGCATGAACGCACGTGTGCACACACGCGCGCGCGCACACACACACACACACACACACACACAATATGTATTAGAAGAGACGTACAAGTCATTATGTCGAAAACAAACTTTACAACTTTGGTGAGGGGGGAGGGTTGGGGGGGGTGGGGGGAGGATGGGATGGGAAGGGGAAACAAAGGAGGAGATAAGAAATGTACTCATTACCTTGCCCATGTAATTGTAACCCCTCTGTACAGTATTTTCACAATAAAAAATAAAAATAAAAAAATAAACAAAATATATTAGAAATCATTTCAAGCCTTATATTGGGGTGAAGGAGAAAATTGTTAATAAATCATTTAAATTGTTACATCTGGGCCCTACCTCAAATACACAGTATGATGATGAGTTGATTGTATGAATTCTATATAACATTCATCCCACAAATGGTTTTGTGTATTTGTGTGTGTGTGTGTGTGTGTGTGTGTGTGTGTGTGTGTGTCTGTGTCTGTGTCTGTGTCTGTGTCTGTGTCTGTATGTCTGGGTGCCAGAACTGGAGCTTGAACTAAGGACCAAAATGCTACACTTTCACTTAATTTGCTTCTCAAGGCTGGAGTCCTACCACCTAAGCCACACATCCACTTTGTGGCTTTTTCTTTTTGCTGATTAATTGGAGAAAAGAGTCTCACAGACTTTCTTCTCTGGACTTGGCTTCAAACAAAGATCCTCAAATCTCAGCTTCCTAAATAAGATTTCAGAAGTGAGCCACCAGTGTCTAGAAACTTCTTTTTCTCTAATTAACCAACAAAAAGTCAGAAGTACAGCTGTGGCTCAAATAGCAGAGCACCAATCTTGAGTGAAAAAACTGAAGGACAGTGCCCAAGCTCTGAGTTCAAGACTAGAGACTGGAACCATTTTAAAAACTGAGCTCCTCCATGCTTGAGACATGGATACACATCCAGAAGGACCAGTGATGTTTTTCATTCAGTTTAAAAATGAAAAATAAACCAGGTGCCAGTGGCTCATGCCTATGACTCTATCTACTCAGGAGGCTGAGATCTGAAGATCATAGTTCAAAACTAGCTCAGGCAATGAAAGTCCACAAGATTCTTAGCCCCAATGAAGCACACAAAACAGCCAGAAGTAGTGTTGTGGCTCAAGTGGTAGAGTGCTAACCTTGTCAAGTGCCAGGAGCTCGCGAACCCAGCAAAGCCCCACTGCTACCCTCCGTTTTTCTTGGGCAATGACAAGAATATGGGGTTGTAAACAAGGATGAATGTGGCAGACAAAAAGTCCTAGTGGCCCTGGTTGAGGGTGGCGCCCACAGCTGTCTGAAGAGCTGCAGCTGTGGCTAGGAGGGACCCTGAAAGGAAGCAAGCCCTGTCTTGGGCTTGGCTTTGCTGATTGTTTCTGCTCTTTGACTTCCAAAGTAGGCCTCCTGCTCAGAGGTCATATCATACATGCTTCTGCATTTTTGGAGCTGCCAGGGGCAGTCCAAGGAAGCCCACTCCCTCCAGGATTAGCATGAGCATGAGCAGAGACCTGGGGTAGCTGTGATTGTAAGAACGCAAACCGGAAAATTTCATATCACTGGCAGGCAGGAAATGTGAGCTTATGTGCTATTCCTCATACCACCTGTGGCAGGACTGCCACACCCAGGATGTGATCCACATAATCTGGGCCTCAGCAAGGCTGAGTGAAATGCCAAGGACCTGTCTTGGGTCCTGGGAAGCAAAGGTAGGGACATCACTTTTGCAAGTAGGTCAAGCAAAGCCTGGAAAATCACCTTCCATTTGCCTTTAGAGCCATTCACTAAGCATGGAAGGAAATTCCCAAAGCAGGAGGTGAGCTGTCTGTCCCTGTCATGCTTTGTGAATAGCCTAGATGTTCAGTTCTCTGGAATGATTCAAAGTACCAATGCCCCAGCTGAAGGCAGAGGAGGAACAAGGCCACCCTCTCAGAATGCTGCCACCCCACAATGACACACATAAACTCTAATTTCCCCATTCAAGCCAAACTCATCAGGATACCCAACAGTGAGAACTATTTTTCATGCCATGCTAGTAACTTAATGGACATTGCCTGAATTTTCCTGGCACTTTGAAAACAGTGCTTCAATTTACATACTTTCAAGGAGTGTACAAAGGCAGACATCTTTGCAGTTCAGCCAATCTCCTTGTCCACAGTGCTCAAGGCTAAACAACCCCCATACCTCCAGCCCAGGAAGTCCTTCTACAACTTTCAACCTCGACTGTTCCATTTTTGCTTTGTCTCCAAGCTCTGATTACTGGGCAATGCACCTATTAATCTTGAATGGAATGAAGTCTCCACTACTTCCATTTGAAAAAGAAATAGCTTGGCCTTTTCCATTTGATTGGACAATATAAAATATTTATGATTCCTCTGGTACCTCCTACCCACTCTGTCCTATCGATTCTCTCAGTCGCACTAAGTGCTCGCTTTGAGGAAAGTACTTCCCGTCCATCAGGGACAGGCCCAGGATGACAACCTCTGGAGAGCCCAGCTGCTCCATGTCCACTGGGTCACCCGCAAACAAGCTGCTGCTGCTGTTGCTGCTTGCTGCTTGCTGCTGCTGCTGCTGCTGCTGCTGCTGCTGCTGCCGCTGCTGCTGCTGCTGCTGATGATGATGAGATGGCAACTCTCTTGGGGTTCAAGCCTTCTAGACTTTGGGTGGGATCCAAAGTTTCCTGCAGCTCTAAAATCCTGATTTGCTGTTTTCTTTTTTATTCTATCTGGTGTTCTTGCTACAATCACACACATCCTAAGACTTAAGATCTACTTTAAGGTGATTGAGCACAAGATGATTCTGAGAGGCCCAATGCAGATTCTCAAAGCACCACCAGTTCTTCCCATGAGATAATCCAGACCCATATGGAGTGATGACTACTACTGAGGCTGCCTGGAGATTGACATACTTGCTTGTTCTTGATGGTTGCCATTTCTTACTCCTGGCCTCAGTGTAAGTCCTCCACATGTATTTCATCTGACAGTGGCAATAAACAGTGTTCCAAAAGATGTGGGTAGGCTGGGAAGGTGGCTCAGTGGTAGAGCGCTTGCCTTGCATGCATGAGGCCCTGGGTTCCATTCCTCAGCACCACATAAGCAAAAAAGAAAAAAGCCAGAAGTGGCGCTGTGGCTCAAGTGGTAGAGCGCTAGCCTTGCTGAAGAGCTGAGGGACAGCTCCCAGGCTCAGAGTTCAGGCCCCATGACCAGACCCCCCAAAAAAAAACAAGATGTGGGTTATGTCAATCTCAACTGACCAAAGGAAAGAGCTCTGTAAGTCCCTGGGGTATAAAATGACAATGTTGAGAGTCTCCACGTTATTATGGAGGTTTGATGTAACATGCATAAAAGAACTTAAAACAATGGCTGGCACTTATTCTTGTCCGTGCAATTACCAGTAGTTTTGTTGTTGTTAATTGTTGACAAGCAGCCTCAGTCCTAGCCATCAAGGATGAAAAGAGAGCTCTGGCAAATGGAGGGAGATGCAGTGGGCTAGAAGCCAGAGCACAATGCTTTGGGATGTGCTACTTCAGCCTGAAAGCTGAGAAAATCCAACTTCTAGCCATCACTCCCAAGGTACCTATTAACAGCCTATGGAGGATGTTGGGCAAAAGATTAACCATGTGGATCCATTTCTAGTCCCTACTATAATTCTCAGTGCATAATAGGTGTTGAATAAAACCTGAATGTATAGACTTAAGCTTACCACTCTTCCATCTGATTTTTGCATCTCCTCAAATGTTCTGAGTACTTTCTTTATGGAAGAGGTCATTCTATCCTTGCCTAATTCCACCATCAAAAAATGTCGTTGTGAAGCTGGACACCAGAGGCTCACACCTGTAATCCTAGCTACTCAGGATGCTGAGATCTGAGGATCATGGTTCAAAACCAGCCTGGGCAGGAGAGTCCGTGAGACTTTAATCACCAAAAAGCTGGGAAGTAGAGCTGTGCCTCAAGTGGTAGATTGGTAGTTTTGAACACAAAAAGCTCAGGGACAACACACAGGCCCTGAATTCAAGCTCCAGGATGAGCATGGGGGGCGGGGGGAAAGAAAATGTCAAATGTCTCAAAAGACTCCAGGGAGTCCTGCACTTGGACAGTTGTATAACCACACACTGTTTTAACAGTTTTGGAATAAGGCTGACATTTTGCTTTGTTTTGTGCCTGAGGCAAACAACATAACTTTAAGAAGCCTCAGTTTCCTTATTTAAGAAATGAGGATAGTCAGGTGCTGGTGCTCACACTCATAATACTAGCTACTCAGGAGGCTGAGATCTGAGAATTGCAGTTCAAAGCCAGCCCTAGCAGGAAAGTCCATGGGACTCTTATCTCCAAATAACCATCAGAAAACTGGAAGTGGAGCTGTGGCTCAAAGTGGCAGAGTGCTAGACTTGAGTACAAAAGCTCAATGCCAGTGCCCAGGCCTTGAGTTCAAGCCCCACAACCAACAAAAAAGAAAGGAAGAAAGGAAGAAAGAAAGGAAGAAAGAAAGGAAGAAAGAAAGAAAGGAAAAAAGAAAGAAAGGAAGAAAAAAAGAAAGAAAGAACAGACAAAGGTCTCATATCTAAAATATACTTGGAAGTCAAAAAATTAAATCCCGCAACAACAAATCCTCAAAGAAACAACTGCCCAATAAATAAGTGAGCTAAAGACTTACACAGAAACTTCTCTGAAGAGGAAAAAAGGATGGCTAATAGACACATGAAGAAATGCTCAACCTCCCTAACCATAAAAGAAATGTAAATCAAAACATTGAGATAACATCTCACCCCAGTTAGAATGGCTAGAAACAAGAACTGTAATAACAACAGATGCTGGAGGGGATGTGGACAGAAGGGAACCTTACTGTATTGTTGGTGGGAGTGTAAACTTGTTCAACCACTTTGGAAAACAGTATGGCAGTTCCTCAAAAGACTCCACATAGAGCTCCCCTATGACCCAGCAATCCCACTTTTGGGCATTTACCCAAATGATCACAAACAAGACCATATTAAAGCTACCAGCACAGCTATGTTTATTGCAGCATTATTTACCATAGTTAAGATATGGAACCAAGCAGATGCCCTTCAGTAGATGAATGGATCAAGAAAATGTGG
Organism: Dipodomys merriami; assembly: GCF_024711535.1. Classification (NCBI taxonomy): domain Eukaryota; kingdom Metazoa; phylum Chordata; class Mammalia; order Rodentia; family Heteromyidae; genus Dipodomys; species Dipodomys merriami. The sequence goes on from NW_027205603.1 coordinate 21,644,176, forward strand.
TATATACACACAATGGAATTCTATGCCTCCATCAGAAAGAATGACATTGCCCCATTTGTCAGGAAATGGAAAGACTTGGAAAAAATTATATTAAGTGAAGTAAGCCAGGCCCAAAGAAATAAGGTCCCAGTATATGTCTGAGACAAGCAAAAATGGTCAGATAAGTTGATGTTAGGCAAAATGAACCCCAAGATAAGGACTCTAATGGTTTTTCTTTCTTGCTATTGTTTCTAACATATTTGTAAGGTGATTTCTTTGCTGCTTTGTATGTCCTTCCCCCACAGTATAACTCCTGTTTTCAGTGTATTTGATGTTGGTATAATTTGGGAAGGGGAAGGGAAAAAAACCAAATTGTTTAAATAGGGATATAGGTGGACCCATCGTAACAATGAGATGTACAAGACATTATGTCGAAAAACAAACTTTACAACTTTGGCGCTGGGGGGGGCAGAAGGGGGCGGAGGGTGGTGGGCTGGGCAAGGGAGATAGGAAGGGATGGTAAGGGGAAAGAGGAGGAGGCAACATGCTTGATAAGGAATGTATTCATTACCTTGTTCATGTAATTGTAACCCCTCTGTATGGTATTTTCACAATAAAAAAATAAATAAATAAAAGATCTGAGGGGTCTTTTACCAGAAAGAAAGAAAGAAAGAAAGAAAGAAAGAAAGAAAGAAAGAAAGAAAGAAAGAAAGAAAGAAAGAAAGAAAGAAAGAAAGAAAGAAAGAAGGAAAGAGAGAGAGAAAGAGAGAGAGAGAAAGGAGAGAGGGAGGGAGAAAGGAAGGAAGGAAGGAAGGAAGGAGAAAAAAGGATAGCCAGGTGCTGGTGGCTTGTACCCCTATAATCTTAACTACTTAGGAGGCTGAGATCAGAGGATTACAATTTTCTGGCAAGAAAGTCTGTGAGACTCTTGGATGCAATAAGTGGTAGAGTGCTAGCCTTGAGTAAAAGCGCTCAGGAACAGCACCTAGACCCTGAATTCAAGCCCCAGAACTGGCAGAAATAAAAGAAAGAATGAATGAAAGAGAAGCAAGCAAGCAATTGAGAGAGACAGAGAGACAGAGAGAGAGAGACAGAGAGAGAAAGGAAGGAAGGAAGGAAGGAAGGAAGGAAGGAAGGAAGGAAGGAAGGAAGGAAGGAAGGAAAAGGGAAGGGAAGGGAAGGGGAAGGGAGGGCGGGAGGGAGAGAAAGAGAGAGAGAAAGAAAGAAAGAAAGAAAGAAAGAAAGAAAGAAAGAAAGAAAGAAAGAAAGAAAGAAAGAAAGAAAGAAAGAAAGAAAGAAAGGAAGGAAGAAAGGAAGGAAGGAAGGAAGGAAGGAAGAAAGAAAGAAAGAAAGAAAGAAAGGAAGGAAGGAAGGAAGGAAGGAAGGAAGGAAGGAAGAAAGAAAGAAAGAAAGAAAGAAAGAAAGAAAGAAAGAAAGAAAGGAAGGAAGGGAGAGAGGGAGGGAAGGAGGAAGGGAGGGAAGGAGGAAGGGAGGGAAGGAGGAAGGGAGGGAGAGAGAGAAAGAAAGAAAGAAAGAGAAAGAAAGAAAGAGAAAGAAAGAAAGAAAGAAAGAAAGAAAGAAAGAAAGAAAGAAAGAAAGAAAGAGAAAAGGAAAAGAAAGAAAGAGAAAGAAAAGGAAAAGAAAGAAAGAGACAGAGAAAGGGGGAGGGAGGGAGGGAACAAGGCAGGCAAGCAGGCAGGCAGGAAGGCAGGCAGACAGGAAAGCAGGAAGTCAGGAAGGAAGGAAAGAAGAAAGTAATAGTAACTGACTCAGAGCTGTTACCTGTGAAATAGAGATTCTATAAGGCATTACAAGAAAAGAGATCAACAAAGAGGGTAAAAAAGTGTTGAAAAAAAAAAAAAGGTTGGTTATCACCGTTAAACCTGAAAACATTTGGCTTTTACTCAACCTTCTGCAGACAATACCACAAGACTTTCAAGACATGAGCAGAGGGTATTGCTCGGAGTGGAGAAGTGTTTGGACAAGTGGTTTTCTGGGCACCTCTGGTGCCAGCAGTTGGAATGCTACCTCCTCTGGCCTAACCAAGAAAAGCGAAGGAAAGAAACCCTTGCTACTGGGCTGGAAGGGAATTGAGCTCTTATAGTTTTGGCATCTCACTGAGCCAAGGTGGAGCCAGTACAAACAGAGGACTGATTCAGAGTCAAATATGGTCACCCTAGCAATTGGCAATACGGCAGATTTCAATCATGAAGCTATTTTAAGTCATAGCAGCAAGAGATTTGTTTGAGGTTGGTTAATTGTATTGTCTGCCCAACACCCACCCCCAAAAATTCAAAATCTGGAGAACATGAAAAATACTTGCCTAGTATGTTCCCCACAAAGCCCATAAACTAAGGCTACTCCTCTAACAGTCTGCTAAGCTGAAATGGTGCAGCCTGGGCTCTCCTGGGTAGATCCTGAAAAAGGCATTAGCTGTGCATTGCCTGCATGTGAAACTTCGGGGCCCTTGTGGAAAGGGTTGAACAAACATAGTGTTTAACACAGCTACATTTGCCCAACTACCGTCAGCATGTTATTGCAGTCGACAGCATTATACACTCAGTAAGGCTGGCACTTTTCTCCATCTGTTTACATTTAGAAAGGGAATTGCTGCCAAAGATTAGGAATCCCAGTGCCCACAGTCCAGAAAAGCACAAGCCAAGAGGTAGAATTTTTTTGTTTAAATACTCACTTGTTGCTGGCTGGCTTAGTTGAATTCAGATAGAGTAGGAATTGTGGCTAGTGCGTTCAGTCTCACAAAGGTCAGTGGGCTTTTTCATGGTCCCTCTCCAAAGAGATCACCTTCACTGCATGCTGCCTTCTCCACCCCTATTCCCAGCTCCTCAAGAAAGGCAGGAACGTGCTAGATTCTTCTCAGTCTTCCAGCACAGAGCCTGAGACCTGTGCTTAATAGTTGTAGTAAGGCAGAATGAATAAAAGAAGGCACTAGTGGCTCACACCTGTAATCCTAGCTACTCAGGAGATTGAGATACAAAGATCGAGGTTAGAAGCCAGCCCAGGCAGAAAAGACTATGAAACTCTAATCTCCAATTCACTAGCAGAAAGCTGAAAGTCCAAGTGTGACTCAAGTGGTAGAATGCTAGCCCTGAGTGAAAAAGCCAACAAGAACATGGGTCATAAGTTCAAGCCCCAGTATAGGCACCAAAGGGGAAAAAAAAAAGAGTACAGTTGGTTTTTCTGGTGATTTTCAAACACGGTAGAAAGTCCTTTGACCTGCATTGAGACGTAGGCTGTACAGCCTTTCCCTTGGATTTCAGTGGATTTAGGACTCTTTCTTTCAGCTCAGTGGAGCAGAATTTGCACTTTGTAATTCTCAGGCTAAGTTATAAAAGCTCATTTGGCCAATGTTTGTTATCTTTTGATTTTTAGTAAGAGCTATCCTAATACATGAGGCTATATCTCATGGCAGTTTTGATTTACACTTCTTTAGTCATTATTGGTACTAAGTATGTTTTTTTATATATGCTTGTCTTTTGTATATACAGAGAAAATTTAGAAGCCCTGGACACTGGGATGAGAATGTAAAATGTTATAAATACAATAGGAAAGAGTATAATGTCTCCTAAAATAATTTTTAAAATATAATTAAAAATAGAGTTGTGGCTCAAGTGGTAGAGTACCAACATAACAAGATAAGACTCTGAGTTCAAACTCCAGCACTATCGAAAGAAAAATATAAATCAAATGGAACTGTTATATGATCAGGCAAGCCTACTTTTGTATATAATACCCAAAATTATTAAAATTATATCTCAGAAAGATTCTTGCCCCCTATGTTTGTTTGTAGCATTATTCATAACAGCACAGATATGACAACAACACAGGTGTCCTTCAATCGAAAATTGGATTTAAAAATGTGGCATATAATGGAATATTATCCAGCTTTTCAAACAAAGGAAATCCTGTCATTTGTGACAACTTGATTCAATACAGAAAATATTCTGTTAAGTAAAATAATTCAGTCACAGAAAGACAAATACTGCATGATTCTACTTTTATGATGTATCTGAAATAGGAGCAGAGAATAACAATAGTGTTTTCCACAGGTAAAGAGGAAATGGGCCCTTCAGTGGATTACACCTTTTTGTTATGTTAGATGAACAAGATCTAGAGATCTGTGGTACAACACAGTGCTTAGAATGAACAATATGGTGTTTTGCATTTCAAAATTTGTTAAGGGGGTAGATTTCATGATGGGTTATGACCAAAAATGTGGTGAAGGGAGCAAAAGGATGTGCTAGATATGTCTATTAGATTAATTGTGGTGAATGGTATCACAGATGTTTGCCTGTGTTGAAACTCATTAAATTTGTATTAAATATGTGCAGTTCTTTGTATGTCAATTATACTTTGTTAAGTAAGACAAGAGAAGCAGTCTCATGTTAGTTTTGTTTTTTTAGTGGGAGCTTTTTGTTTTGTTTTTTGTTTTTTGGAGGTTTTGGGAGCTGTTGGTTTGTTTGTTTGCTGGTTCTGAGGCTTGAACTCAGGGCCTGGGTGATGTCCCTGAGCTTCTCTGCTCAGGGTTAATGCTCTACCACTTTGAGCCATAGCTCTACTTCCAGTTTTCTGGTGGTTAATTGGAGACAAGAGAATCACAGACTTTTCTGCCTGGACTGGCTTTGAACTGTGATCCTCAGATCTCAGCTTCCTGAGTAGGTAGAATTACAGGAAGGAGCCACAAGAAACCACCTCTCACACTGTTTTTTAAGCAAAACATTTGTGTGTGTGTGTGTGTGTGTGTTGGTCATGGGGCCTGAACTGTGGGCCTGGGCACTGTCCCTCAGCTCTTCAGCTCAAGGCTAGCACTCTACCACTTGAGCCATAGTGCCACTTCCAGCTTTTTCTGCCTATGTGGTGCTGAAGAATCGAACCCAGGGCCTCATGCATGCAAGGCAAGCACTCTACCACTGAGCCACCTTCCCAGCCCCAAGCAAAACATTTTAAAGGCTTTCATATTTACTTTTGGAAACCTTGAGTACAAGGTAAGATGTCCAGTCACTCAAAGAGGCCATATTGCAGGAGACAGGAACAATGAAGTTTTAACACTACACAGAGGTGCCCTATATGGTTGCAGATATTTGATTCGTATGAAAAAACCCTATGCACGATTTCAGCCAATTTGTACATATATAACTCTCAGCCTAGTGAGTCTTCCCAGTTGAGATCCAGACATTGTGGGGCAGAGAGAAACCAACCTACTATATAGTGTGAATCCCTAACCCACAGAATCCATGAACAGAAAACAACAGTGTTTGCTCTCCACCAGTAGTTCTGGGGATGGTTTGTGACAATAGAGAAATGTAACATTCTTCATATGACAAAGGAGGAGAGCCCATGACAGCCAGCCCCTTCTCCACAGTTGCTAGATCAGGAAGTTAATCCTACAATAACTTCAGTTGAGGCTCACTGACATCTGGAGGGAAGGCTAGCAGCTGGTTCCCACTCTTCCTGTGTTAGAGGACTTTGAATTCTTGGAGAAATTGAATGAGCAGCTTTCCAGCATTTTCTTTTTCTTTTTTTTTGTGGGGGGAAGGAGACTTGAACTCTAGGCTTGGACACTGTCCCTGTGCTCTTCAGCTCAAGGTGAATGCTCTACCTCTTGAGCCACAGTGCCACTTCCAGTTTTCTGGTGATTTATTGGAGATAAGAGTCTCATAGAGGGGCTGGGAAGGTGGCCCAGTGGTAGAGTGCTTGCCTTGCATGCATGAGGCCCTGGGTTCGATTCCTCAGCACCACATAAGAAAAAAGCCAGAAGTGGCGCTGTGGCTCAAGTGGTAGAGCGCTAGCCTTGAGCTGAAGAGCTGAGGGACAGCGCCCAGGCCCAGAGTTCAAGCCGCATGACCTGACCCCCCGCCCCAAAAATAAAGAGTCTCATAGCCTTTCCTGCCTGGGCTGGCTTTGAACTGCAATCCTCAGATCTCAGTCTCCTGAGTAGCTAGGATTACAGTCATGGGCCCCCAGTGTCTGGCTTCCAGTATTTTCTTCTTTGGGTCAAATGCTCTGAAATCTTTGCAATTTTTTTTTAATTTCTCTTTCATTTGCCACTTTCTTTTTGGGGGGGAGGGGGTCCTGTCATTGGGCCTGAACTCTGGGCCCAGGCGCTGTCCCTCAGCTCTTCAGCTCAAGGCTAGCGCTCTACCACTTGAGCCACAGCACCACTTCTGGCTTTTTTCTTTTTGCTTATGTGGTGCTGAGGAATCGAACCCAGGGCCTCAGGCATGCAAGGCAAGCACTCTACCACTGAGCCACCTTCCCAGCCCCTCATTTGCCACTTTCTAAAACCAGATGCCACAGATGTTGTAGTGACAGAAATTCAGTCATGGAAAGAGAGCCTCAGATCATAAAGGCTAACCTTTTGGTATTCAAGACACTTCATGATATGGAAGTGTTTTCATCTGTGTCATGTACAGATTTTTCTAACTACCCAAAGGCATGAATGAGAGAGATGTTTACTTCAACTTATTAAAGGTAAGCTCCTTTCTCAGGATCTTACTTGGGCATTGGATGAGCAGAAACTAGAAAACAACCCTCCTCTCATTCCAAGTATATGGACAAGGATAGAAAGAAAACTGAAAAAGATCATCCGATGTGTTTGAACATTGAATTATTTTCTCTTCAATGTTACTTGATTACAATTTTGCCTTTTGAATAAACAAAATCAGAACATTTTTTAGAGAAGGAATTACAGGTTTTTGTGAAGTATTTGGACAGTGTTAGGATGTTTGAAGTATGTAATTTTAAGCATAAATATCATCTCAGATTGTAGGCACAACAGAAAACTATTCAGTGAATTTGTTTCCCACTTCTGTCATTGATTTTAGTTCTTCTATTCCAAAAACTATTAGAAAATTGTGTTTAGAAACAGAAGTGAAATATGGTCAAACTATATTATATTCATATATGAAAATCAAATAATGGAACCCATTAAAAAGAGTTTTTAAAACTGGGTAAAGGATAAGAAAAAGTAATAGAGGGAGTGAATTAATGAAAGTATGCTATAAATATGTATGAAAACACCACAATGTGCAATTAGTACATGCTAGGAGAAATGCTAATTTTAAAAAAAGAAACTAGTTTTAAAAATATTTGGCCTAAAAAGTTACAGGTAGTGGTACTTAAATACCAATTACCAATGTGTTTTGTTGCACAAATAATGTAAGACTGGTCCTGAAGGTGCATCAGGATTTATGGATACTGTATAATATCTTCACCCACTTGTCATATGAAAGACTTGCAACTTTGTCCAGTCCTATGACAATGATGGTAAGTTGAGGCATAACAGTGGAGGCTCTATAAAGTAGATATGGATTCACATTCCTTCCTATGTCAGACCTTCTTTTACATAATACCAAAGGCAAACAGCTAGATATGATTCATATTTCTATTTCCTAATTAGAAGCAAGGGAGGAAAGAAGTGTTAGTGATCCAGAGAAAGGAGTGATAAGGATGTAGTATATAGTGTATAAGACTGATAGTCATTCCTAGTTGGAGTTATTCTTGTTTAGAATCTGTGGCATTAAGAAACATTAAAGTCTCCTATTTCTCTCCAAAGACACATGCAACTCCCATTGAATCTCTGATGGAAATTCACATGTTAAACCCCAGATTCCAGACACCCTAAAATATGGCTGTCCCTTCATAAAAACTGCTCAACAGCTCCAAAATTGCAGCAATCTGAGATGCCAAAAGGTTCTGTTAAGCACTGACTGGAAGAGAGATTTTTCAGACTCTAGAATTAGATATATCATCACTTGGCAAAAGTCTGGACTCTTCCCTGAGCAGCAATGTTCCTAAATGTGATGGGAGAGGTGACACTACATTATCTTTCAGGTTTCATTTATTTCTGATGTTTGATGATGGCTTGAGGTGCACCCAAAGCACCAGGGTACCACGGTACCATTTTGGATGGCAGACATTAGGCTGAACTGTCTTACCATACTCTCCAAGTCTGTCCAATTAAATTGAGATGTATTGAGAGACAATAAGCACATGGCCCATTTACATCAAAGCCAGACTATGTTCAAATTGGCAAAAGCAACCACACACATCAGGTCTAGCAAGCTGACTGCCACCAGTCACCCAGCTGCAGTGAAGAGGATGTGGGCACAAACCCTTTAGACTTGGGTGTGTCATTTAAGACCTGGCCAGGGCCATCAAAACACCATGTGCCCCTCCACCCTTTCCGACTGCCCCAAGACTGGCACAGAGCTTACTAAGAATGAAAGTAACATTTGCCTATCCAGAGGCCCACAGTCTTTTCTAGGTAGGTAAAATGAAGTGCCAGACAGAAAGATGCCATCAGAGAAATGACTTTTTCATAGCCTCAGACCAGCAGACACATCTGTTAGTTTATGCACCTGAGCCTAACCACATTGCAATAGTGACAAGAGAATATTTACCATCAAGGCCTGGCCACAAGTCTCTGTCATTTTAATTTGTCATTCCGAAATCCATGTAATGCCTATGTAGGTCATGATATCTTCTTGTATCTAACGGCATTTTAGAAATAAATGGGCAATGAAGGTTATAGTCATGGGCTAATTGGTTTCATGTACCAGTTGATTGACACCATAAGGAAATAAGTAGCCTCTTCATGTGAGATGACACTTCATACATAGCAGATGGGTTGGTGGGTGCTGGGATTCCAGCTCCTTGCAGAACAGATCACACAATGAGACAACAAGGGTCAATGACATTAAAGTAAAGCTAGAGTGTGCTTAGCCAAACAATGATGCAATACCTAAAGAATGTAAGACTCAATGAGATTCTGGGAGAGCAAGGAGTAAATGGCAGCAGGGTGCCAGAGAGAGACAGCTACTCCCAAATGCTTGGCGCTCAGTTCTCAGTTATCAAATCGTAGGGGTGGGGAGGAGGAGGGGACACGTCACAGGATCAAACACTGACATTCCCAAATCTCTTGAATCCATTTCATTGCTTAGATTTCATGTATGTGGCTTATAACTATCCCTCCCTGTTTTCTTGAGCCTCGGAATGGACCTCATTAGCTTGTTTGACTATCAGTTATCAACTTAACGAAGATATTAACAGCAGTTAGAGAACGGAAGGAACAAGATTCCTGTCTGTGAAGTCCATGTTCATTCCAAACCAGAGCAAATGCAAGCCGTTGGCTTTTATTTAAGGCTGGCAAAAACTCCCCAGCACAGGATTTAGAAACTCTGTCTGGTTATATACTTATACTGAATGAGCTAAAACCATCCAGTTAACCTTGCTGGATCTCAGTCTTCTGAAACATGAGGCTAATGGATCTGGCATTCTGCAGAAAAAGTACTAAGGAAGAATAATGACTAGAAATGATTATGAAGCCCTTTGCAAATATCAAAGTGGTGATGAGGGCATAATGAGCTTTGACCAGGAGCCGTATGTTTCATGGGATAGCTGCTTTAATTGCTCCTGTTCCTTATTAAACCACTTGCTGTGGAGAGTGGAAAGAGGAAAGTGCTTCGGTGGTCTTGTTAGGCTGTGATGTGGGCTTTTGCAGGTACACGACACTGCCCTCTAACGTCATCCAGGGGAATAACAGGCCACTGGAGCTGAACAATTCATTTTCCACACCCATACCACTTTGTACATCACAGCAGATGCCCAGGGAGCTTGTGAGCAGAGGTCTGTGACCAGACTGCTCAGCAGAGGGCTTTTACTTCACAGAATGTGGTACGTGGCCGTTAGAAAGCTGCTGAGTAGAAATCTTCTTCTCTGGGATTTTAAACAGCCACATTTCCTGGTATTTGACATCAATGGGACATTTCGCAAATGGAGTGCCAGATGGAGCTCCTGGCTCTATTTTCTGTAAGACACTTGAGAGTCAGAACCCTCCGGATGTTTGCATTTGATATTCTTGCTCACATAGGGCTAGTCATGGCTCAGTGGACATGAGGCATTCTGTATGCCTCCCAGGTCACAGGAAGCTGAGACATAGGACAGCAAGTGGCCGCTTTGTCTACAGTATTACAAAAACTTCCCAAGTGCTAGTATGTCTGATAATTACATTGGCATTCAACCCTCACTCCTTTTGGTTACCTGACTGTTTTCCGGGATACAGAGGAGAATGCTGTTAAGTGCCTAACTCATCTACAAGCTGTTTGCCTCTGGGCATTACCAGCCTACAAAATGAGGTAGGGAAGACCTGGGTGCATTGGTGTTGGAAATCATGAAACTGAGGCTTAGAACTTGAGAGATTTGTTCACAGTTACGCCCTAGCATCATACAAACACAGGAAAACCATGAAATCTTGAGCATAAAGCTTGCTTTCCACCCCTTTCTCTGTGACCACATGTATACACATGACCACATGCGCACACATATATTATATATATACATATATATAATTTTGGTTATTGTGTGTAATAACCAAATTCATAGGAATCACAGAATTCAAGGATAATGTTCCTTGAGATTGCTACATTATCTTCTACATTTATGAAGACTCACAATAAATCTCAGTGGAGATATTTGGAATCTCTTACCTATTACAATCTATCCTTACAATTATGCTGAAAATGGCTGACACAAATCTAGTCCACAAAGAAAATGATTCTCTGGGAAAGAATACTCACTGTTTTTTCTTTCCATCAAGTTGTCAATGTCTTTGGTGTTTGTTTCATTCAACTGATGTTGATAGAGCATGAATGTTATTCTTTGAAGATTGTTAAATAAAGGGGTTGTCTAACATTTGAGAACTGTAATGTCGTGTGGAGGATTTTTAATGTGCATTATCCAGTCACCCAGAAGTATTCAGCCCTCAACCTGCTGGTTAAGTGGGACGAGGGTTACTCTTTAATTTGATGCTCTTATTTTCACAGGTGTTCTCTTTAGTTCCTACCTTAATTCAGGTCACGGGAGTTCATGGGAAATGAAACTGCATTTCCTCTACTCCCTCCTTTCTGCACACTTGATTTGAATTATAAGCCCACAGATAATGCTCTGCTGGTCAACGCCTGGCTTGTTTACCACCTCAGTGAGGAGATGTAGTGATTAGCTGTTTTTGCTGCCTTTAGAAAACGTTGCCTCATAAACATGAGGAAAATGATCTGTGAATCTGGCTTTGCTTACCTATGTCTTAGATGACACAGTAGCACCTACTTCCTGACCGAAATGACAAGATGGTCTCAGGCTGCTGCCACACAAACATGTTCAGTGTCTTTCACACTTTAAAATTATTTCCCACTCACCAAACTGTCTTCTTCCTGTTTCCAAACAAAATTCTTACCTTATATGACTTTTTCATCAAATATCCATAAATACTTTTTTCCTTTTTTAAGTAAAACTAATGATAATCACAAAACAAATGTTTTCCCATTGACATTTACCAAGCATTCCTGACTGCCCTAGATTGAAGTGTTAGAGAATAGTTTCAAAAATGCTAAGTGCAAAAAGGTTCTGAAAGCTCCTGTTCCTATCTTTCAGTTAACATAGACATTCTCCTCACAGTATTGCTATAACAAAGAGCCATCTTCTTAAAAGGTTATCCACACCATTTCTGAAATCCTCTAAGTGGAAGTATTCACTTCAGAAAGAGTTACAAGTAAAAGGGGAGTGAATGATGTAGATTCAAGAATAGGCCATTGCTGGAGATAGTGTGTGGCTCAGTGGTAGAACACTTGCCTAGCACAGCAAGGCCCTAGGTTCCATTTCAAGCACTGAAAAAAGGAGGAAGGAAGGAAGGAAGGAAGGAAGGAAGGAAGGAAGGAAGGAAGGAAGGAAGGAAGGAAGGAAGGAAGGAAGGAAAGAAGAAAGGAAGGAAGGAAGGAAGGAAGGAAGGAAGGAAGGAAGGAAGGAAGGAAGGAAGGAAAGAACAAAGGAAGGAAGGAAGGAAGGAAGGAAGGAAGGAAGGAAGGAAGAAAGAAAGAAAGAAAGAAAGGAAGGAAGGGACAGAGGGAGGGAGGGAGAGAGGGAAGACTACAAAATAACAGCACTACACACAAGCTGAAAGTCTCATTCAGCTTCATCCAGACAGAAGAAGCCTTGACTAATCCCCCATCTACACCATTCATATACTGGATACATCTGGATACAGTGATGGAATGTGACATTTTGGTCTAACATATGTGCAGATAGTATGAGTACACACCCCATTAAGTGAATCACTAGCAAATAGGTCCTTAAAGTCTTCAGAAGTGAATCCAAGGACAGGCTATAATAAAAGCAAGTGATGACAAACAAGTTATAACATAGAGCTAGCAACTCTCTGATCACAGTGACTAGTTTTGAACATGGGAAGAATTATGTTGCTCAATTTACACATTTTTATGAAGGGCTAAAGGTCATCAATATAGATGGCTGGTTCTGTATCAAAGACGGTTATGAGAGGTGATATTACAGAGTTTCTATTGAGTAAACTATCAAGCAGTACTTTACTCACTTTTTCCATACTTAATCATTAGAAAGGAATGGATTTTTCAAAAGAAGAAAAAAAAGCAGTGCTCTTAGCAACCTGTGGTTCTGTTCACTAGTTATCAGCAAAACCGTAGACATACTGTTAGAATCGGCTTCCTTCCTCGGGCAAGGCAGTAATTACTTCTTCACATGGTGTGAGCTCTCTGCATTCTGTCCACCACATGCAGAATTCAATGTCCTTGTTGTTGTTGTTGTTGTTGTTTGGGGGGATGAATTGGATGTTTGTTATACTATTTTAACTGGTAGATGAAATATTCCTTCAAATGTAGTATGAAAAGTGCTTTTGATGTGCCAGAAGAAAACACTGGTACTTGGTGCACATTTTCTAACAGGAAGCTCCAAGCCAAGGTATAAGGTCCTGAGTTCCCTTCCCAGCACTACAAAAAAATGGAACAGTAAACTTCAAAATCGGCACTAGTAGTGTCAAAGATGACAAAGAAGGTATCATGGTAGCCTCGATGTGCTCTGAAGCTGGCTTTCTTTATACTGTAAATGAAAATGTTCACTGTTTGTTTTCCTTGGTGCCATGCACGCTGGGATCCCTGTTTAGCTCTGGATGACTTCAAAGGGCCAATGTGCCTTATCTACAGAAAGAAGAGATTCACCCAGTCCTGTGTGTTATGTATGATTTTATCTTCTTGGATCAATAACATCACCATTTCTCAGCACAGAACAAAGACCTCAGGAAAGCCCCTGAGCCTGAGGTCCACAGCTCAGCAGTGAGAAGAGGAATAGGAGCTAGTCCTGTGCCTCCCATGTGGGTGTAAATTAATCTCTCCACCACTGAGCAACTTGTGACCCCAGAGAACACTCTTCAATTCCTTTCAATTCTATCCATTTATAGCTGGTAATAACCTGTCCAACAAGCCCTCACCACTCCAGACCTCATTTGTGAAAATTAATTAGGTAACACATTTTATATTCCATGGAAGTAAATGATCTGAAAATGTAACTCATATTTACTTTTAAAAATAACAACAGGTACCTAACAACATAGTGTGCTATCCTGTATTATTTAGACCTCCAAAAAAAAGCAGTATTTTTTAATGTACTGTGATTCATCATTCAGCTGCCACTTTATGTTTATTACCATTTTTTCTCTCTCTTTCTCTCCCCCCTCCCTCCTTCCCCTTCTCCTATTGAATTTACAAGCTGTTTATCAGAATAAGTCACCAGCAGCTTGGGCCATTTCCTTTTCTCTGCCAAAAAAAAAAAAAAAAAGATTTCACTTGACTCACTGGAATTTCCTTTATTTAAGATGCTTAAAAAATCTGGAATGGTCCCACTGGTTTATTTCTAAAGTAGAATATGTCCAGCTCAGAACCAAACCTGACACTATGCCCAAAGGATCTCTTTGGTATGGTAGTAATTTATGTTTCACACACAGAGAAAAGTAAATGCCAAACAGTTGCTTGGAACATGCAGAACAAAATTTCATAGGATATTAAATTCTGAGCTACGAATTAGAATATATTTCAAGAGTTGAGTAACTATACTCACAGTGTTCAATGGTAGATAATTCCTGAGCTTTAACTGTTGTCTAAGAATGAAAAAAGACCACTGAAAGTTTTTTTGAGCATTGCGAGACTCTTCTGGCTTTCTTCCTTCCATTTGATTCAATTCATCAAATCCAAATGAGGGCCTATTTGTGAACATTTTTAATATTTCTGGGTAATAACATATCTCACAATAACACCCCCACAAGAAGATCAAAAGTTATTAATTTTTATTTTGCATTTTACATTCTGTGGGGGAAATATTAATTTCCCAGAGCTATATAAAACTGAGCAATATTTCCCAGTCCTATTTTTAGAAGCATATCCCCCCAAAAGTGTAATTGTGATCCTTAGTTAGCAAAGCTATTTCTGGACTTGAACACTGAAGCACAGGGCGATACAGGTGACTTTCCCACTAAGACTCGCTGTCTTCAGAGGCAAAAAAGGAAGATCTAGAAGGTGGCACATTTTCAGGGAGAGAACAAAGCATATATTTAACCGTGGGCTCAGAAAAAGAAGGGAAAGAAAGAGCATTTCTGTTTTGCCCTTGGAAAAGGAGTAGAGAGGGTGATAGATGCTCAGTTCTCCCAGGTGTGAATGGCCTGAAGCCTCAGACTTCTGGGCCCCCCTTCCCTGAGAATGTGTCAAGAGAAAGTGCATGCATCACAACTCCACTGGGGTTTGCGTTAGGCACCTCCTGTTAGTGAGGGCCAGTAAATCCTGGAATGAGGTACCCAGGGAGTAGAGGCAAGCTCCATTCTTGGCAGCTTTAGAAATTCGGTCGATTCTTATCTGCTGGAATACAAGCTAGAGGGACAGAGAGGGACAACCTCCTGAGACCCCTTTCAAGCTGAGAGCCTTGAGATCGCTGGGCTGAGAAGGGAAAGGGCTAATGTACAAATGAACACAGCATTCAACCAACTCTCTTGAACGCTTCCTTTTCTGTCAAAACAAGAATGTTTTTGTTTTGTTTTCTGAGAGGATGTATATCCTGCAGAAATTATTATTTTCTATTTGCTTTTGATAAAAAATAGTACCAACCACCTCTGGGTTGTTTTTGGTGTTGTGTTGTTTTGTTTTTTTTTTTTTTGTTTTTTTTTTTTTTTTTAATTGTATTTTATTTTATTTGAGAACATACTGTACAGAGGGGCAACAATTACATGGGCAGGATAATGCATACATTTCTTACCAAGCATTGCAGCCTCCTCCTTTGTTTACCCTTCACTTCCCTTCCCCGCCTCCCCCCTCCCCCCACCCAATTTTACCCCCCTCCCCCCACCCAATTATACCCCCCTCCCCCCCCACACCGAAATTGTAAAGCTGGTTTTGACATGACATTTTGTACTTCTCATTGTTGCAACAGGTCCACCTGAATCCTTAAACGACTTGTTTGTCCCCATCTCCTCCACATGTTATACTAACATCAAATATAGTGAAAGCGGGGGTTACACTGTGGGGGAGGGACATACAAAGCAACAAAGAAATAATCTTATAAATGCATTAGAAACACATGCATGAAAGAAACGAAAACATTAAAATACATATTTAAGGTTTCATTTTCCTAACATCACATTATCTGGCCTTTTCCGCTTGACTCATACCTGTACTAGATATTGCAAATAAGGGAAACCATGGGACCTATGCTTCTTTGGGCCTGGCTTACTTCACTTAATATAATTTTTTCCAAACCTTTCCATTTCCTAACAAATGGGGAAATGTCATTCTTTCTGATGGAGGCATAGAATTCCATTGTGTATATATACCACATTTTCTTGATCCATTCATCTACTGAGGGGCATCTGGGTTGGTTCCATATCTTAGCTATGGTAAATAATGCTGCAATAAACATAGTTGTGCTGGTAGCTTTAGTGTGGTCTTGTTTGTAAACATTTGGGTAAATGCCCAAAAGTGGGATTGCTGGATCATAGGGGAGATCTATGTGAAGTCTTTTGAGGAACCTCCATACTGCTTTCCAAAGTGGTTGAACAAGTTTACATTCCCACCAACAATGAAGTAAGGTTCCTTTCAGTCCACATCCCCTCCAGCATCTGTTGTTATTAGAGTTCTTGATTTTTGCTGTTCTAACTGGAGTGAGGTGATATCTCAATGTTGTTTTGATTTGCATTTCTTTTATGGCTAGGGATGTTGAACATTTCTTCATGTGTCTATTGGCCATCCTTCTTTCTTCTTCAGAGAAGCTTCTCTTTAAGTCTTTCGCCCACTTATTTATTGGGCAGTTGTTTCTTTGAGGATTTGTTGTTGGGTGGTTTAATTTTTTGAGTTCCAAGTATATTTTAGATATGAGACCCTTGTCTGTTGTATGGCTAGTAAAGATCTTCTCCCAATCGGTGGGCTTTCTATTGATCTTGCCAGCTATGTCATTTGCCCTGCAGAAGCTCTGCAACCTTATGCAATCCCATTTGTCCAACCTTTCTTTGATTTGTTGTGCTTCCGGGTCTCTATTCAGAAAATTTCGACCTGAGCCAAGGAGACCTAGGGTTTCTCCTATTCCATCCTGTAATGTTTTCAGAGTGTCTGCTTTGAGTTCAAGGTCTTTGATCCATTTGGAGTTGATTCTGGTGCAGGGTGATATATAAGGATCTAGCTTTAGTTTTCTACATGTAGTTAACCAATTTTGCCAGCACCATTTACTGAAGAGGCTGTCTTTCTTCCATTCTATTGTTTTAGCTTCCTTATCGAAGATTAGATGGCTATAGGTCTGTAGGTTCATTTCTGGGTTTTCAATTCTATTCCATTGGTCCTGAGGTCTGTTCTTATGCCAATACCAAGCTGTTTTGATTACTATGGCTTTATAGTAGAGTTTGAAATTTGGTATTGATATTCCTCCAGCAGTGTTCTTTCCGTTGAGGAGCGTTTTTGCTATTCGGGGTCTTTTATTGTTCCATATGAATTTTTGGATTGCCTCCTCTATTTCCTTGAAGAATGAGGGTGGAATTTTGATAGGTATCGCGTTGAATTTGTAGATAGCCTTGGGAAGTATTGCCATTTTCACGATGTTAATCTTGCCAATCCAGGAGCATGGGAGGTTTTGCCATTTTTTAAGTTCTGTGTTGATTTCCTTTTTCAAGATTTTAAAGTTTTCATCATAGAGGTCCTTCACTTCTTTGGTTAAGTTAATTCCTAAGTATTTTATTTTTTGTGGGGCTATTACAAATGGAGTTGCTTTCCTAATTTCAGCCACACATTTCTCATTGTTGGCATATAGAAAAGCCATTGATTTTTGGGGGTTAATTTTATAACCTGCTACTTTGCCAAAGTTTTGAATCAGCTTGAGTAATTTGGGAGTGGAGTCTATGGGATTCTTTAAATACAAGATCATGTCATCTGCAAAGAGGGAAAGTTTTATTTCTTCTTTCCCTATTTGGATCCCCTTTATGTCTGCATCTTGCCTTATTGCTGTAGCTAGGCATTCTAATACTAGATTGAAGAGAAGTGGAGAGAGTGGGCATCCTTGTCTTGTTCCTGAGTTAAGAGGAAATGGCTTTAGTTTTTCACCATTGAGTATAATGCTGGCTGTAGGTTTGTCATATACAGCCTTTATTGTATTGAGGAATGTTCCATGGATTCCTAATTTTTCCAGAACCTTCATCATAAAGGGGTGTTGGATCTTGTCAAATGCTTTTTCTGCATCTATTGAGATAACCATGTGGTTCTTATTCTTGCTCCTGTTGATGTGATGAATAATATTAATTGATTTGCGTATATTGAACCAGCTTTGCATCCCTGAAATGAATCCTGTTTGATCATGGTGTATGATTTTTTGGATGAATTGTTGAAGTCGATTGGCCAAAATTTTGTTGAGAAGTTTTGCATCAATGTTCATCAAAGAAATGGGTCTATAGTTTTCTTTCTTTGATGAGTCCCTGCCTGGTTTTGGGATGAGGGTTATGATGGCTTCATAGAATGTGTTCGGTAGTGAGCTTTCTCTTTCAATTTCATTGAAGAGTTGGAGGAGTATTGGTGTGAGCTCTGCTTTGAAGGCCTTGTAAAATTCCGCTGTAAAACCATCTGGTCCTGGACTTTTCTTAGCTGGGAGGTCTCTTATTGCTGTTTCTATTTCAATGCTTGATATGGGCCTGTTAAGCTGGTTTAACTCATCTTGGTTTAGTTTTGGCATGTCAATATTTGCTAGGAAAAGGTCCATTTCTGTCAAGTTCTCAAACTTATTAGCATAAAGTTTTGAGAAGTATTCCCTTATAATGTTCTGAATCTTGGTTGTTTCCGTGGTGATGTTTCCATTCTCATCTCTGAGTTTATTAATTTGGGTGTGCTCTCTCCTTTTTCTGATAAGGTTTGCTAAGGGTCTGTCAATTTTGTTAAGTTTTTCGAAGAACCAACTCTTTGTTTTGTTGATTCTTTCTATAGTTTTTTTGGATTCTAATTCATTTAATTCTGATTTAATTTTGATTATTTCTTTCCGTCTACTGGATTGGGGTTTATCTTGCTGCTCTTTTTCAAGGAGGTTTAGATGTGTCATTAAATTGTTAGTTTCCGATCTCTCCAATTTGTTGATGTAGGAGCTCAGAGCTATAAACTTTCCTCTGAGTACTGCCTTTGCTGTGTCCCAGAGGAGCTGGTAATTTGTGTGTTCATTTTTGTTGAATAGCATGAACATTTGAATTTCCTTTCTAATCTCTTCCATGACCCACTCATGATTCAGCAGTGTGTTGTTCAGCCTCCATGTGATACCGGACTTTCTTTGGTGGCTTTTGGTGTTGAGTTCTAATTTTATTCCCTTGTGGTCAGAGAGAATGCAAGGTATAACTTCAATGTTTCTGAATTTAGACAAGTTTGCTTTGTGGCCTAAAATGTGGTCTATTTTAGAAAACGTTCCATGTGCTGCTGAGAAGAACGTGTATTCTGATGCTGCTGGGTGAAATGTTCGGTAAATGTCTGTTAAGTCTAGTTGATCTATGCAGCTGTTTAGATCTGCGGTTTCTCTGTTGAGTTTTTGCCGAGTTGATCTATCTAGTGGGGAGAGTGGTGTGTTAAAATCCCCAACGATTAATGTCTTTGGATCTATCTGGGATTTGAGGGAAAGTAGTGTTTCTTTGATAAATTTGGGTGCTCCATTGTTTGGCGAATAGATATTTAGAATTGTAATATCCTCCTGAAGGAGAGATCCTTTAATTAGTATGTAGCGACCTTCTTTATCTCTTCTCACGAATTTTAATTTGAAGTCTATTTTATCTGATATTAGGATTGCAACTCCCGCCTGTTTATGAGGGCCGTTTGCTTGGTAGATTTTGTTCCAGCCTTTAACCCTGAAAATATGTTTGTTTTTACGGGCAAGATGTGACTCCTGGAGGCAGCAGATAGAAGGGTCTTGTTTTTTAATCCAACTAGACAGTCTATGTCGCTTAATTGGAGAGTTCAGTCCGTTAACGTTAAGAGATAGGACTGAGAGGTATTTGGGAGTTCCTGCCATGTTATCCACCTTCTTGGGGGCTGTGAAAACTGGGTTCTTCCTAAGGTTCTTGGATTCTCAGTTTGTGTGCAATTTCTTGGCCTTTGTTGCGTTCTTGTTGGTTTTCTATGTGTAGGACATCTTTAAGAATCTTTTGCAGGGCTGGTTTGGTGGAGATGTATTGTTTCAATTTTTCTTTGCTATGGAAGGTTTTTATTTGGCCTTCAGTTATGAAGGAGAGTTTAGCTGGGTACAGTATTCTTGGTTGATAGTTGTTTGTTTTTAGGGCATGGCATACGTCATTCCAGGCTCTTCTTGCTTTGATTGTCTCTGCTGAGAAATCTGAGGTAATTCTAATTGGTTTCCCTTTATAGGTGATTAACCTTTTCTCCTTGACAGCTTTAAGGATCTTTTCCTTGGTCTGGGTTGATCCTGTGTGGATTATAATGTGACGGTGAGATGTCCTATTCTGGTCTGGTCTATTTGGGGTTCTAAAAGCTTCTTGTATCTGAATAGGCCTATCTTTTTGTATGTTTGGGAAGTTCTCTGCTAGGATCCTGTTAAACAAATTTCCTAGACCATTAACTTCTGTTTCTAGGTGCTCCTCTACACCCATTATCCTTAAATTGGGCCTTCTGATGGTGTCCTCCAGGTGTTGGATAGACCTATCATATTTCTTGGACTTGTCTTGGATGGTTGTATGTTCTTTCTCTATAATATCTAGGCTGTCTTCAATCCCTGAGATTCGATCTTCTGCATGGTCTAACCTGCTGTCAAGACTCTCTACTTTGTTTTTTATCTCTTTTCCTTCTAATTGGTCAGCTTTGATGGCTTCAAGTTCTTTGTTGAAGCTCTGTTTTAGGTCTTGTATGAATTTCTTTACTTCCTTAATTTGGTGTTCAGTGTTTGTTCTCAAATCACTTAGTTGATTGGTTATGGTTTCTTTGGACTCCCATTCCTTCTGTTGGGTTCCATTCAGCATTCCCTTTGTGGTCTCCCTGACTTCCTTCAGCTCTTTGTTAATGGATTCCATGAATGTCTTTAGTGATCTTTGTGTATTCTCTACCTGGTCTCTTAATTCGTGAATTACTCTTTGATTAGTTTCCTCCCTTCTGTGGGATTCCTGCAGTTCTCTTTGAGTGTTCTCTGCCTGCTCACGCCATTCCTCCCTTTCTCTTTGAGTATTCTCAAGTTGTTCACACAAATCCTGTATCTGTTTTTGAGAAGCTTCCTCACGCTTATGATATTCCTGTATAAACTTCTGGGATGCCTCCTCTCTCTCCCTATCACGCTCATACAGAGTCCTTTGTACATTGTCAAACTTCTCATTTATCATGTTTGCTATTAGTGTTTGTAGAGCTATTTGGGAACTCTCCTCTGGATTATTCTTTATCTGTTCTAATCCCTGATTATCAAGGTTGGGAGTTGAGATACCCGAATTTGCCATTTTTCTTGTGTTTTTCCGGCTTACTCGGCCCATTTGAGATAAAGATTGCACCAGTTTTGTGCTAGAACACTATCTTAAGGCAACCATCAACCAAAGTTTGCATTTGTACAGTCAATAGTCTACAGATACAATCTAGTTCAACAGATACATCTATTCAACATCAAACGACTATATGTTAAAGGACTTCGAACCGCAGAAAAGAATTTGGAAAACCAGAAATTATTAGGATTAGTGAGAGATGTGGGTAAAAAATAGGAATAGATTGGTGTTGGGAGGCACAAGGAGAGTTAACTATGTCCTAATCACAGTGCAGGAAATGGGTTGGGTAGGATGCAAGTAGGGAGAGAGAGAAAAAGAAGAGACGGAAAGGGGAATAAAGAGAGACCAGAAAAAGAATAGAAACGTAAAAATTAATGCTATTATAGAGGTTAAAAGACCATCTATTTAGAGAGGAATGTGAATATGTTCAGAGAAGGGGAGGGACATTGAGGAGATGTGAAAAGCTTTAAGGGAGAAGAAAAGATCAGAAGTTCAGTAGAGCTAGATAAGAAACAAAAAGATAATTAAGAAAGAAAGAAAAAGAGAAAGAAGACAAGAAAAGAAAGGAAAACTCTCATTCACGTAATTCTGAAATAAAAATTATAAGATGAGAAAAAAAAAGTTACTGGAAAACAATTATTTTTTCAGAAGAGGCAAAAATTAAAGATTAATAAAAGTTTTAGAAGGGAAAAAATTTATATACATATATATATATATAAGGTAACAAAAAACAAAAAACAAGCAAAAAAAAAAGAAAAGAAGAAGAGGAAAAAAAAAAAGAAAAAAAGAAAAAAAAAGTCTTTTGATTTTTTTTTTTTTTGGGGGGGGGAGGAGTGGGAAGAATCCTGTATCTCCCTTTTATCTGCAACCAGTCTCTTGGAGTCTCTGGTCAGCTTGAGGTCCTGTGGCTTGATTGGTTTCTTAAGTCGATTGGTTGGAAAAGGCAGAAAAATGCTCTGCTTTACCCAAAATTTTGAGATCCCCCTCCCAGGTTAGTTTTCTGGGAGGGTGGTCTGCTTTGAGAGTCACAAAAGAGGGGGATGTGGTGATGAGGCTAGGTTCTGGGTAGCGTTGAGGCCTTTCAATAAACAGTAGCTTTTCCCTGGGGCTTTTTTGTGATAAAGCTCACAGCGCCCAGCCTGGAGCCATTCTCAGGGTTTCTGTTTTTCAATTGATTGTGGTGGCTGCTAGAGGGAGGGGCAGCCTCTGGCTCTGGTTACCCAGTGAGGTTAGGCTGGCGCCTGAGCTGGGTGACTTTTCCCTGGATGGAGCTGAGTCTGGCAGGTCACTTCGGCGTTAAGTTCTTGTGACCTGCTAAATGACTCATTTTATTCCAAGGCCTGAGCTGGAGCTAGCAGCAACTCCGAGCTTTGTCGGTATCCAAGATGGAGATCACCGGTGCTGGGGGGGGGAGGGGTGGCCTTCCTTCCTCTGCTCCCTGAGGAGTGAGGATGTCGGGCTTGTACTCACGTCGAGTCTTGGATCCTGGGTCGTCTCTGGTGCCGAGTCTTGGATCCTGGGTCGTCTCTGGTCTGCAAGCTGCAGGGTGAAGATGTCCGCTCTTTGTTGATTCTTGCTGGTGTTGAGTAGAATCCGCTCGCCCGCTGCGTCTGGCTCCTTCGTCCCGGACTCTCTGTGTGAGCGCTCAGGTATGGCCCCCGGCTGTGGTCTCTGCCGCTTGCGACCCTGTCGCCGCCGCCGCCGCCGTGGCGGCTGCTGGCGACCACTCGGTGCTTCTTTTTGCCTTGGCTTCCCCTCTCTTGTCTAACTCTCTGTCCTGTGATGGCACACTTGGTGTGATTCTCTGGCTTAGGACTGTTCACTGGAACTCTAAAGCTGCTTTCTATGCGAGAGCTTGTTCAGATTCCAGCTTCTCGTCCGCCATCTTCCCGGAACCCCTGTTGTTTTGTTTTTGTCTTCAGAAGTCCCTGGCAAGGTTGACAGAGGTTTCGGAAATGCCTTGTGAGCTCAGCATGAATCTTCCAAGAAGTTTTCCTTAAGAGGCAGAAGTTCTCATATCACAGGGGACAAAAACACCTTAACATGTTGGTCTGTGTGGGGTTTTTTGGAGGGGGAAGGAAGAGCCAGTAATGGGGCTTGAACTCAGGGTCTCATGTTCTTTCTAGGTTTTTCATTCACGGTTGGTATGCTATCACTTGAACCATCCCTCCTCTTCTAGCTTTTTGCTGGTTAATTGGAGATAAGCATCTCACAGAGTTTTCTGCCTGGGTTGACTTTAAACTTCAACCCTTTGTGAGCCACCAGCACCTGGCTTCTGTGTGGTTCTTTCAACAAACAAAACAAAAAAGCAGCAGGCATTAGTGGCTCATACCTGTAATCCTAGCTACTCAGACGGCTGAGATCTGAGGATCACTGCTCAAAGCCACCCAGGGCAAGAACTCTTATTTCCAATTAACCACCAAAATGCTGGAAATGGAGCTGTGGCTCAAGTGGTAGAGTACTAGCTTTGAGCATGAAAGCTCAGGCACAGTAACCAAACTCTGAGTTCAAGACCCAGGACAGCAGGAGGGGGGGTGGGGAACGGGAACGCGACATATTCATATATCGACTAATTGAGAGGTTTAGTGGGTGTTGATCTGAATGTTGGAGAGAGAGGGAAGGCTACACTTGAATTCAGTTGGGGTGTTTCTAAGAAAGTTGCACAGGTTTTTCAAAAGCTCCCCAAGATAAGAACTGAGTAGAGAGGTTCTGCATCAGAACATGTGGTTTTCACACATACTGCTGTGGAGATCGCAGGATTCTTGCCCTTGATAAGAATATCTTGGGAGGAGGACCAAGAAAGAAATTTGAACCCCTCTATAGCCTTCTCTTCCCATCTGAGCCCAGATGTGATCTGTTCATGGTTGTTCCCATGCCTTTAGACCTGCCGTGCTACAGGAAAATGGAGACCCTGCATGGAGCACGTGCAACCGTTCCAGGAAATGAGGACAGGGATCCACTTGGGCTCTCTTAAAATTCAAAGTGAAAGGAAGTTCAAATTATTTCTGCAGCCCTTTCTGAGGGAAGCCAAGCCAGTGCCCTTGGGGACTGATTATTATCTGCTCTCTCCCCGGTGTGGTTTGGGTACAATGTGTAGTTTTCCCCCGAACAGCTGGAAAATTATGTTCTGGCTAGGACATCACCCTGCCTGTCCTGAAGTACATTTCCCAAGGGAGCTCAAGCTGAGGCTCTGTGAATAAAGCACAGGAGGAGGAAATACCCTGCCTGTCCCCTCCCTTCTACTAGTGAACTTCATTGTTTTATGGACAAGGCTGACTGCTAACTGCAAACCATGCCAAAACTTCACCCAAATGTCCCTTACGTTTCAGATGGATTTGAATCTACCTTCATTATCTTCCTTTCAGGAAGGTAACACACACTTCACCTTTGATTAAAACATTCTGAGTGTGGTGACACATGCCTGTAATACCAGCTACTCAGGAGATGAACTTCAGAGAATTACAATTCAGGACAACCTAAGCAGAAAAGCTACCAAGACCCCCATTTCAGATTAACATGCATGAGAAGGGTAGTCTAACTCAGCAATGCATATCTTTAGTACCAGATATTAGGAGGCTGTACGTAGGAGGATTTCTGCCTGAGGCTGACCTTAGGCAAAAATGCAAAACTACCTGAAAAGTAAATGGAAAAAAAGGAGATGGAGTGTGGTTCAATTGATAAAGTATCTGCCTAGCAAGCATAAAGATAAAAGATAGAGAGGAAGGGAAGAAGGAAGGAAGGAAGGGAGGGAGGGAGGGAGGGAGGGAGAAAGGAACAGAGGGAAGGAGGGAGAGAGGGAGGGAAGGAGGGAAGGAGGGAGAGAGAGAAAGGGAAAAAGGAAAAGACAACTGGGTTTTAAAACTAAAGGCAATAAAACAAAACTAATTCTTAGACACATTTTAGGCAAATAAGTTCCCCTTACAAAAATTATTGCCCTATCTTTGAGATGCTAGAATCATGTAAAGGAATGTGCCTAGACATTGAGTTCTAGCACACTTGTATTTCAATTTCAACCTGCCATATCTGAGCAATATGCCTTTCCACTAATTACTTACCCTCTCTGGGCTGCAGTTTTCTCACCTCTAAAATGCGGTTTCAACAGACAGCTCTCAAAATAGAAAGTAATAATAGCGAATGAAAAAATTATTCAACTTCTGTGGCCATCAGGGAAATGCAAATGAAAACTATAGAGATTCCATCTTACACAGTCAGACAGAATGGCTATCATCAAGGAAACAAACAGCAAAAGCCAGTGAGGATGTGGGAGAGGTAGGTGGAGAATTTTATACACTGTTTTGGGGAATATAAATTGGAAAAAGCACAAAAATCAGTATGAAGGGTCCTCAAAAATCTGAAAACAGAACTAACGTATGACTTCCCTATACCACTCCTGGTAATCCAATGGGTTATAAACGAACACATGCTAGAGATAAATGCACAGTCATGTTTATTATAAAATAGCCAAGCTATGAAATCCACCTAGGTACCCATCAATGGATGAATGTCTAAAGAACATGCAAATAGCCCCAATGGAATGTTATTTATCCCTAAAGAAACATGAAATTATGTTATTTGTGGAAAAATGGATGGCATTGGACATTGTCAGAAAGAAAAATACTACATAGATATTCTCATAGGCAGACTCAATTTAACAAAATAAATAAATAAATAAATAAATAAATAAATAAAAAGAAAAGACAGATGGGTGCTATTTGCTCACACCTGTAATCCTAGCTCAGGAGGCTGAGATCTGTGGATCCCAGTTTGAAGCCAGCCTGTGCAGGAAACTCCATGCAACTCATCACCAATTATTTCCCCCCCCAAAAAAATGTGGAGTTGTATCTCAAGTGGTAGAACACTAGCCTTGAATAAAAAAAACTCAGAGACAGTGCACAGGTCCTGAGTTCAAATCCCAGGACCAGCACACACACACAAAAGAAGACATGAAATTAGTAGGGGAACTATTTGGGAAAAGGAAGGAAGCCAGTGGGAGGAGAAGACAAGAAATGATTTTGTAATGGAAGGGGCGAATATGACCAAAGCACCTTTTACAGTTGCATGAAAATGTTATAATGAAGCCCAAGAATTTGCTTCCTTACCCCGCCATTGTGCAGGATGATGCATGCACATATGTGATGCAGTGCATTAGTGGCTCCTAACATCCTTTGGTCCATTAGTAAGGATGTGTCCCAACCCCAGACTTGTGTGAAGACCCTTGCAAGCAAATTGGAAAGCTTCTTAAAAACACAAAGAGAAGGGCAGATCTTGCCTTAAACAAAGCAGACTGGACAAAACCTTCTTTTCCCATCTGTCTTCCTGACCTCTTTCTCTTCCTCCTGGGTTGTCTATGTGGGTTTTCCCAGATGCAGTAGTCTGTTTAACTTCTGACACTTACCACTCTTGTTAAAGTAATTCAATTGTTCTGCTCTTCCCTTCCAGAAGAAGGCAGAATGGCAGGAGCCAGCTGCTCTCTTCTATAGCCAGTTCCCACATCCACGCCTTCCCCATTCTCTAAAAGAAAATGACCTTCTGACCTGACCCAACTGGAAGGCTATTGTGAACTTCCTGGGTCAGGGTCACTTGGGGTCAGTTACATGAATAGCTCTCTGAACCTTTCTGGGAACTGGGAACTCTCCCAGGTCCATGGTAATGAGCCTTCCGAGGCCCTTCCTGGTTCACGTTTCCTTTCTTGAGGGCTGTGGATCCCCGCCTTCACCCAGTCCTGACATATTGCACTTGGCTTCCAACTCTGGCAATTTATTCTAAGAACTTGCCAGATCCTCTGTTTCTAATATGTTTCCCCTCCATCAAACTGCTGGATCTCACTAAGCCTTTCCTCTGGAAGGGCTCTGCTAAGAATATATTGATAATATTAATACATGTATCGATCGTATGCTTCGTAGCTGACAGGGCTCCAAGAGCATGAGCTCAGCTCTTCTTCCTAACAGCCTGTGAAACAAGCACTTCGAATGCAAATAAAGGAAATGGAAAACTTGGATGTCACAGTCACTTGATAGGAAGAATGGAAAAGAAATTTAGGTTGTCTGATAGCAGAGCCTGACCTGGATGTTACATTAGCTGCTTGGAGGGAATTCTGCATTCATGGTTTAGAGAAACTAAAATAAAGCATGAACTATACTGCTAGGGTTTTTAGAGAGAGAGGATAGGCTGGGGTTTGAACTCAGGGTCTTGTGCTTATTAGACTTACATTTCACCACTAGCCACACCTCCAGCCCTGTGCCTGTGCTATTTTCAAGACAAGATCTCATGAAATTTTCTGCCTGGGCTGGCCTTGAATTACCATCTTCAAAGTAGCTAGTGTTAACTGTACAATTTTGATTGTTTTTTCTTTCTTTTTCTCTGAATAATGAGGATATGGTTACTTCACTTTAAAATTATATCTAATTTAATCTGAACACATACAGAATTGAAGAAAATCCCAGATTTCTTAGAAAGAATTGTTTTTCCTCTGTAAGCCAAATGATTATAATGTTCCCTAAACATACTTGAATTCTGAAGGGATTTAAAACCACACTCAGATATAGAATCCTAGCTAGTTAGAAGGCTGAGATCTGAGGACTATGTCTCACAGCCAGCCTAAGCAGGAAAGTTGGTGAGACTATTATCTCCAAAAGGGAGAAAGTAAAGCTGTGATTTAAGGGGTAGTGTGCTAGCCTTGAACACAAAAGCTCAGGGACAGTACGTAGGCCCTGAGTTCAAGCCTCACAGCCAACAACAAGAAAGAGAAAGAAAGAAAGAAAGAAAGAAAGAAAGAAAGAAAGAAAGAAAGAAAGAAAGAAAGAAAGAAAGAAAGAAAGAAAGAAAGGAAGGAAGGAAGGAAGGAAGGAAGGAAGGAAGGAAGGAAGGAAGGAAGGAAGGAAGGAAGGAGGAAGGAAGGAAGGAAGGAAGAAAAGGGATGGAGGCAGGAAGGAAAGGGATGGAGGCAGGGAGGAAGGGAGGGAAGAAAGGAAGGAAGGAAGGAAGGAAGGAGGAAAGAAGGAAGGAAGGAAGGAAAGAAGGAAAGGGATGGAGGCAGGAAGGAAAGGGATGGAGGCAGGAAGGAAGGGAGGGAAGAAAGGAAGGAAGGAAGGAAGGAAGGAAGGAAGGAAGGAAGGAAAGAAGGAAGGAAGGAAGGAAGGATCACTCACACTTAGGAGCAATCCATCAGGTCATTTCCCTTTGTTGTAGCAGCTATTCAATGGTTACACAAATTCATCTAATCTAGAACATGTGTTCCTATAGTTCATTACTTTGAGAAAATTGGTATGGGAATTGCATAGAAAATGTTAATTCTCAATCAAGTTTGAAAAGCAGCTTTACATCTGATTATTGGCCTCTTTTTATCTTATTATTTATCTATTTGTTTGTTTGTTTTTTGTGCCAGTCCTGGGGTTTGAACTCAGGATGAGAGCACTGTTCTTGAGCTTCTTTTTATTCAAGGCTAGCACTCTATCATTTGAACCATAGCTTCACTTCTGGCTTTATATGGTAGTTAATTGGAGATTTGGTAGTTAATTCAAGTCTCACGAACTTTCCTGCCAGGCTGGCTTCAAACTGCAATCTTAGATCTCAGATTCTTAAGGAGCTAGGATTACAAGCATGGGCCACCAGTACCTGGCTGAATCCTGGACTCTTAAACACCGAATCTTCCCACACATTCTCTGTCCTGTGGTTTTAGACCTGTGGTCTATAAACTGTCCTTGTGAGCCACCAAGCCTTCCAGATCCTCAGGACAATGACCACTGTAAGTGGAGCTCCAAGGACATAACTGATGTGCTGAATGCTGACAGTGGGAGGTTTTCCTTGATCTCAATAAATAATTAATATTTAACAAAATGAATGCCAGAAGCTGAAATGAAATTGTAAAGAGGTATAGAGGGAGGGGTATAGAAGGAGGGGGGAGATGAAAGAAAAAGGGAACAAGACACAAATTCAGCCAGAACGCTCAATGTACATATATGATAAACTAAGTGGAAAACATGAAATGAGTCTGAGGAGAAGAGAACAGGAAGGATGAGAGAGAAGAAATGGATGACTTCTGAGTAAAAGGCACTGGATACTTCAATGGACATGTGAAATTGTAATTCCCTGTACAATCTTGTGAAGTTCAGGAAAAAATAAAACTGAAATTTAAAATTAAATAAATAATAGTTAAAATAAATAATTATTAATCTAAAATATTGAATTTTGAGTTAAAAATGGTGTTTGTCAGTTGGGAACGTGGCTTAGAGGTAGAGTGCTTACCTAGCATGCATGACGCCCTGGGTTCAATTCCTCAGTACCACATAAACAGAAAAGGCCAAAAGTGGCACTATGGCTCAAGTGATAGAGTGCTAACCTTGAGCAAAAGAAACTCAATGACAATAGGCCCTGAGTTCAAGCCCCAAGACTGGCAAAAAAAAAAAAAAGGTGTTTGTCAACAGTCTGCTTTCATTTGAGGGGGAAAAAAAGTGTTCTGGTACCAACACCAACACCAAAACCACAGGTAAGGTCTTCCCAGTGTTTGTAGGCTCAGTGTGACATTTTGTTCCCCCTGTGGTTTTGGTTTTGCTTCCC
Organism: Dipodomys merriami; assembly: GCF_024711535.1. Lineage (NCBI taxonomy): Eukaryota > Metazoa > Chordata > Mammalia > Rodentia > Heteromyidae > Dipodomys > Dipodomys merriami. Next base: position 21,673,556 of record NW_027205603.1, read on the forward strand.
ATGCTGAGGCTTAAACCCAGGGCCTTACATATATGAGGCAAGTAGGCAATGACTCAACCCAACTAGCCCTGTAGTTATAATTATGTGAAAAATCCATTTTGAAAAATAACTATTCCAGCCATAAGTTTCAAATTCCATATTTAATACATGTTAGTGAGTAGTATTTCCTAAATACATACCTTGGATCAAGTCAGATGTGTATAGATGTTTCCACCTGTAATCCCAGCACTGAGGAATTAGAGGCAGGAAATCAGAAGTTTATGATAGCCTAGGATACATGGCAAGACAAGAAAGCAAGCAAGCAAGCAAACAATCAAGCAAGCAAGCAAGGAAAGAAAGAAGGAAGGAAGGAAGGAAGGAAGGAAGGAAGGAAGGAAGGAAGGAAGGAAGGAAGGAAGGAAGGAGGAAAGAAGGAAGGAAGGAGAGAGAAAGGGAGGGAGGGAGGAAAAGGGAAAGGAAGGAAAAAGAAAGGAATTATGTATATGTCATATATAATATAACATATAAAGAATAATGTTACAGGTGGACCCGTTGCAACAATGAGAAGTACAAGTTGTCATGTCGAAAACGAACTTTTACAACTTTGGTGTGGTGGGGGGGGACTGGGCGGAGGGGGGCGGGGGGGGGAGGCAGGGAAGGGATGTGAAGGGTAAACAAAGGAGGAGGCTGCAATGCTTGATAAGAAATGTACTCATTATCTTGCCCATGTAATTGTAACCCCTCTGTACAGTATGTTCACAAAAAATAAAAAAAAATAAAAATAAAAAAATTTTAAAAATTTAAAAAGAATAATGTGTGTATATATATATATATATATATATATATATATGCATATATGTATACTGGGTCTTGAACTCAGGCCTTGCACTCTTCCTTAGCTCCATTTCCTAACCCCCTTGCTCAAGGCTGGTGCTGTACTACTTGAGCCATACCTCTACTTCCAACTTTTTGATGGTGAATTGGAGATGAGTTTCACTGATTTGTTTGCTAGGGATGACTTTGAACCTCAATCTTATTTCAGCTTCCTGGTAATTAGGATTATAGGTATAAGCCCATTGCCAGGCAATTTATTTTCTTCCTGGTACTGAGACTTGACTCAGGATTGCTAGCTTGGCTTTTTACTCATAGCTGGTCTTCTACCACTTGAGCCATACACTCAGCTTGGCTTTGTGCTGGGATAAGTGTAACTAGAGTCTCAGATGTTTTTATCTGGGCTGGTTTGGAATGATGATCCTCCAAGGCCCAGCATCCTGAGCAACTAGAATTAGAGGTGAGAGCCACTGGCACTTGGCAACTGAGTTGCATTTTAGCACACAGACACACAATGTGTATTTCTTTGCTTCCTCTCAGTGGTAGCCAGAAAGGGTTTTTCCAGCAACTGCTCAAGTCTGTGTTATAGTTGGAAGAGCCCAGAACTGAGAAGGCTGACAAGGTAAGAGTCAAGACAGAGAATAGAACACAGAAAAAGAAACAGCACCATCAACATCCATTGTGGCCTGGACAGTAATGATAGCATATCCAATGCTATTTTGAAGAATCATTATGCTAATCAAAGGCAAACACACAGGAAAGACTAAGCAAACAAAACAGGAAAGACTAAGACTCAAGATGTAGGAAAACAAAAATCCAAGACTGAAATATTCAGGGCCATGAAGACCCAAACCCAACTGATTGATCACTAAAAGAAAACAAACTGCACTTACAATAGCCAAGAGCCACTACCTACAAAACACATCTGACTCTGACATACAAAATCAGCCATGCATGTCCATATTCTTTAAGTAGATAAATGCTTGGCTCTTCTCAAACCACTTATTTCCTACATTGCAAAGGTGAAAGAAATCTCTGTCAGATCCTGGTGAAATTAGCAAGAACTCATCTTCTAGGAGTCCAGGCAGACACTTGAGTTGTATAACCAGCCTCACACACTTCCATGAAGCTGTGGACTACACATTTCCATCACTTCCTTTGCCATGTGAATCCGCACCATCGAGGCACAGCTGTACTTATGCAGTTGAAGGAAGCAAATAAGATACCCTCTCCATCACATTAAGAAAAATAAAAAAAAAAATGCTAGAGAGAGATTTTGGTGCAACTACCACTTAAAATTGGGCATTTGAGAGTGTGTTGACTGCTCCCCAGCCCGCACAGCCCCTTAATGCTGAAGAGTGTCCAGATGAGCCTGCAGGCTGCAAAACTCCTGGAAAAGGTCCATAGTTGCACAGGGATTATCCTCACAATCAGTGGGAGGCCCCAGCAGGTATGGGGCAGACTTCTCTATCCAGTATTTTTGGAGGGTTTTCTTTCTTATTTATTTCCTTACTTAATCTATTTAATTTATTTTGTGGGTCCTAGGGCTTGAACTAGGGGCCTAGCTACTTTTCCTGGGCTTCTTTTGCTCAAGGCTATCATCCTACATTTGAGCTACAGCTCCACTTCTAGCTTTTTTTTTTTTTTTTTTTTTTTTTTTTTGGTAGTTTACTGGAAATAAGAGTCTCCTGAATTTTCCTGCCCAGGCTGACTTCCAGTCACAATCCTCAGATCTCAGCCTCCTCAATAGCTAGGATTACAGGTATAAACCACCAGCATCCATCTCTGCTTTCTATTTTTATAGCAACTGGTTGGGTGCTGTGAAGAAGATAAAGGGGAATGAACTATAATCCTGGTCTTCATGGTGCTTACAGTTTTGTGTGTGACCTTGAAAATGAAGTGGCTTTATGCTGTTGTATATGATTAAGTACCAAATCAATCAGGGGCCTGTCCCATTATAAATCTGCACTTTTGTCTGCCAGCTGCAATTCAGAGCAGACATGAGTCAGGATGCTAATAGTCTTGGTTTTAAAATGACCAAGGCACTTAAATCCGCACTTGGCAAAGAGAAAATGGGAGCAATACAGGAAGGGTACCCTTTCTCCTTTCCACCTCCCATCTCAAGGTTTTTGTACCTTGACGTTCCCTTAGTGCTGCCCTTTGGCTAGTAGGATCTTCTCCAAGCTTCCTCTCCACCTCCTCATTATAAAGAAGAGCTTCATTTAAGTTCTTTTTCATTTCTGTTTCTCAGCACATTGCATCTCGGCTTCTTGACTTGTCCTATCTCAAGCTTATTAAGCTTGATTAAGCATGAGTTAAAATATTTTTGCCTTACCTCTTTATTCATTCTGTTCTTTAAAGTTTCCCTTCCCCACTTGTGTTTTATTATCACCTCTGCATTCTAATCATGTTCCCAGTTGCAAACATCATCACACCACCTTGTTGCAGCAAGATTTCTTCTTCTTTTAACCGCTAATTGGAATTTACCTTCAAAATCTTCCAACACTCCTTCTGAAGATGCAGAGTTTTATTACTAGCCTTCCCTATGATTCACACCTTCTTCAGTTACATCTTTCTCCCTTCAGGAAGCCAAACAGTGGCTTTTTATTTAGCTTTCTTTCTGTGTATTTAGTTATTCCTTTTTTTTTTTTAAGGAAGACCTGCTCTAGAAACAAACATTGACCACAAAGGCACAGCCTAAGCTGTAATAAAAACCAGGTGATTTCTATAGAATGAAATGGGATAGAATTCACCTTGATTCAATCATGACTAGGTATCTTGAAGAAAAGGCTGAAGGCCATACCCAAGTCTCTCTGTCTCTGTCTCTCTGTGTCTATATCTGTCTCTGTCTCTCTCTGTTTCTCTCTCCCTCTCTCTCCTTCTGTACTAGTACTGGTGCTCGAAGTTAGAGCCTTGTGCTCTTGCTTAAGCTTTCTGGACTCAAAGCTAGAGTTCTGCCATATAAAACACATTTCTAACTGAGGTCCTCAGCTCTCAGCCTCCTGAGCAACTAGGATTACAAGTGGGAGCCGTTGGTGGATGTACAGTTCAAAGTTTATCTTTTCAAATGGAATTTATGTCCAATGATAGTGATATTATATATGTTTGTACTCTAAATATGACATTAAAAATAGGATTACTTGATGAATATTCCTTAGGTAGCAAAATTGATTATTGAACACTGAACAAAGAAAAGAAAAGTATGAGCATATCAACCCACCATGGAAGGAAAGAATAAAAGATAGTCTCAGAAGATGTACTTAGAGAGTACTATCTCAGAAACAACAAGGAAGAGCTAGTACCTTCCAGAAGTAGTAAGAACTAGGACAGGATGTGGTATAATGAAGGACTTTATCCTCTCAGTGATTCTGTTGGGAATTTCCTATCGCTGAATAATCAAGGGCAGTTATCAGTCTGGAGATGGCAACTGCTGCATTCCAAATTAGACATTCACAAGAACAGGGGTGGGAGGACAGGCCTGAGAAATGAATTCTGAGAGGTTCCTAAACATGGAACATAAGTGGGCCTAAATCTTGATTCTGCAGTTCTGGACCTGAAATGCATTTTCACTGTTTAAGGTCTGGATATTTAATGAATAATCCACAGGTTAATATCACTTAACTATTATAAACCATTTCCCTTTAATAACTATGTAAACTCAGGAGGAAACTAGACTACTGAAAGGTACATAAGTTATATATTCACACATATTCTAAATGGAGAGACAAGTCTCCCTAGATTAGTAGCAAATAGTATATGCTCTTAAATGGTGATGCTGAAATATTATAGACAGACCGGAGGAAGGAGATTCAGTGTTCTCTAGAACATCCGAGTAGATACAATAAGAAGTAATACATTATATTTACAAACTAGTTGAAGAAGGGATTGTGGCCAGTTGCTTGTGGCTCATAGCTACTCAGGAAGTTAAGATCTGAGGATCATGATTTGTAGCCAGCTTGGGGAGAAAAAAATCTGTGAGACTTTTCCCTCCAGTTCAGCAGCAAAAAGCAATTAATGGGGTTGTGGCGCAAGTAGTAAAACCTTAGTCTTGAATGCAAAAGCCAAGTGAGAAGGAAAGGCCCTGAGTTGAAGCCCCAATACACACACACACACACAAACACACACACACACACACACACATATATATACACACATACACACACATACACACAAACACATACACACTCACACACATACACACATACACATACACACATACATACACACATACATACACACATACACACATATACACACATACACACATACACACATACATATACACACTCATACACATACACACATACATATACACACTCATACACATACACACATACACACACATACACACATACACATACACACACATATACAGACATACACACACATACATACATACACACACATACACACTCATACACACATATACATATACACACACACACCTTGAGTTAATCATTACTGAAAATATAAATGAATCAAAACTGTACATCTTCATAAATATGTATAAATATTATTTGTCAATCAATGACATAAATATTAAAAATAAAATTAATTAAAAAGTCATATAAAAGATCCTTATTCTTCTATGTAGTTTTTTGATAAACACGTGTGAAACACTGGATTCTTCCTTAACACCATAAACTACACTGTATTTTATCTTAACCTAAATGATATTTTTATGAGTTATGTTAAGGGTTCTAAGGAATGTAATTATTTCACTGCAGTCAACAATTGCATGAAGTAGAATTCCCAGAATGCATTGCTCATCTCAGCACACTGCCCTTCCAAGAGTCAAGGAATATAACCATATACACACAAAGGACTGTATGACAATTGCTGAAAGAAGAGCCAGGCTAGAAGCAGACACGAGTAAAGGCCTAAGAAATTGGAAACAAGATTCAAGATAAAGAAGGGGATGTCCAAGAACAACAACAACAAAAAAACACAGGGTGAAAATTTTTAGGAATTTATTGTCACAAAAATGGCCAGCCAAGCCACAGGCTGGGAGAAAATATTTACAAAACACATTCAAGAATTCAAGAATTAATATGTTGTGATGGCATGCAGGTATTTTAGTATCTTAATATTACTATAATTTAGTATTATAATAATACTAAAAATACCTACACATAGGTGAATGAATTAGATGACAAAACATATGTTTTATAAGACTATCAAGCAAATGAGTTAATCATTACCCAGTGACCTGAAAACTTCCCACCCACATGAGTTTCTGGCTTTATGAGGTAGGTACAGTTCCTCCCGGAGTGTGGATGGGTACACAGGGGCTTGCAGAGGTTAGGGCTCTTGTTCAAGGCCACGTATACAGTGCATCATGGAGCTGTGGTTGTCTGAGAGATCCAAGTCTCTCAGACTCCAGCCCTGTACTCATTAGAATTGCATAGCAGTGCCTCCTCCTGCCATTTATCTATGAAAGGCATCCAAATGCATAAGAAACTGTGTCCACATCTTTAAAAGCCTGATTCCCAATGCATCTTGGCTAGAAATTTGTAATTAAACTCTTTTCTGTCCAACAGATAAAGCAGACCATCAAATCTACTCCTTGTAAGATGACAGAGAAAGAAACCATCAATTCATGGAGGAGAGTGACATCCTCACAAAGACATCACTTAGTACAAACACAAACTCCCAAGTCTTACAGTAGCCACTTAGACTCTGGAAGGAGAGGCGCCCCCGTGAAAGAGTAGCCCGGTAATATTATAGCCGGACCAGACAGCAAGATTTTGTGATTTTCTTCCCTGACACTGGCTTTGTTTATTAGGTTCTTGATGAAGACTGTAAACTTCATTCACTCCAGTTATTTTCCCACCATTGACATCTTTGTTGTGGTTGTTGATGGTGCCAATTTTCAACTCTCCTCTTCTCCCTACTGTTCTGACTGCTCATTGATGACTTGACTCAGTCCATCTAAACTCTTTAGCTAAGGAATGAAATAGACTTCCAAAAATAAAATAGGGAAGTGAGAAAGAATAGTACCTTAAAGTGGTATCCAGTTAACTTTCAATTTCCCCACTTTGCTGACAGATACAAAGGGCAGGAAAACAGAAAGATTATCTAACTACACCATTTAAAATATGACTGTATCAAGGAGGAGGCTGCAATGCTTGGTAAGAAATGTACGCATTATCCTGCCCATGTAATTGTAACTCCTCTGTACAGTATGTTCACAAATAAAATAAAACTAAATTTTAAAAAAAATATGACTGTATCACTCCCCCTTGATGGCCTATTTAATAAGGACTTATGGTTGCTAGCTTATTCCTGAAGTTTCCAAAGGGGAAAACAAATGGAGAAAAGGAGAAAGAAAATGGAAAAATTGAGCAAAAAGAGAAATGCAACATACTGTATGATTACTATGTTATATGTTGCATATTTTATGCATTATCATACTATGCTTAGTCATAAATTGCATAGAATGAAAACATATATGGGGTTATATGCATATATACACAAACAAATTGGGTATGATGTACATGGGGGAGGATTCTACTGGTTTAACTCCTTTGAACAACTAACTTACTGTTCAACAAAATAAATACCAGGAAATTAGAACATGTTTTGTCTGAGGGAGATGGATGCAAAGTGAAGAGAGAGGAAGTGTGGGTGAACAGTCATAGTAGTCAGCATATGTGGAAATAGAACCTGGTAACTTGAGGGTATGAGCTGTGTGGGAGAGATGGGGGACAAGATGGGAAGGGGTGATATTGATCAACATATATTCATAAACTGAAACTCCTTTGTACAACTACTTAAAGGTAATTTTTAAAATAAAAATAATTTCCATCCAAATCTTTACTTCACTCAATAGATTATAGTTGTAGGTGGGTATGCCAGTCCTATGACTTGAACTCAGGGCCTGAACATTATCGCTGAGCTTTTCTTGCTCTATCACTTGAGCCAAAGCTTTACTTCCAGGTTTTTGGAAGATAAGATTCTCTCTGACTCTCTTGCCTGGGCTGGCATTGAACCATGATTCTCAGATTTTAGCCTCCTGAGTAGTTATGATTACAGGCATGAGCCACTAGCATTCGTGTGTGTGTGTGTGTGTGTGTGTGTGTGTGTGTGTGTGTGTGTGTGTTACTATTTTGCAGAGAAAAGTTTCAACTGCAAGAATCCAATCTTATCTTTCAGTATATCCTGTTTGCTCTTCCAGGTGAAGGGGCTCATCTCACACATGTTACATATTATGAACTCTGCTCCTTTGGTCCTCAGCTCCATCCACACCTGGGCCCCCTCCCATTCCTGGAGTTCCCTCCATACAGCTGGCCCCTCCCTTTCTCCATCCAGACCCACCTGAACTCCCATCTACCTCACTTCCTTCCCTCAGACCCTCTTGCTACCTGGATGGGGATAGATGTCATGTGCTCCCTCTTGGAGGGAAATATGGCTCCTCTAATAAACCTTACGATAATCTTTCTCCTGTGCCTGCCTGCCTCTGCATGGTCCCCTGGGATAGATGTGTGGGCTCCTCCTTCAGTATGGCTAGTGAAGATCTCCCAATCTGTGGGCTTTCTATTGATCTTGTTAGCTATGTCCTTTGCCCTACTGAAGCTCTGCAGTTGAATGCAATCCCATTTGTCCAACCTTTCTTAAATTTGTTGTGTTTCTGGATCTTTATTAAGAAAGTTTCAGCCTGTGCCAAGGAGCACTATTCCTTCCTGTAATGTTTCCAGGGTGTCTGCTTTTCCTTTGAGGTCTTTGATCCGCTTAGAGTTGAAACAAAGAAACGGAGCTAAAATAAACCTTCCCTCCTCTAAATAGATTGTCTCAAGTACTTTGTCACAATAACCAAAAATTAATTAGCATAGGTGTTTATCATGTAAGGACCCCTTGTGTGTTTAGGAAATTCTTAGAGACTGGTTACTGCTGTCATTACTGAAGCTGGAAAGTCAGAAGTCCCCCTCCACGCATTCTGCCACTCAGGATGTATCCTTTGACAGTGGGTTTTGTTTTTGTGTTTGTTTTTTGGGTTTGGGGGGGTGTTTGTTTATTTGATTTTTTTGTGAGTGATGGCTTGTACTCTGGGCCCGGGTGCTGTCCCAGAGTGGTAAAGACTCCACTTAAGCCACAGTGCCACTTCTGGTTTTCTGGTGGTTAATTGGACATAAGAGTCTCATGGACTTTCCTACCAGGTCTGGCTTTGAACTGCAGTCCTCAGATCTCAGCCTCCTGAGTAGCTAGGCTTACAAGCATAAGCCACTGGCACCCAGCTGACAATGGGGTTTTAAACCAAAGCCAATGAACACAGTGGCCCAAGGTCCAACACTGACGATGGCCAGTGCAGATCCCCTGTGGTGATTCAAGGGACAGCAGTGCTGGACCAGCAACAGTAACATCCAGCCTAACATGTGTCAGGCCTTTTCTTGACCATACTCCAGATACCAAGCTCCTTCACTTCTGCATCTTTGCATGGATCTAATGTTTCTCAGTATCACCCATCAATGCTACCCTGCTAAAATGAAGAAGAGTTTGTTTCTCTTGCTGAAACCAAAGGCCTGCAAAGAGATGATAGACATGTCTTTTTTGTGTGTGTTTTGTCCCAATGCAACATTTGTTTCCATAGAAATACTTTTCTCTGTAGAGAGAGTCATACACCAAACAGATTGTGATATAGGCATGATATCTGAACTAGTAAGAACACTGAATTATGTATTTTTTTCTAAATGTCTTTCATTTTCTTTTAAATGCATGAAATAAGCTCATTGGAGTTCCTGGAGAAATATTATGGGAAAAATACATTTAAAATGAAGTTCGGTTTGGCAAATAAATTACTTATTAACAAAGATCTGCTCCTGTGGTTTTAAGACTATATGGAAAGTTTGGTTTCTTGGAGAGTTATAAATATCTTACGACATATTTTGTTTGTGATGCTAATTGAGTAAACAGGATCTCTGAGTCTGCAATTTGCCCACAAGGAAATCAATGTGAGAGGAATCAAGATCATGTCCTTTTCAGACTGTAATACTAAGTTAAGGTTTTGATTCTTTTGCTAAATGGGGTGGGGCTCCCCACAGGTAGCATAGAGGGATGCTTGCTTATAGTAAAAGTATTTTTAGATGCTGTGATTTTTGGTAATGTCCACTGAGGGTTGATGTGTGGATGGTTTAGTTGCCAGCCTGTGGTACTATTGGGAGGTGGTTGAACTGGAGCCTAAGGGAAAGAAGGCTAGTCTCTGGGAACATGCCATAACAGGGATATTGAGACCCAGTACCTTCCTGATTGTCTTTGTGTTTCAGCAATCATGGGTGAAAGGCCTCCTCCATCACATGTTCCCACCATGATGCACTGAGATACTATAGTCTTGAAACAACAGGGGAACTGTGGACTGAAAGCATGAGCTAAAATAAAAGACCTGATCTCCTTAGAAATTGCATACCTCGCCGGGTGCTGGTGGCTCACGCCTGTAATCCTAGCTACTCAGGAGGCTGAGATCTGAGGATCGTGGTTCAAAGCCAGCCCAGGCAGGAGAGACCGTGAGACTCTTATCTCCAATAAACCACCAGAAAAACTGGAAGTGGCGCTGTAGCTCAAGTGGTAGAGCACTTGCCTTGAGCTGAAGAGCTGAGGGACAGCACCCAGGCCCAGAGTTCAAGCCCCACGACCGACAAAAAAAAAGAAAAAAGAAATTGCGTACCTCAAGTATTGTGGCACAGTGACAGAAAACTGAATGACACACTAGATAACTAAAATATTCCTAAAATAGTTTATATTCATTGCCTTTTAAATGTTAGAAGGAAAACACGTGAGAGTTTGGTTTTTTTAATTTTATTTTTGTATTGTTGTAAGGTAACTTATCCCAGAAGTCATACTTTAAAAGATGGAGTGTTGGAGTCTTTTTATTATACAGTTAGCAGGCTTCAGGCGGCCAGTTGTTACAAAGGCCTGCAACCCCCAAATACACTTAACATGGTTAGGAAACAGGCCAGAGAGGGAAGAAAGAACAAAAACAATACCAACAAACCAATTCCGCCCAATGGAGAGCTGAATTGGGGCACGATATGACCAGAGACGAACCAGGAGACAGGATACAGGACAGGATCATGACACATGGCGTAATGGCTCCTGTGCTGGTCTAGGCATAAATAAGGTCAGGGCAAGGGGCAAGTCCACAGGAAATTCCCAGGCCCTGGCACTGACACTTTCAGTAACCTATCAGCTAAGTAAGTGCCTGACCCTGCCTCCAGGGACTTGGGCTGCCCATCACTTGGGAGGTAGGAGTGTTTCCTTCCCCCAGTATGAAGACAAGATGCCACACACCACAATCCATCATGTGGCCTATATGGCGCTGGCCAGACCTGACCTTTCTACTTCAGTAGGGAGTTTTGGAATGTAGCCTAGGACTCTCATGTGCTAGGAAAGTACTCTGCCACTCAGTTCTAGCTTCAGCTCAAGAAACATTTTAAAAGAGGAGCACTTGGTAATAGTTGAATGACAGCTCTAGCCTGGGGGGGGGGGGGGCTTACAAGGACAAATAAGAAAAGACTGGGAATTGACTTCAACAATTCATTCAAAAAATCATCCACCACGATCAAACAGGATTCATTTCAGGGATGCAAAGCTGGTTCAATTAATATAATTCATCACATCAACAAGAGCAAGGATAAGAACCAAATATCTCAATAGATGCAGAAAAAGCATATGACAAGACCCAACACCCCTTTATGATGAAAGTTCTAGAAAAATTAGGAACCTAGGGAACATTCCTCAATACAATAAAGGCTGTATATGACAAACCTACAGCCAGCATTTTACTTAATGATGAAAAACCAAAGCCATTTCCTCTTAACTCAGGAATGAGACAAGGATGTCCACTCTCTCCACTTCTCTTCAATCTAGTATTAGAATGCCTAGCTACAGCAATAAGACAAGATGCAAAATAAAAGGGATCTAAATAGAGAAAGATGAAGTAAAACTCTCCCTCTTTGCAGATGACATGATCTCTTTTTTGTTTTGTTTTTTGTTTTCTTTTATGGTGAAATACCATACAGAGGGGTTACAATTACATGTGCAAGATAATGAGTACATTTCTTATCAAGCATTGTTGCCTCCTCTTTTGTTTCCCTTTCCATCCCTTCCCATCTCCCTCTGTCCCTGACTCCCCCACCCCCACCACCCCAGCCAAAGCTGTAAAGTTCATTTTTCAACATAACTATTTGGACATCTCATTGTTGCAATGTGTCCATCTGTATTCCTATTTAAACGATTTGTTTTTTCCCTTCTCCTCCACAAATTATACCAACATCAAATACAGTGAAAGCAGGGGTTATACCATGGGGAAGGGAAGATGACTTGATCTTTATTTAAAGAATCCCACTGACGCCACTCCCAAATTATTCAAGCTGATTCAAAACTTTGGCAAAGTAGCAGGGTATAAAATTAGCCCTCAAAAATCCATGGCTTTTCTGTATGCCAACAATGAGAAAAGCGTGGCTGAAATCAGGAAAGCAACTCCATTTGTAATAGCCCCACAGAAAATAAAATACCTAGGAATTAACTTAACCAAAGAAGTGAAGGACCTCTATGATGAAAACTTTAAAAACCTGAAAAATGAAATCAAAACAGAACATAAAAGTGGAAAAACCTCCTATGCTCTTGGATTGGAAGGATCAACATTGTGAAAATGGCAATACATGCCAAGGCTATCTACAAATTCAATGCGATACCTATAAATATTCCAACCTCATTCTTAAAGAAAATAGAAGAGGCATTCCAAAATTTCATATGGAACATAAAAGACCCTGAATAGCAAAAACGATCCTTAACAGAAAGAACAGTGCTGGAGGAATATCAATACCAAATTTTAAACTCTACTACAAAGCCACAGTAATCAAAACAGCTTGGTACTGGCACAAGAACAGACCTCATGACCAATGGAAGATAATTGAAAACCCAGAAATGAACCCACAGACCTATAGCCATCTAATCTTTGATAAGGGAACTAAAAAAATAGAATGGAAGAAAGACAGCCTCTTCAGTAAATAGTGCTAGCAAAATTGGATAATCACTTATAGAAAACTAAAGCTAGATCCTTATATATCACCCTGCACCAGAATCAATTCCAAATGGATCAAAGACTTCGGAGTCAAAGCAGACACCCTGAAAACATGTGTTGACTGGAGGAGTATGGGGGTTAAAGGAGGGAGTGAAGCCCAGCACTAGTGGCTCACACCTGTAATCCTAGCTACTCAGGAGGCTGAGGTCTGAGGCTACTGAATAACAAGGAAACTGAATAGGAAACTGAATAACAAGGATATTAGACTAAAGAAAGAACAGAAAATGACTTCAACAGACCAAATCAACTTTAACGGAAAAGTGAAGAGAGACACCATGGTGACTGGAACAGAGTCAGGAAACAGGAGGCAAGTGCAGAGAGACTTAAGTAAGGGTAATGGGTGGGGGGCAGGGTCCCAGTAGCTGGAGGGTTCAAAGAATTTTCTAAGTTTAGGATTCACTTCCAGCTCTGGGAGCCTATTGTTTGAGCAAGTCTCCTGCCTTATGGAGGCTGAGTTTAAATAAGTTCTCACAGCCATCCTGGTGACTTGCTGGGTGGAGGGGGCTTTCCACCCAGTGCTGTAAAGCCTAGAGGTGAGAGAGGCCATTCACTGAGTTGCAGATGTCATGCTGTTTAGGAGAGTTTGGGCTACAGAGAATGCTCATCCTTGATTACTTCCCTAAATGGTTTGATACACTGGTCTCTAAGGTTATCTCCCTATATGGAAGGTTTCAGGCATATACTCCACAATAGAGACTTCTGCTTGTACCTGAGCTACTTCCTAAAAAGGTCTGCTTCTATGTCCTGCTTCTGGCTTGAGTGTTCCCACCCAAACATATGGTTTTTGTCTTTAAAAGCTTGGTTAGGTGGAATCTCAATGTTGTTTTGATTTGCATTTCTTTTATGGCTAGAGAGGTTGAGCATTTCTTCCTGTGTCCATTGGCCATTCTTATTTCCTCTTCAGAGAAGTTTCTCTTTAAGTATTTAGCCCACTTATTTATGGGGCAGGTTTTTTTTTGTGGATTTGTTGTTGGGGGGATTTAATTTTTTTAGTTTCAAGTATATTTTAGTGAAAACAACATTGAGATTCCACCTCACCCCCATTAGAATGGCTATAATTAAGAACTCTAATAACAACAGGTGCTGGAGGGGATGTGGACAGAAGGGAACCCTTACTGCACTGTTGGTGGAAGTATAAACTTGTTCAACCACTTTGGAAAGTAGTATATGTTAGGTTTTTAAAAAGAGGTAGGCAAGTAAGAACAGCACCACGCACATGGTATTCAGGTAAGGGGTAGGTTTATTCAGTAGACCTGCTGGAAACAGGCAAGGTTGGCACTCCACATGGCTGGCAAAGACCTGGGAAAGAGAGCTAGGAAAGAGCTGGGAAAGAGGGAGAGCTGAGAAAGAGCTAGAAAAGAGCAGAGAGAGGGCATCTGGGCCTGGGCTAGGCCTTATCTAGGGTATGGGCGGATAAAGGTGTGGCCACATCAAATTCAGATGTGACCTCTTCCAGGTGTCCCAGTTGCCTAGGTAATTCAGGTACTAGTTGGAGACTTTGCTGTGAGGAGGGTGGAGTCTGCTAGCCATCCAGGAGCAGACCTTACAGTATGGAGGTTCCTCAAAAGATGCCACGTAGAGCTTCCCTATGACCCAGCAATCCCACTTTTGGGCATTTACCCAAATGATCACAAACAAGACCATACTAAAGCTACCAGCACAAATATGTTTACTGAAGCATCATTTACCATAGCTAAGATATGGAACCATCCCAGATGCCCCTCAGTAGATGAATGGATCAAGAAAATGTGGTATATATATACAATGGAATTCTATGCCTCCATCAAAAAGAAAGACATTGCCCCATTTGTCAGGAAATGGAAAGACTTGGAAAAAATTATATTAAGTGAAGTAAGCCAGGCCCAAAGAAACAAGGTCCCATGGTTTCCCTTATTTGCAATAACTAGTATATGTCTGGGACAAGCAGAAAAGGTCAGATAAGATGATGTTAAGCGAAATGAACCCCAAGATAGGGGACACAAGTGGTTTTTTTCTTTCTTGATATTGTTTGTAAAGTATTTAAGGTATCGTGTGATTCTTTTTGTTGGGGAGGGGAAGGGAAAAAACAAATTGTTTAAATAGGGATGTTTAAACAGGTTGACCCATTGCAACAATGAGATGTACAAGACACTATGTTGAAAAAACGAACTTTACAATTTTGATGGGGGGGGGGTGGAAGGGTAGTGTAGTTGTGAAGGTGGGAGGGAAGGGATAGTAGGGGGAAAACAAAGGAGGAGGCAACAGTGCTTGATAAGAAATGTACTCATTACCTTGCTAATGTAACTGCATCCCCTCTGTACAGTATTTTCACAATAACAAACTTATTTTTAAAAAAGCTTGGTTAAAGCTCTTTTTGGGGCTGCAGGTTTTTGAGACCAGAATCTACCTGTAGACACCAGCTCTCCCATAAAAACTCCTAATTCAACCTCTCAAAATGTGGCTTCTCTGTTTTCTCTGTACTGTTACCTTACAACAGCCCCATCTTTCAGGCACTCATCATGCCAGAGGGTGATGGAATGGGCTTTCATATTCAGATTAAAATTCTGGGCTGAAGAATTTCCAGATCTCCCCACTTCCCACTTGAAAGGGTAGTCAGTGGACCAAGCCATGCAAGTAATATTGAGTTATGAGAACAAAGCAGATTCCCATCAACTGGGTTTGAAGCCAGCCCAGACAGGACAGTCTTTGATATTCTTATCTCCAATTAATCACAGAAAACACCAGAAGTGGTACTGTAGCTCAAGCAATAGAGTGCTAGCCTTGAGCAAAAAGAGTTTAGGGACAGTGCCCAGGCTCAGAGTTCAAGGCCTGGGACCAGCAAAAAAAAAAAAAATTAAAGGACTAAATGGAGTAATGGAAAATAAATGGTGAGGACTGGGAATGTGGCTTAGTGGTAGAGTGCTTGCCTAACATTCATGAAGCCCTGGATTCGATTCCTCAGTACCACATACACAGAAAAAGGCAGAAGTGGCACTGTGGCTCAAATGGTAGAGTGCTAACCTTGAGCAAAAGAAGTTCAGGGACAGTGCCCAGGCCCAGAGTTCAAGCCCCAGGACTGGCAAAAAAAAATATAATAAAAAGGAGATTGGTGTATTCCTTCAGGTTTTTCAGGCAACCTTCTCTAATACTCAGCTTAAATATTGGTTCTTTATCAATTTGTTTTACAAGTTGGGTTTCTAAATGGTGGTATAAATATGTCACTTAACCTTAGCAAGGCCAACATTTACTTCTAGTTTTGACCAAGATACAGATGCTGGAAATATTTGTTTCTGTTTGTTGTAACATTGCTGTTAATACTATGTTTACATTTTCCCTCCTTGAATCTGGTCTTCCAGAGCATTTATCATTTCTGTTATTCTTCCTTAAATTGGCCACAATGTGTCAATATTCTCCCAGCCCTCAACAAATGACTCTTGTTATTTTTTCCCCTTGTCTCACCTGTCTATTTTATAAGTAATAAGAGGAGTTTGAATATAGCATCTGTCAAGCATGTAACCAAAATACAGACACTACAAACGTAACAAGCCAGCCAGCCAGGTTATCTCAGAGACTAACTTGATCCCTGAAATCAGACATGTGACCTTCCCAGAGAGCACAGTAGACCTCCAGTTGAGTGCCTTCACTTTGGCCTCTGCTGGGGTTTTAAGGCTGCCAACCATTCAGTGTTCTTCCTCCCATAGAAATAATGGAAAGTGCAAGTGACTGTTTTATTTGGATTTTTTGGTTTATTTACTTACTTATTCCTGAGGTGCTGAGGTTTGAGCTCATGGCCTTGCACTCGCTAATCAGTCCCTCTACTACATCAACCATATTCCAAGCATTTTTTCTGCTTTAGTTATTTTTCAGGTAGAGTCCTGCATTTTTGCCTGGGGACTGCCTTAAGCTCTAATCCTCTGACCTAAGTCCTTTGTAGTTGTCTGGTAACATAGAAATACTTCACCATGCTTGGCTTATCAATTAAGATGGGTTTCACAAACTTTTTTGCCTGGGCTGGACTGAACCCATGATCTCTCTGACCTCTGCTTTCTGGTAGCTGGAATCGCAGGCCTGTGCCAGACATTATTTAAGTACCTTCCTCAGAGAATGGTGAACAGTAGAAAGTGCAAGGGATATAGTGACCATAGGCCTAAGTTCAAACACTAGATATTTCCCCAGCTAAAATGGCCTTACTCCATATCTGAGCCTTTTACTTTTTTCTCTGTCAAATAATATATAAAATAATACTAGCATCACACCTTTCCCTATGTGCTGAACTATTAAAGCAATTAACTACTACATACCCAATGAACCAACTCACCCCACCAGCATTCATACTTTCCTCTTCCTTCCTGCTACAGAGACATTTGTCTTTGTACATAAACCTAATCTCCAGCCATAAACCTGTGGCCAGCCCTGCCTTTCTCCTGCCACAGCAATGCCATCCACTCATCTTAGTTTTCTCAAGGAATCGGCATCTTGCTGACTGACTTTTATAAATCTTTCATAGGCACACTTGTCCTGCAGCTGTGAGATATTAATGAGTGAACTGAAAGTGAAAGCTATGTAACTAGAACAGAAGTCCATCTGAACATGAGGCCACCCTTGGGCTTCTCAAGATGATCTATAAAGCAGCAAAGAAAACATCTGTCTCTTCTGTTGGATCACCTCACAAGTTAAGGGAATAGTGTCTCATGTGAATTTGTGGCATTAAGTTTCAAGCAAATAATTAACTGTCTCTTGGATCATTCACAAGTAGTTCCAACCCAATACACTGCTATTTGAATTCATTGCCTATGTACCACCCATTCTTCACACACACACACACACACACACACACACACACACACACACACACACACACACACACACACACACACACACACATCTATCACTCTTGCTCCCAGACATCATTTCAAAAAAGTCCAAGAGAGAGAAAAAACAAAACTACTGAAGATGAAAGAACAAACCCTGGGAGTAAATCTGTACTTTGCAGTAAATTTGTACTTTGCACAGCTGATAACATTAAATGAGATGATAGGATTCTTATAAATAGAATGTTGGGTTTCCACAAGATCCCTATGTCCAAATTAGCGCTTCCTTTTGTCCATCTTATATTGAGCCGCTGCTGTGTGTGCGGTGGAATTGCCCTGAGATATCCCGAAGATCCAAACTGAATAAGGATCTTTTCTCATACCCTACAGAAACTAGTTATCCAAGGATAAAGGAAACAGCACTGCTGGAATAAAGAAAAGTATTTGCAAATCAGTAATAAATAGTTCATGGTTAACAGTTCCTGTTCTCCATGCTGTTTTTTAAACAGGGTCTTGCTATGGAGCCCAGGCTAGTCTTCGTCTCCATATCCTTCCGCCTCCATCTCTCCAGTATTGCTTGTGGTGTGTGCCCCTCACCAAACCAGGCAGTCGATCTACTTTAAAACTTAAATAACAAAACTGCCAACTATTCATTTTTAAAGTGATTTTTTTTACTCATTCAGTACTTTGATGTTTTCAACTGTATGGATAAGAATGCAAGTAGAAAGTACTATAGACTTATAAGGTATGTATGTACCTTACTTTATGCAATGTTCTTTGGAAAATTGTCAATTTGTGAAGTTGTTAATACTTTTCTAGAATTGTCATATTGGAAGCTGTTGGCTCATGCCTATAGGCTGAGAACTGAGGATCCCAGATTAAAACCAGCCTGGGTAGACAAATTATTGAGACCCTTATTTATCTCCAATTAGAGGCATGGCTCATGTAGTGGGGCACCAACCATAACTGAAAAGGCTTGAGGCTTTGACTTCAAGCCCCAGGACATTACCCTGCCCCCCAAGAAATGAAAGGCCATTTAATTTAGAAGGGTTTTTTGTTTGTTTGTCTTACAGTGCTAGGGAGCAAACACAGGACCTTGTTCAAGGTAGGCAAGCTACTCAACCACCCATCTTAGGAAACAGTTTTAAAACTGAAATAATATCCAGTTAGAAAGCATAATTTTAAAATGTTGAGCAAATCTGTTCCATACATGTTGTTTCTTTTCTAGGTTTGTTAAAAACTGGAATATGGAAAACTATTAAATAAAGCTACCATGAAATCTTTTATTCTGTATTAAATACCAACTGACAGTATATGTTAATATCCTCTTAATTCTCTTAATTATTATGAAGAAAATTGTGTCCAAATTATTTTGCAAGTTTCTATTAATAAATTAGTTTCTAAAAACAAAACAAAGCAAAACCCAATTTTATCCAGAAGCTGGGTTCTAGTGGCTCATGCCTGTGACCTAGCTTGTCAAGGAGACTGAGATCTGAGGATTGGCATTCAAAGCCAGCCCAGGCAGGAAAGTCTGTGAGGCTCTTCTCTCCAATTAACCATCAGAAAGTCAGAAGTGGAGCTGTGGTTCAAGTGGTAGAGTGCTAGCCTTGAGCAAAAAGCTCAGAGATAGAGCCCAAGCCCTGAGTTCAAGCCTCTGACTGACAAAAAAAATTATTAGCATAAATTAATTGCACAAGAAGTTTCTTTGTGATGTTTGTATACATGCATATAATGTACTTTGTGATCAAATTCACTCCATCTGTCATTCTTAATCCTCCACTGTCCTTTTTGATTCCTTTTAGAGTTTCATTGCGCCTTTTTCATTCATGCATGTAATGTATTTCTATCATCTCCACCACATTATCATTCTCTCTTTTTCCCTTTCTCTTCTCTTCCCCAAACAGTCCCCCTTTTACAGTTATGGCAGATTATTATATTTTTGGTATATATGTACAAGTGTGTTAAAACATGATATTTGTCTTTCTAAGCTTGGCTTATCTCACTCATCATAACAATCTCCAGTTTCATCCATTGTCCTGCAGACTGCATAATGTCATTTTTCTTTATTTCTGAGTAACACTCCTTTGTTTATGTATCTCATGTCCTTCATACAATCATCAATTTGGGCACCTAGGTTAATTCCATAGCTCCCTCCTGGAGCTGGAAGCTCACACCTGTAATCCTAGCTACTCAGGAGGCTGAGATCTGAGGATCATGGTTCAAAGCCAGCCCAGGAAGGAAAGTCCATGAGATTCCTATCTCCAATAAACCACTAGAAAACCGGAAGTGGCGTTGTGGCTCAAGTGGTAGAGCACTGGCCTTAAGCTGAAGAGCTAAGGGACAATGCCCAAGCCCAGAGTTCAAGCCCCATGACTGATTATTATTATTATTATTCCCTAGAAAAATGGCAGTTTTCACACCCTATGTCAGTGCACACTTGTCTTTCAAGCTTTGTAGATGCACAAAACCTGAAAGACTGTGGTTCCAAAGTCCCCAGAAAATCAGTGGGCAGCTTCTTAAATAAATGGAGCTAGACAACCACTTCAAACAGGTTAGTCACACCCAAAGAATGTTTAATTCTCACAGGTACTACTCTCTTTATATGACCTCTAAAGTAAACTTACTTGGAAACATGACCCAAGAAACACAATGAAGACTTTTTTAAAAAAATTTTTTGTCAGTCATGGGTCTTGAACTCTGGGCCTGGACACTATCCCTCAGCTCTTCAGCTCAAGGTGAGCATTCTACCACTTCAGCCATATTGCCATTTCCGGTTTTCTGAGTGGTTTATTGGCAATAAGAGTCTCACGGAGTTTCCTGCTCGGGCTGGCTTTGAACCTCGATCCTCAGATCCCAGCCTCCTGAGTAGCTAGGATTACTGGCATGAGCCACCAATGCCGGGCAGTGAAGACACTTTTTATGAACCAGATTTTAAAAATTAGGTAATACTGTAAGATATAATAGCTTTAACATTTTAGTTTTTCTAGTAGTCTAGCTAGTAATTCAGTGACTGTGTTTCCCCTACTTCTAGGTGGGCAAGAGGACTGTAATTTCCTGTCCATTAGGAAATGGGGTGTAGGGGTGGCTTGTTTTGGACAATGAAGTGTAAAAACTAATATGTCGCTCCCAAATGGAAGGTTTTAGAGCTGGTGTCACTCCTCCACAACTCCATCCCCTGCCTTAGCAACCATAAGACTTACAGATGGAAACAGGCACCAGTAGCTCATGTTTGTAACCCCAGCTACTCAGAAGGCTGAAATCTAATGATAACAATTCAAAACCAACCCAAGGAAGGAAAGTCTGTGAGACTCTTATCTCCAATTAGAGCTGTGGCTAAAGTAATAGAGCACTAGCCTTGAGCAAAAAGGCTCAGGGACAGCACACAGGCCCTGAATTCAAGACCTAGGACCATCACCAAATTTTTAAAAAATGAGATGGAGCTTCTTCAGTCCTTGTCTTAGGTTAAATGCAGATGTGTTTTCACATCCTCATGTCTTTCTCATGTATTCCAATGTCAGGTTATTCATTTAAAATTCAACCTTTCATTCCTTATACAATTTATTACATTTTATTTAGCCAAATATTATATAATTTATTACATTGTTTTTAGCCAAATTAAAATAGTAACATTTTGATATTAGGATATTTTAATATTCTCACACCTGCAATCCTAGCTACTCAGGAGGCTGAGATCTGAGGATCACTATTCAAAGCCAGCCCTGGCAGGAAAGTTTGTCAGACACTTACCTTCAATTAAGCACAAAATGAAAGAAAGAAAGAAAGAAAGAAAGAAAGAAAGAAAGAAAGAAAGAAAGAAAGAAAGAAAGAAAGAAAGAGAGAGAGAGAGAGGGAGAAAAAGAGAGAGAGAAAAAGAAAGGAAAGAAAGAAGAAAGAAAGGAAGAAAGGAAGAAACAAAGAAAGAAAGAAAGAAAGAAAGAAAGAAAGAAAGAAAGAAAGAAAGAAAGAAAGAAAGAAAGAAAGGAAAAAGAGAGAGAGGCCAGGAGGGAGGGAGGAAGGAAGGAAAGGAGGGAGGGAGGGAAGGAAGGAAAAGAGAGGAAAAGGAAAAGGAAAGGAGAGGAGAGGAGAGGAGAGGAGAAGAGAAAAGAAGAGAGGAGAAGAGAGGAGAAGAGAAGAAAGAAGCCAGAAGCAGAGTTGACAAAATCTCAGAGACAGTATCCAGACACTGAGCTCAAGTCCCAGAACTGGCACAAAATAATAGATATGTATCTATATATACCTAAATATAGGTAAATATATAGTATATGATGTATATATAGAATATATCTATATATGTAATTATATATTTACATATATATGTGTAAATATATTTACATATATAGGTTTATATAGATGTGTACATGTTATGTATCTATTTATATATTTATATACATTTAGATATAATATATGCAAACATTTAATTCATATATATTTATACTTATACATAGTATATGCATACATTTGTAAATATATTTATATAAATATATTTTAATGTCACTTGTAATTTTAAATGTATAGTATTAAATTCTTAATTTTCATTCTATGAATCACTTTATATTCTAAACTTAGTTGTGCTACAATTTGTTCATGAATAATTGAAAAAATATCTGTAGTGTTCACATTAATAATATATTTATTTCTATCATTAGGGTATATTAATTATATAAAACAATGTGTGTCACACTTGCATATATGCATACAATTATTTTTATTATGTCATTCCCCTCCTCCACTGCTTTCTCTTATCTTTACCCAACCACCCAACTTTTCCCTCTTCCCTAATGTATCTTTGCATTTTTATAGAATACTTGTGTTTCTGAGTCTGGCTTATTTTTCTTAAAATTATGTTCTCCAGTTCTATTCTCCTACAAATGAAATGTCCTTTGGTTCTGGGGCTTGAATTCAGGGCCTAGGTACTATCTCTGAACTATTTTTGCTCAAGGCTAGTGCTCTACCACTGGAACCAAGCTCCACTTCTAGATTTTGGTGTTTAATTGGATAAGAGTTTCAGGGACTGTCCTACCCAGGCTGATTTCAAATTGTGATAATCAGATCTCAACCTTCTGAGTAGCTGGGATTAAAGATATACACCACAGGGGCTGGGAAGTTGGCTTAGTAGTAGAGTGCTTGCCTCACATGCATGAGAGCAGAAAAAAGCACTACATAAGCAGAAAAAAGCCAGAAGTGGAGCTGTGAGATAGGTGGTAGGGTTTTAGCCTTGAGCCGAAGAGCTGAGGGACAGAGCCCAGGCCCAGAGTTCAGCCCCACGACTGACCAAAAAAAAAAAAAAGAAGAAGAAGAAGATTTACACCACAGGCACCCATCTTAATGTTCTTCTTTTTGGCTGAGTAATACTCTAATGATAGTTCACCTTTTCTGTTTCATATTCACATCCTTTTTGTATCCTGCAGAAGGCATCTGAAACACTACCATTCTCTTTGAATTGCAACTCAAAACACATTTTTTATGCTTGCATAACATCCTGCACACTGTACAAATGCTTCAAATCAACTTGAAGTTACCTGGTCTTCTTTGTTTAACTCTGAGCACCCTGAAGTAAAGATGAGCTTATTCAGAATTCTTGTGTTCTGATCCCAACTCAACATCTACCATATACGATATGCTTATAAGTTGGTTGAATGAATGACTGACTTAATGAATGAGTAACTAAAATGACTATGTATCATCCTGTATTTTAGCCTTAGTATGAATAAAGGACATCTTAAAAATCCAGAAGACATACTTCTACTAGAACCAGACAATACATGATGACCGCTCAATAAGAATCTTTATTTTTCATCTTATATCCAAATTGACTTCTGTTTGCAGAAAAGAAACTTTGCTATGGAAAATTCATCCTTTAGGCTGAGTTTTGAATTCTACTGACAGCCCTGGCGCTTGCTCAATATGATGACACCAGGCAAACCAATTAACCTCTTTTTTCACCTGTTAAATAAGAAAACAGGTCCATGAATCTCTCACTCTTAAAGTGTCTCCCTGTACTGAAAAACAAAACCAGACAAAAAAATTGAAATTACAAGCACAAAATAGATGGTCAAGTGGCTTTTTGAAATTGAGCCAAAGAATAACATTTTAAAATAAATATCAGAAATAGACATTGCATGCATATTGTGCCTCTAACTTACTGACAAGCCTATACCAGCCATCCTTATAAAACATTTGGTATGCTAGCATTCTCCCCTCTGCCTCTGAAGGTCAGGCTTCAGGGCATGAATGATGTGGCCCAGTGTACTGATGTGTTCTGATACTGAGCTGGCATTTCTGACTGGTGTATCAAGGAATAGGAAAGAGATCAGCATTTCATTTCTTTATCATCATTATTAAACTATTTATACAATAAACAACCAGCAGGCTCCTCCCTATTCATGTTGCTTAGTGATAACAGCATTAACCCTCTCTCTTTCCAATAAAACATATTAAAAAGACCCTCCCAAAAAAAACTAGGTCAAACTTCCTCCAAATCTCAGGAAATGAGAAACCACATAGAAAACAATTTAACATCTCTCTAGGGGTAATAAAAGCTTTCCTTTTCGTGATCTTTTTTTTTTTTTTTTTTTTTGATGGAGGGTTGGCTTGAGGGCTGTTGCATATTTCACATTCTTCTTAGGGTAAATATAGTAGCTGTGCAAACAAGTTCTGGTCACTGCCATTTTCACGGAAGCCTGCTTGCTCCCACTGTGCTCACCCTTGGGAGGCTTTGTAAAGGACAATAAATGTTGGATTTCTCTCTTAAGATGGGATTCTGCATTCTAAATGAGCTGCTGCCTAGAGAAATCCAGTGTGAAAAAGTACCGCAGGGTCACAAGTGTGAAATGCGATGAATCACAATCAGAAGCAAATCAAAGCTACATCATCCTGGGAGAGTGGGCTTATCTTCACACCAGAGTGCTCTCCATACAAGCAAGATTGAACCTTGCAGGCACCCTCCTTCTCTCCCTCTGTGTGAAGAAGAATAACGTTACCCGGCATGGAGGGAGAGTGTGATGCTTATTGGTTATGACAAAGAACTTAGCTAGAGACTCACAATTTTTCTGAATCATTATTTTATAGATGGGCTAACAGACAGTCTAAGCAATCCCAGAATCTGACACACCAAGAGTCTGATGCCTAGGATGTGTTTGTAATCACACATACATTTAGAAATATAATCAGACTCTACAACCTAGGAGAGCCAAGGGCAACTGGCTAAGACCTTGCCCACTCCTTTTGATCATGGCTGGGTAACATGAAGAAGTTAATTGCTGGATATCTTTCAAGAAAAGAAAGAATATGTGATGTTGAATATTCAGGCTTCCAGAATAGGTATATCCCTAACAAGTCATTGTAAGATAAAAATTATTTAAGTAAAAAAATACATTTTTTAAAAGTGCAAGGCTTTGAATTCAATCCCTAGTATCACAAAAATAAATTGCCAGGCATTGGTGGTTTATGCCTGTAATCCTAGCTACTTAGGAGGCTGAATTCTGAACATCACAGTTCAAAGCCATCCCAAGCAGAAAAGTCCATGAGACTCTTAACTCCAATTAACCACCTAAATGCTAACTAGAAGTGGAGATGTGGCTTAAGTGGGTGGTAGAGCAAAAAGCCTTGAACAAAAAGCTCAAGAACAGAACTCAGGCCCTGAGTTTAAGCCCTAGGACTGGCACAGAAAAAAATTAGTACACCTAACTTACTGAATTTGTCAACATAGTATGCTGTAGAGTATTGTACATTAACTCTCATAACCATGTAGCTGACAACAAGCAGAGATTCACTGCTGCTGTTTCCTAACACAAGTTTTAGACAAATCAAAATCCAAGATTCAAAGTATAGTTTCTACCAGAAAATATATCAGTATATTTCTTTTGCCCCACTCTAAGTCAAAAGATTGCTAATGAGCCAGGTGCCAGTGGCTCATGCCTATAATCCTAGCTACTCAGGAGGCTGAGATCTGAGGATCACAGTTCAAAGCTAGTCCAGGCAGGAAAGTCCATGAGACTCTTGTCTCTAATAAACTACCAGAAAACTGGAAGTGGCACTGTGGCTCAATTGGTAGAGCACTGGCCTTGAGCTGAAGAGCTCAGGGATAGTGCCCAGGCCCAGAGTTCAAGAGGCACAACAACCAAATAATAATAATAATAATAATAATAATAATAATAATAATAATAATAATAATAATAATAATATTGCTCATGGAGCTATCACAAGTCCAGAACTATGTGTATCTTACTTGGTGTCTCAGTTAATTATGTCCCAGCGTCAACAGACAGATTCGAACATGAATAACAAAAGATAAAAACAAGAGCCACTAGATTAGTGAAGGTGATCTTAGCTTTCATTCAGACATCTGCTTGATGGTTTAACTCCTCACAGCAATGGCTACAGCCAGTAACGAACTCTGCAACAGTTGCTCAGCACCCAGAAAATAGATTGTGGAGAGTTGGTTAATAAGAAATTCAGGAAAACTATAGCATAGATAATTTTTATTGGAGCCCAGGAGTATTACCTGTTTTCTGCAAAACTGCATCCCTCCCAGCACCCTAAATCTCATCATACCAACTATTTAAAGCTAATCTGAATCTACCACATAAGTGGGCTGGGGAGAGCATATGTTCTTCATGGTGTGGACAGGTCCTGAGTTCCATTCCCTCCAATTCTTCAAAACTAGAAAAAAAGAGAGACAGAATCACAGAGACAGACACAAAGAGACAGAGACAGAGAGACAGAGACAGAAAGATAGAGGCAAAAAGAGAAACAGAAAGTCAAAGACAAAGACAGAGTTGAAGGGGGATGAGAATGTTTAAAGAGATGCATGCTTGATTGAGAATGTTTGATCAAGATGTATACATAAACTATTAAATCCTTTGTACAATTTTTAAAAAGACAGAAAAACAGAGACAGAGAAAAACAGAGTCAGAGACAGAGAAACAAGTACAGAAACAGAAAGGAGAGGGAAAAGGAGAAAGAATCTATACGCCCATTAGTTTATCCCATGTTTCTAGCAAATGGCACTCAGCATTAAATCTACAACAGGAAAGCCTACCTCTCATACACACATAACATGTGCATCTATAGCTGATAGTGAGTGATGGTCCTCTATACAGAATTCCTACCCAGGGTTTCTATGCTAAAATATTGGGAGATAAGTGGTAGTAGGAAAGTAATTTACAAGACAATATTTCTCTATTGAGAATGTCCCAAACATATCAGAATATTCTTGCTTTTACAAGAGGAAGATTTGTTATGCACTTCAATTAATTTTACCATCAGATAGATCCTCTCTCTTCTCGCTTACTGCGTAGTGTCCCAATTCCCATTTTCTCCCTGATTTTTCTTTGTTTTTAAGGAGTTAGGTTAACAGTCACATTTGAAATGCATTGTAATATTACAAGGAAGCATTCAGAAACATAAATTCTCTGAATAAAAATGACACGATCCTAGTAAAATAAGATGGATTTATTTTTCTTTTCTATATCTGCAGCCTAATTCATTTCCACCATTAAAAGTCTGGTGCAGAATACCAAGATTCATGGTATTTTTTCTAGCAGAAAACATTAGTCTAATTCCTCCACTTAAAATGATTTAGCTTCCTTACAGATGTCTAAGCAGGACTGGGCTATGTTCTGAAGCTCTCAGCAAATTAGCTATAGCCATGTCCTAAGCTGAAGAGAGCTTTTGAAGAGTTAAAGCAGATTGTTTCCAGCAAAGAAGGGAAGTGGAGCAGCACTAGAATCATAATTTTTAAAACCCTGTCTAAGAATTTGGAATGCTGCAACATCTCCATGTACAGAATGTCTTATTATCTCCCAGATGCAGATATGCCAAAGGTTACACTGAATTTCTAACATAAACTGTATGCAGTGAAGGCTGAATACAATGCCCTCTTCCACCAGGTGTGTGTCTACTGTCTCCCATACTTCTCAAAAGATATTCTACCATTCACTCAAATCCAGTAGTGAGGTCTGCTACCCAGGCTCACCATTCATGTACAAAAAAATTCTGAATCCTTTGTTGTTGAGGAGTGATGCTCATACCATAAAACCGATAAACTACTGAAGGAGATAAGCATCTCCACAAACTAAGTTTACAGTAGTACTTTGGGGTTCATTATTGTATATTTTAGTCATTAAGAATCAAAGCAGTAATCAGACACTGGTGGCTCATACCTGTTAGCTATTCCGGAGGCTAGAGCTGAGGCTTGTGGTTTAAAGCCAGCTTGGGCAGAAAAGTTTGTGAAACTCTTATTTCCAATTAACCAGCCAAAACCCACAAGTGAAAGCAAGACTAAAGTGAAGGTATGGCTCAAGTGGTTGAGTGTCAACCTTGAGTGAGAAAGCTAAACAAACCTTCCAGGTCTTGAGTTGAAGGCCCAGTACTGGCATAAAGAAAGAGGAAGAAAAGGAGCAGAAGAGGAGGGGGAGGAGAAGGGAGAATTTATTTAAATGATTTCATTAGTATCATATTTGTACTGTTGTGTCAGTTAGAACTTGGTTTAGCTACTATAACATACTGCAAACTATCAGTAGTATAAGAGATGGATATTCATTTCTCTCACACATCAAAAAGTTCTGGCTGGAATTTAACTCTCCTCTCAGGAATAGGAATGAGATGGTGGTTTTAAGCTCTGGAGTTGATCTTTATCCTTTAAGAGGAAAACTTGAACACAGGGTAGAACTCACTGAATAGGGTAGACAACTGTTCTCGTTTTCCTGGGACTATTTCATTTGCGAAAGTTCACATCTGAGAAAAGCCATCAAATGGAACCCTTTGTCACTCTAATTTCCTTCTCTCAGCCAAGACAAGATATGCCTGGCAGGTGCTTTCAACAAAGTTCTACAGATTCCCTAGGGTATGGCCCCTGAACAATCCTGAGCTGAGTCTACTGACAATGCTGGTTAACCTGGCCAGGTCTGCCTCCAGTCCTGCCTCCTGTATTACTTTCACCATTCAACACACACGTGTGACTCGGCACGGTAAGCCAGGCAGCATCCAGGCCCACCTCATTCTGCATGCCGCTCTTCATTTAACTTGTTCTCTGGGACCAATTTTCTCTACAATTTTCTCACATGGAGAAAAAGGTGATAAAGACTCTTGAGTAACAGAAAACAAAACCTAGCATTTGAGCAACCTAGAAAGCCTTCTACAATGTATTTGTTCAGTGGGGAAAGAAAAATGAATTTGCAAATTGATGCAGAGGATATGATTCCAGACTAGAAACTAGATATATAATATTCCTATGTATAACATTCATTTATTTAGTTACTTGTTTAATTACTATTTTATTATTTCTTAATAAAATGATATTATTTGATAATATTCATATATTTAATATGATTGGTTAAATATATTACTTAAATATTTATTTAATATTTACATATTTAATATATTTATCTAAATGTATGATTAAATATATCTAATATAAGGAAAAAATCTGGAAGAATACACAGAATGTTAAAGGTTGTTACAACCTCCCAGGTAGGACTGAAGGAGAAGCAGCTGCATGGGTGAAGGTAGTCTTATTCAAAACTGCATCTAAGGGCAGAATGGAAGAATTCAGAAAGAGATTTGATAACAAAGAAGAAAGAGGATCCAGAGATGACTTGTAGCCTGATGAATGGGGCAGATAAGCAAAACAAGAAACCAACAAAGGTAGAAGAGGTCCAGGGAGAAACACATAATATTTTACAGACTATGGAACCATCAAGTAAACAATCTCCTCTCAATATCAGGATCACAGAGATAGAGTTCAAAGGAGAAACAATTCTGGGAATGCAGACTTGGAAGTCATCCATCCAGAACCAAGAGCTGAAGCCTTGGGAAAAAACAACTAGAAAATTGGCAGGTGTGGGGGGAGGAAGGAGGAAAAGAAGGAAGGAGGAAAAAATGAAGGAAGGAAAAGAAGGAAGGAAGAAAAGAAAGAAGGGAGGGAGGAAAGGGGAGGGAACAAAGAAAGACCATCACCCACATCTGAAGGGTGAGAGGAGGAAGGGGGCAGAGACTGGGAACACACAGGACAAGAAGAACACAGAGATGCTGGTGGCCAAGAAGGGAAGGGAAAGCTTCAATTTGGTCTGTGGTGTGCTGGGCTGACCTCTCATTTGTGGATAAGCAGTTTATAGCTAATTCAAGCATTTTCTCACAGGTTCTTCAGAGACACTCATTGTAGCTAGGTAGGTTCCATCCTAAATAAGACAAGCCCTAGAACATTCCTTTCCTTCTACCTTTTTCTTTCCTCTATCCTTACAATTGTAAGAAACCAGAGTATGTGAGGGTAGCTAGTGTGAATCATAAGTACAAAGTGAAGAAAAATCAAGCACCTATGGCGACTAGAGGAAAAAAGAATTGAATGTGACCTTGAATGAAGTTCTTCAGCTCTGAGTCTGAATTAGTCATATTAATTACTAATTAGAAGCTCTTTCATTATCTGAAGGTGATTATGGTCATCTAGAAGCAAGAGACTAATTAGTTCCTTGGAACAAAGGAGTAATGAAAGACAAAAAGAAAAGTGCTTAATAATTACACCCCAGAGCTTCATATGTTTAGCATAATGGTTATAAAAGAAATGAAGATATTGAGACCACTGCCTTTTACTTGGGTAGCAGAACATTGAACAGGACTTTTTGGTGTTGTTCTTATCTGGGAATTTGAGCTAAAATCCTAAGGCCCCTACACTTCAAAAAAAAAAAAAAAAGATAACTGACTCTTTCTTTGAAGGAAGCTGGACACATCTCTAAGTTTACTCAACATTGCTAGCATCAACTTACCATTCACCTCCAGTCCATATTTGTAAAAACTGGTTGGAACTGGATATTGTTAACTTAGATGAGGTATGTTGAAACCCTTTTCTGAGCTTTCCTCCTAGCAAGTAAGAGAAAGATGTACTCTGTTTCTGTTGCTTTATAACAAATTGCCAAGAATTTAGTGTCTTAAAACAATAGAAATTCATGTTTTGTCTTATATATAAATCTAAAATATAACTAGACATGATAACCTATATAGGACTCTAGGAATTCACACATCAACAGTCAGACTAAAGGAGGTTACCCTTAGGGGAGGAACACAAAGGTGTAACTTCTCTGAACATTTAAAATACAATTTATCGAAAGGAATTCCAGGAAATACTTACAAATATGGGTTGGTTTGGGGGTTTTTTTTGTCATCGGTGGTGGTGGTGGTGTTTGTTTTTGCTTGTGAGTTTTTTAATAGGGAGGACAAGGAGGGATACAGAAAGAGAGGGAGGAAGGGTGAACAAATGAAATCATGCTATTCAGTATACACTATGTGAAAAATGAACTATGTAATTTGTGGCCAGGGATCAGAGAGGGAAACTGAGGGAAAGTGAAAGAAGGAATGACCTTGTCCCAAAAGAGAAATATACTCATTACCTGACCTATAAAATGGTAACCTTTCTGTATAATGCCTTAATAATAACAATGCGATTATATAAAAAACAATATAAATTCACTAAGCCGGGCACTGGTAGCTCATGCCTGTCATCATAGCTACTCAGGAGGCTGAGATCTGAGGATCATGGTTCAAAGCCAGCCTGGGCAACAAAGACTGTGACTCTCTTATCTCCAACTAACCACCAGTAAAAAGGAAATGGCACTATGGCTCAAGTGGTAGAGCACTCGCCTTGAATGGAAGAGCTCAGGGACAGCGCCCATGCCCAGAGTTCAAGTCCCATGACCAACGACAACAACAGAAACAATATAAATTCACTAGCTCACAGTTAAATGTTCAAGTGTATTGTTGCTGAATTCTGTGCTGGTATTACATGGCTGTGTGATGCTCTGGGTGGATGGCAGGACTACGTTCCTCATACCTATAGGGTTGAAGTCTAACTTCCTTGATGCCTATCAGCTAGAGGTGGTCTAGGGACCACATTTATTCCTTACCATCGTTCCCTCTATCTTCAGTGCCAACACCAGAGACTTAACACAAGGACCAAATCCCTTTTACATTTCCAGGAAGAACCAGGCACTTTAAGTACTTTATGCTTATGATTAAGCCAGATCTATTCCAGATAGTCTCCCTTTCTTAAAGTCAACTGTGCTGTGTGACATGACTCATAAGAGGAAAAAAATGCACCACATCCCCAAGCTTAGGCATTATACCTGTTGTGCGTATGAGGGGTGCAGATAGTGGAACTATCTTCCAGTTCTGCCAATCATACGTACTCCTTCCAAAGAGCTAAGCATGGGGATGCTTCAAAGGAAAATTGGTGAAGAATGAGAATGAACGCAATGAGGTTACAGACATCTATCACTCAGCTAGACATCTCTTGGTGCAGCCTGACAGCCCTGTGCTTAGTATTTTCAGAGGGACAAACACCAAGGGTCAGCAGTAGTGACTTTTGCACTCAACTCTTTGGCATCACAAAGACTTATGAGCTTCCTTGAACGCTGAAGAATGTGGCCATCCTTGATCAGGATGCTCAGAGCAATATCTAAGAGGGGGTTGGAAACATGGCTCAGATGGTAGGCCACTAGCCAATGAACAAAAGCATCAGGTACCAAATTTGAGTTCTAGTCTCAGACTATGAAGAAAAAAAGAAAAAGAAAAGAAAGAACAATATCTAAGAAGACTGTTGGCCATGGGTAGCCCAGGGGCACTGAGGGTCACAATCAGATGGTATCAAATCAGTTAAGTTCCATCCCTCCCCACCTCCACCAGGATACTTACCTGGGGAGGCAAATACATCATCATCTGTGATGTCTCCATTGTAAGGTAAATTAAACAGGTAGGTTTAATTAGGTAGCTGATGAAGAGAACACCACGAGATATTCAGGCAAGAAGAGAAGTTTATTACTAAACTACTGCCCTGACGTGCATGGTGGAGAGCACATGGCCAAAAAGGTCGAGCCAATGTCCCGCCTGGGTTTAAGTAGGGAAGATACAACCAGTTATGGCCAGGTGTGGGGGAGGTGTGGCCTCACTGGATGCAGATGTCACCTCCTGGCCTGGAACCCTCCCATGGTCCTCTGGGAGGTGTGACCCAGGTGGCCCAGATTGTGACCTTGGAGGAGGGAGTGACTGCCTCCAGGTATACTAGTTACCTAAGTGACACAGGTGGAGACTTAGCCAAAAAGAGGGAGGAGTCTGGCCCAGCATCCCAGGGTGGACCTTACAGCCATGGCTGGGCCACTAGCAGTTGGGAAGAAACTCCAGGAGCAGCGACAACGCAGTAAAAGCAGTGGTCCTTTCATCACACCTGCTCAAATCTGCAAGACCACAATAAGGAGCTGAAAGAAATGAAAAATCCAGTCACTTCCTGTTCTCTCTACAAGCCCCATAGTACCTGGACAGCACCTATAATAGAGTGACATGAGCCCTCTGTTTTATCATGTATTCATATTAATGTGGATTCAACTGAATTATCAATACCTTATCATCATTGAGCAGTTATGAGGTGTGTCATTAAAAGGAAAGAAATGGAGATTCAATAGAAGACATTGGATGGTCTAAGTTGGCCAACATATATATGTTCTCCACTAAATTCATACTACTATATAAACGAGTTACATTCTGAGAGCTGAGCAGTGGGATAATAGGAAAATATTGAAAGCAAGGATTGGATAAAGTTTAAAGTACAAGGTTTAACTGCAATTCGATTCTTCTTCAGGAGCTAGGAGCCCTTTTGGGGAGAAGAAACCCGCTTGCTGTACTTCACCAAGGTCTCCAGAGTCTCTCCCCATATCCTCTCCCAGGCCACTTGTCAGTCTTCATTGATGCGTTTTCCACAGCTGATATAACTACTGCTGGGCCATTGAGCCAATTTCTTCCTGCTTCCACAGATACTAAGTGGATGAGACAGCACTGGGCCTCCCCAGCAGACGAGAGAGCATGCTGATCAGTGGCTCTGGGAAAAGCGTGGGCATGCTGCCATCTCTGCCTCTTGTCTTTCTTTGTCCTTTCCTTGAAAATTTCACATCTTTCTTTTTTTGGGGGGGGCAGGTACAGTTCTTAAGTTTTATTCAAGAACTCATGCATAATATTCCAGGTAAATGAATTTTAATCCTCATTTTTTTTCCTCTTCATCCTGGTTAATCTGGAAGTAACATAATTCATAACTCTCTTTGCTGTTAGTAACCAACCACACAGGTTATTCTTCTTCAAATAGTTTTTGGTGAGATATTTCAAATGCCTTTTGGAGAAAGGCCCCTCAGAGGTTACAGTGATCTTTCTTGCTCATTCTTCTCTCGATGGTGACCACCCCTCCACCAATGTTCCCTCTAAAGTTCCTGGATCCACTGGTGCGGCCAGCTAAAAGAAAAACAAGAACAATGCCTAAGAGGACATTTGGCTATGGTAGCCCAGGGACACGAGAGTCGCAGGCAGTCAGACACATCAAGCCAGTTAAGTTCCCCTCATCAGGGAGGAACTTAGTACAGGCCCTGTGCTAAAAATATGAGCACATTTGCCTATGTGTTGGCCCTGCAGAATCCTTTTTCCTTAGGTGAAATGATTTCTGAATTTTTTTTTCTTTGGATGTCTAAGTCAGAACTGTGGCTCTTTGAGCTATGACTGATGTCTAACACAGAGTGGTTTCCTGCAGGTGGATATACATAGAGTCTACTGTGTATCTCCATTTTCCTAGAAGCTACAAAATTGAGAAACAGTAAAACATTGATTAAAAGAAACCTATTAAAAGTCAAGAGCCAGAGGCTCAGTCCTACATTCCTAGCAGCTCCAGAGGATTAAATCTAAAGATTGTACTTTGAAGCCAGCCTGGGCAGACAAATATGAGAGACTTTTACCACAGAAAAGCTAGAAGTAGAGGTGTGACTCAAGTAGTAGAGCACTAGCCTTGAATAGAAAACCAAGCAAGCGTGTGAGATCCTGAATTCAAGACCCAATACCAGCAACAACAACAACAACAACAACAAAGAAGTAAAAGAGAGATGAGGAGAGGAAAGGAAGGGAGAGAAAGGGAAGTAGAAGGGGAAAGGAAGGGAAGAGAGGAGAAGCCAAGGGGAGGGGAGGAAAGTGAATGAGGGGAGGGTTGGGGGGGGTATGAGGAGAGGGGAAGGGAAGGGAGAAATCAGTCTCTTTTTCCTCCATAGGATCTTGAAGAGTAGTGTGGTCAGATTTTTGAGTTCAGAGCTCAGTGAGATATTCTCGGCTGCTGAATCACATGGTTGGTAAAAGTATTTGGTGTAGGTAGGTGTGTAAACTTAAGCATTAAGTTTGTGTTAAATGAAAAGTTAAATCAGAGTGAAGTTGACCTCAGCCAGATGATAAAAGGAAAAGCTGGACCCTAGGATCTGGAAGAGATGAGACACAGACACCAAATGACTGGCATGCCAAGCCAACCTGCTATGATTACCTTTTTCGATGTGTTATTTTGGCAAATTAGCTCAACCTGGTATGACCCTGAAAATAGATTAATGCTTCTTTTTCAGGAACTGAGGTGGGTTCTCTAGTTTTGGGTGCATCTGACAAATCTCAGGAAAATTGTTCCTGCCCAGCCCTGACCTAAATTTTCCCTGACTGCAGAAGGCAAGAGACATGAACACTTCCTTAGAGGAAAGGAGACCAATTACAAAGCGTCCCAGACCTGCCCTGCTTAATCAGGAGTACTTCCATCTGGTATTTAAAGCAATCAAAGCAAAACACCAAAGACTAAGGAATGTCGATGGGGCCACGTGACATCAAACCAAGCAGAGAGACCCCCCTCCAGGAGATGTTTAAAGGAGTCTGAAGAATGAAGGTGTTCTAATTAAACACATAGTTGGAAAGAAGTGCAAAGTGTTTGGCAGAGAAATCACTGAAGTAGAAAATTAATAAGGTTCAAACTTAGTGTTAAATGAGTTCTGAATTGCATAGCCCAAGTAAGTGTCTTCAGTTGTGTCCCCACATATTCAAAAGTATAGAAGTGTAAGAGGCATAGCTGCAGAGGCCAGTGGTGCCATTGGGTGGGCCAGTCCCATTGAGTGTATACCACAGAAGGCAAAAAACAGGAAGTTGAGAAAGGATAGGTCATAGCAGTAGGGACTGGATCCAGCCTTGATTTAAGATGCTTATCTAATAGTTCTCTAAATGAACTCCAGGGAATAGAAACAGGAGGGTTTTTTTTTCTTTTTTTGCTGTTTTGGTTTTCTTTTCCTTTTATATTATTTGTTCATTTATGTATTTGGGAGAGTAAGGGAAAATGCAAGACATATAGGGACAAAGAGTGAACAAATGCAGCAGTGGGACTCACTTGTGTACAACTTGTGACTGGAGATGGAAGGGAGATGGATGGGCACTGGTGGCTCACACCTGTAATCCAAGCTACTCAGGAGCTGAGATCTCAAGATCACAGTTCAAAGCCATCTGGAACAAGAAAGTCCATAAGACTTTTATCTATAATTAACCACCATAAAAAAAAAAACCAGAAGTGAACCTGTTTCCTGTGCCAATCAAGACTTGCACTATAACAACAAATACCTGAGATGAATCCACCTAGAAAGTAGAGAGGTTCATTTTACCTCACAGTTTCAGAGGTTTCTCCCTTGGTCTTCCTGCTCTGGACTGGGGCCTGATCTCCTCATAACAGCCAGAGCAAAGGTCGTACCAGGGAAGTCTGGGATCCCAATGGTGACTTTAGTCATGTTCCCAGTGACTTATCTTTCTTCCATTAAATGTTTTTTCACCTCAAAATAGCCCACAGCCTGGTGACCAAGCCTTGAGTGCCATGGGTCATTGGGGGAACCATTAAGATCCAAACAACATCCTTCCCCTCAAAATGCTATAGAAGTCCTAACATCCAGTATCTCCCTCAGAAGTTACCCTTATTTGAAGACAGGATCTCTAAAGATGTTAATAAGTAGCGATGACATTATTACACTGCTAATTGCAAATGATCTTATACTTCCTTGTCAAAGGGGAAAACCAGGACACAGGTGCACACACAGAGAGAACATCACATGAATTGATGGAATTAATCAGGGTGGTTCATGTACAGCGGAGACTGGAAGCAAACCACAAGTTACCATGGGAGAGACTCTAAACATTATTTTCATAGTCCACATGAGACTCCAACCCTGCAGACAGCTTGACGTTGGAGCTCCTAGGACTATGATATTGTTCATTTCTTTGGTTTATATCACCCAGTTTGTGGCACTTTGTTACAACATCCCTGGCAAACCAGCATTCCATCCTTGGCCTTCAGGAAAGCTCAAGAGCCTCTGAATCAGTCAGCTGGAGGTGTCCTATTTTAACTGTGTGGTCAGGAGAGATGATAACAGCTCTCAGCCCAGAGGCAAAATAGGTGCTACATTACTTACAATGGATTACATCCCAATAAACCCACACCAAGTTGGAAATATTCTGTGCCAAAAAATGCACTGAATGAGCCCGGTGCTGGTGTCATACCTGTAATCCTAGCTACTCAGGAGGCTGAGATCTGAGGATGACAGTTCAAAACTAGCCCAGGCAGGAAAATCTGTGAGACTCTTATCTCCAATTGACCACCAGAAAATCAGAAGTGGCGCTGTAGCTCAAGTGGTAGAGCTCTCACCTTGAGCTGAAAAGCTGAGGGACAGTGCCCAAAACCAGAGTTCAAGCCCATGATTGACAAAAAGAGAGAGAGAGAGAAATATGCACTGAATGATCAAATTCATTGTATTCATATACTATATGGAACAGCAACTCCTTTGTACAACTACTTAAAGATAATTTTTTTTTTGTCAGTCATGGGGCCTGAACTCTGGGCCTGGGTGCTGTCCCTCAACTCTTCAGCTCAAGGCTAGTGCTCTACCACTTGAGCCACAGTGCCACTTCCGGCTTTTTCTGCTTATATGGTGTTGAGGAATCAAACCCAGGGCCTCATGCATGCAAGGCAAACACTCTACTACTGAGCTACTTTCCCGGCCCCAAAGATAATTTTTTTAAAACACTGAATACCCCTAACTTACCAACACCTTGTCTTAGCAGCACAGCACACAGTAGATTACCAGTTGTTTTCTTGGTGAAATGTATGACTGGAACCTGTAGGTCACTGCCACTGCCCAGGATGGAAGAAAGATATTACACCATTTAGTGTAGGCGTGGAAACAGATCAAAACTCAAACTACAATCAGACATCAGTGGCTCAGGAGGCTGAGATGAGATCTGAGAATCAATTCAAAGCCAGACGGCGAAATGCCAGAAATAGAGGTATGATTCAAATGGTGAAGCACCAGCCATCAGCAGAAAAAGCCAACAAGTTCACACACTAGACCTCATGCACGTGCATGGGCGCATGCACACACACACACACACACACATACACACGCACGCGTGCACGCGCACACACACGCACGCGCGCACGCGCACACACACGCACGCGCGCACGCACACACACACACACAGAGTCACAAAATTAGCCTGCAAAAAGTCTATCATTTTCTCATTTGAAGATTTCTCAGTAATTGCTTGAAACTTGCCTTTGGTTCTGATTTTTCCTTTTATAAACCAAGTTATTTTCTCATCATTCCTTTGTAGACCTCTAGGTTGTGTAATAGATCAATTTTGCTTCAACTTGCAGTCATGGGATCCTCCCCATCCCTCATTTTGGAGCAAAGAACCAACGATAAACAGGCAGAAATTCAGAAAGAAGGACATAA
This sequence comes from Dipodomys merriami, assembly GCF_024711535.1. NCBI lineage: Eukaryota > Metazoa > Chordata > Mammalia > Rodentia > Heteromyidae > Dipodomys > Dipodomys merriami. The sequence goes on from NW_027205603.1 coordinate 21,711,820, forward strand.
AAGAGCACATGGTTATTGCAGCTTCTGTGGAGGCCTGTGATGGAATACAATCCATTTCATAATTAACAATGCAGCACCATATTCTTTATTTGCCATGCTTGGCGCAGATGTCATTAATTAAAACTCCAGCTAAGGGATATAGTAAAGTGCTAAGCGTGACTCCTCAGTCGTAACTAACAGCTATAGTTTAAATGTGAATCAAAACAACTTGAAATCCTCTGGAAAGTTAATCTCAATGTATGTTAATCTGAGCTCCGTAGATTAAAGAAATGCACATTTAATGTGCATTTTTGCTTTTACCTATCAGATCTACTAAACTAGAATCTCTTGAGGTGAGTTCAATAACATAACTGGATCTTTTACGTTTGTGAACCCTTTGTGAATGCTCTACTAGTGAGGCATAGTTCCATCATCTAATAAAACTGAATTTGAGGGTTTTGGCAATACTGGAATTTGAACTCAGAGCCTCCTGTTTGCCAGGCAAGTACTCCACTACTTGACCATATCTATAGACATTTTTGCTTTTTTTTTTTTTAGATAGTGTCTTCTTTTTGCTTGGAGCAGACTAGACTACAGTCCTCTTATTTACACTTCCAGCACAGGTGGGCTAACAGACATGTACAACTATGCCGTTTGAGACAGGCTCTGGCGGACTTTAAAAAACAAACAAACCTGCACTATGATCCTCCCAATTTCAGCTCCCTTAATAACTAGGATTATAACAATCAGCCACCATTAATTGGGATAAGTAATTCCTACAAAACCAACTAACTGTTGGTAATCCTTGATGGCTATTAAGGTTTTGAGTCTTTATCTTTGTAAGAATATAACCAGCTTCTTAAGAGGCTGTGAACATCTTTCATATACCTCACCAACACCATAGTTCTTCATACACAGCCAACTTCTCTGTGTAATACTTCCCAGTGCTCTGTGATTCTAGCAAGCTCCAGCATAGGATGGCAGGGATTTAATTCTTTACATTTTTCCATGTTCTCATTATATTGAGGGCATCTAATATGGAAAGAATACTTGTGACAAACCCAGAGTTGTTATCTGATAGGGATTTGTATGCTCAGAAGCTTTAGAAAAGCCAAACCTGGGAAATTCTAGCACCACCTCATTTCTCTTTGGGGCAGATGTCTTCTTTGTTCTCCTTTATGGAATATGTCCAACAGTGAGCTTTCCACTTACCACTGTTTTCTATTGCTTTTTATTAAAAGTTAGCTTGTCCATAAACTAAATGTTACCCAATCATTATTTTTAAACCATACAAAAGCCATCTGGCACAATTCTAGACCCAAGTCACAGATTTGTACCAAATGTGCCATGCTTCTCATTAAGTACCTCTGAGAGACCAGAAAGTGGTCATTGAAGTACTATCTAGATATATATTTTTTTCTATTCTCAAAATCAGTTCTGCTATAAGTTGAGAACTCTTAGGAGGTCAACAATAAAGTCATTATTAGTTTTCTTATCACCAATATTTTTAAGCAAAATAATATTTGAATGTTTTTCCCTAAAGTTCATGTATTAGAAACAATCCCCAAATTCATATGTTAAATGTTGTCTGGAGGTAGAACCTCAGGGTGATAATTAGGAGATAAGGTTATAAAGGTGGGGCCCCATGTTGGCATTCGTGGTTTTATAAGAGGACGAGAGACCTGAGCTGACACATTTGCTCTGTCTTACCACATGGGACACTGAACAATGTTAGACTGCACCCTAAGGCCTTATCAGATACCGAGTAGACCCCAGGGCCATGTTCTTCAATTTTTCAGTCTCTATAACTTTCCTTTATGGATTTCCCAGTGTTGATTATAGCAACTGAAAATGGGCTAAGACAATTCATGAGTGTGACAAGCGTTCAAAAACTTCATAGTGCTGGTGGCTTACGTCTGTAATCCTAGCTACACAAAAGGCTGATATTGGAGGGTTGAGGTGTGAAGCCAATCTAGGCAGGAAAGTCTGTCTAATCTCCACTAAAACTATCAAAAAAAAAAAGCTGGAAGTAGGAAAAATCTGGGAGTAGAGCTATAGCTCAAGTAGCAGACTGCAAGCCTTAAGCAAAAAGAAGCTCAGAGACAACACCTAGGCCCTGAATTCAAGACTCAGACTGGCACCCTCTCCCCTGCCAAAAAAAAACACCAAAAAACTTGAGTCCCCTGAGTTAGAACAGCTTGCTGCTCTTCTTTCTCAGACCAAGGACTCTGCAAGGCAGGGTATGAGTCTTATTCATCAATAATAATTAGACAAGGTATGTTTGTGGAGTTAAAATGCCATGCTTTATTCCTTGCTTCAACAGAAGACAGCTATAGTAAGTGGTAGTGAATTCTCACTCTGGAACTTGCAGGGGCTTGGCCTTCCAAAACCAACGCTGTCACCCTGTCCTCCTCCACCCCAACATGTCACCTTCCTGTTGGCCTGTACCATAGTAAGAATAAATGCCAAATGGATTGTGATCCAAGATGCCAAAAGGCAGTCAAATGCTTTCTGATTAATTAAACTAGATTGTGTAAGGGAAATAAAAGATTTCAAATATTCTGTTACTTTAGCTTTATATTTAAATACTTGATGACCACCACCACCTCCTCTGTGTCCCATGAATCATGCCATGCATAAGTGATTTAAAGTAAGTACTAGATTATGCCCTGGAGGGACTATCAATATGGCTTGCTATCAATTGCCACTTTATATCAAGACTAATGGAATGAAATGCAATATGAAATTCTGGTTTGGAGGAAAATTAAAGAGTGGTTGTCCATTGATTAAATTTACCTAAAAGTCTGACATACTCTTAGACCCAAAGTTATATTTCTGAATGAGTCATATGCTTTTAAGAAGCTGCCAGTAAAATGCTACTTCACTTTTTTTCAGACCAAAAGGTTTGTTCTCTAGATTTGACTATTCCAAACGTGTCCCATCCTTGCTGTGAGCTTTGACTGATCCCTAGTGCCCACTGCTGAAGCCCCCAACCCAGTTGATTTAGATCACAGACCTGGAAAGGGCCTAGGGAATAAGCTAGCCGGGAGCTCACATTTCACAGATGAGGAGTTCTTTCTGCTATATTGTCTGGATCCGTTTCCAATAAACACAAACTTAGTGAATTTAAACAATCCAGATTTATTGTGTAATGGTCTAGAGGTCCAGAGTTATAAAGTGAGTCCACATAGCTGATTCTCTCTGGGGATCCCAGAAAAATATTCCCTCCCTTTCCTTTTCTAGATTCCCAAGGGTGCCTGTCAGCTTTCTTTGATCTTCAAAGCTAGCAGGAGGTTTTAAGGGAGGCCAGAAAGAATTCACACTTTCTTTCCCCTCTGACCTCCTGCCTCGCTGTCATAAGGGTCCTTAGGAGGACATGGGGCCTACCCAGATAATCTGGGATAATTCTTCATCTTAAGCTCCCTAACCTGTCATGTCAACAAAGTGTTTTGGCCCCATAAGGCAACATATGTACAGACTCCAAGGATTAGACTGCAGGTATCTTTGGCTCATCACTCTTCAGTCTACCATCCAGACAAAAGACGGAATGTTGTAAACAAGCCACTGAAAGTATGTGTCCTCTACTTCAACTGACAGATGCTCAAGGATTTGTCAGACTCCTGGATGTATGGAAGAGATCAGAGAATGGGCATTGGAATTGGGAGGGGACGGGGCATTCATCTGGTTCTGGGTCTGGATCTTCCCTTAGTTCTGGATCAAGCTCTGTAGGCTGAAAAATTATAATGTGGAGAAAGCAGTGAGACCTAGGAGGAAGTGGCAGGAAATGAGACAGGGAAGAAAGAGGGTGAGCAAACTGAACTGCCATGCTAAGAGTTACACCCAAATTTTGGAAGCAGAATTCTCCTCCCTTCTTACCCCACCACTTCATTGCCTAGAAGAGGACTACCATGATAAATGTTTGATGAATGAATGAAAGTTCCATATCATGAATGAGTTAACATTAGAACTGACTCTGACATAGAGTCAGGGTTTAATAAGTATTTGTAAATAAACAAGTAAGTGAAAGAATAAATTAATTTGGCTGGAGATGTGGCCCAGCCTTGATTATTTTGTCTCCAATAAAGGTTGCAAACTCATATGCCTGTGTGACCAGGGGCTCACATGAGAAAATAAATGTCAGCCCTAAAGAGGGACAGAGGCAAGTTAAAAACCTTTCCACAAGGAACTTTAGCCCCTAGTGTGGCCAGATTTTCTGATTCTATTTTAATTTAAGGACACATTCAAAATTCAGATTTTCGTATGAGACTGCTAATTTTTAAATCTTTTTCTCAAATTATCTTCAATAGCATTCCAGTTAACTGAAATATCTGCCAGCCAAATCTGGCGTTATGTCCTTTCCAGGATATCCAGGGCAGTAAGATAATGAAGTACCTTTGAGCCACATCTTAACAGAAATAAAATAGAGAAGAATAAAAATGTGGTTTCGAAACAGTCACTGATGGCTCATACCTGTAATCCTAGTTACTCAGGAGGCTGAGATCCGACAATCATGGTTCAAAGCCAGCCTGGGGAGAAAAGTCCATGACATCTTATCTCTAGTTAGCCACCAAAGAGAAATAGAGCTGTAGCTTGAGTGGTAGTGTGCTAGCCTTGAGTAGAAAAGCTCAGAACAGCACCCAGGTCCTGAATTCAAGCCCCAGGACTGGCCCGGACCCACACAAAAAAGTGGCTTTAGGGCATGTGCTTACACACATGCAAGCGTGCACATGCACCTCCCCCCCACACATACACTTCCCAACATAAAAATATCCATTGTCCATGATGCCCTCTTCCCAAGATAGTTTTGATTTAATTGAGAAGAATGATAACAACTTGGAGAAGACAGGTCTGCAGTCAGAATTTGGCCCTAAGAAAGACTCATTTTGTGTGTTTGATAAGTTAAATAAGGCCCAAAGACCTTTGATTCTAGAACTCCATTGAAGTCTTCAACCTGTCATTATTAGGTAAGAAACAAGGCTTTAGAATTTGTTGGAATATACTGTTTTCATAACATATGCATAAAAGGTGCTTACTATTATGGAAATTTTGAGGGCAAAATGTTGACAACCTACCCTTCTAGATTCTTGATAGGCTCTGGATTTGCACATTCAATATATGGTCACTGATCATTCAGGAACACTATTAAAGGTATAGAAGCTTAGATCTGATGAACTCACAAGATGAAGCTGAGTTCTCATAGCTCAAGGCAAATCAGTAAATGTTCCAGATTGAAATCTCAACTTCTCTCTCAAATGTTATGTGACTATGGATGGGTCAGTACCCTCTGTAGGGTTTCCCAATCTGTAACGTAACAGAGTTAATTGTGAAATGGCTGGTTGTTCCTCTCTGGTAGCCTCTGATACTGTGGCTCAGGCTTTCTGACATCTGTCACAGCTACCAGCAGTGTCACTGACTCCAGGATGTCTACCAATGTGTGTCGAGAGGGAGCCAAGACCTACGCAAGAAGAGAAACCATGAATCTACCTCTTCCACATTCTCATTTGCCCCACTGAGGCTTATTGAGCACAGCTTCAACAGAAAAGCGGCTTCCGGTGCACCCAATGCTACTTCACAGTGCCCAACCATATCTGCCCAGCTGCAAACAGAAAAATTGTTCTGAATATTTCTGAGAAAGATGGTAAGGAGGAGTGTTTCTTTTTATCATTGACAAACTCAGAAATACCTTGATTCCCTTTCCTTTGAATAAATGATTCATGGAATGCATGTGTTTTAAGGAATTGAATGCTTTCTAGCCGTTTTCCTGGAACTCCTTGTGTCTAAAAAGTCTCTAGAGCAGTGGTGAATGTACTTAGTCATAAAGGCAAGTGATTATCAGAATGCCCATACATGTCTGTTACATTTGTTTCAGGAAAACTCATTAATAAATAAACATATTCCATAAATATGACAGATAAAGCAAAGGTAATGAGGTTCACATTTAACAAGTCAATACTAATGATGACTTTTTAGGGGATTTTCCTGTAAGTTATTTGAAAGCCTCATAAATATTTTCTTCTTCTTTTCTGATTAAAAATTTACCTCCTGCAATTAAAATTCCAGTCAGTTACACAGTTAGGTAAAGATGGTGAGGATGGTAAAAAGAGGGAAAGAGCCTCGCACTGGTGGCTCATGCCTTTAATCCTAGCTACTCAGGAAGGAGAGATGTGAGGATCAAAATCTAAAGCCAGCACAGGACCATGGGACTGAATCTTATAATCCTCAAGTTTGCTTAATGTCCTAATGATTCAAGAATGCTCTCACAGTTGGGCTGGGAAGGTGGCTCAGTGGTAGAGCGCTTGCCTTGCATGCATGAGACCCTGGGTTCGATTCCTCAGCACCACATAAGCAAAAAGAAAAAAGCCAGAAGTGGCACTGTGGCTCAAGTAGTAGAGCGCTAGCCTTGAGCTGAAGAGCTGAGGGACAGTGCCCAAGCCCAGAGTTCAGGCCCCATGACGGGACCCCACCACCACCACCACCAAAAAAAAGAATGCTCTCACAGGTCTCTTGCAGGGACCGCTGAGTAGGTAAAACTCATAGCCAGAAAATGCTAGAGGCCCGGCACTGGTGGCTCACGCCTGTAATCCTAGCTACTCAGGAGACTGAGATCTGAGGATCACAGTTCAAAGCCAGCCCAGGCAGGAAAGTCCATAAAACTCTTATCTCCAATAAACCACTCAGAAGAACCAGAAGTGGAGCTGTGGCTCAAGTGGTAGAGTGCTCGCCTTGAGCTGAAGGGTCAGCTGAGGGTCAGCGCCCAAACGCAGAGTTTAAGACCCACGACTGACAAGAAAAGAAAAGAAAAAAGAAAGAAATTGCAGGAGGACTGAAGAGTCACATACATGCACTGTCCTGAAATGGTTTCACTGGCATTGGCTTCTGCCACGCCTGGCACATGGTTAAGAAATGAACCAGTTAAAGCTATATTGGCCAAGGTGCAGGATCCTGTCCAAGGCTGATAAAGTCACAGCTTGAAAACCTATCTACTAAGATTAAAGGAAAGAAGAGATTTGAGATCTTACAGGCCTGTCAAATTCAAGCCCCAGGCTTTGTTATACAACCTTGTTCAAGTACTTACTATCCCTGAGTCTGTAAGGATTTTTGCTCATTTGTCAAGTGTCTATCACAACGACCAATCCACAAGATGGTTGAGAAGCAGAATGAAATACCATATATAGAGGTGAAGTAACAGTTGTTCAGGAAATATTTAGTTTTTCTCCTAACCCATGTCCACCTAGGAAAGTTTTGACTAATTGTTTTTCTTTTAATTGAGATCTCCCAAGTAAATTAGATAGAAAAACTATTTAACAAGCAACAGAACGTTTTCAACACTAGTAAGTATACTGCACAGTGATTTATCAAAGTGTCTAGTATTAGCATAAATTTGTTACACAAACAACAGTTACACATTGTTACATTTCCAAACACATACACAATGCAGCCACCATACCCTCTGTGTCCCTCTGTTCCTGCCTTTCATACATGCAAGTCTGCCAACCACATCAACCATATTTATCCTTACTCACATTAGCCCATACTGACTCCCCTCAACAGAATCTGCCCACTTTCCTGTCGATTTTTTTATTTTTATTTTTTTGTTTATGCCAGTCCTAGGGTTTGAGCATTGTCTCTGAGCCTCATTGTGCTCAAGGATAGCACTCTACCATTTGATTCACAGCACCACTTCTGGCTTTTTTCTGAGTAGTTATTGGAGATAAGACTCTCCTGGACTTTTCTGCCCAGGATGGCTTCAAATTGCAATCCTCAAATCTTCCTGAGTAGTTAGGATTATAGGTATGAGCCACTGGCACCCAGCTAATATTTTTTAATAGTGTGTATTAATTATACCAAGAGGTTCTACCATGAAGCTTCACACATACCCATACTAGACTTTGCTCAGAAAAACCATTGCCTCTGCTTTCTCCTCCCTAGCTTTCATGAACATGCCTAATGCTAACTTCACATATAACTGCAAGTTATTTCAGAGTTTTCTTGTATAATTCTTTGATGAGTTTTTTTAATAGGATGGTTAGAATCTTGGGAAAGAAACCATTTTAAGTTGGAAAAACCTTCTATTATGAATAGTTCAGCAATGTATTTTCACTTTTTCACAGGAAGAGCTCTATATGGATCTGAAAGAAAGTACCCAATTAGACTAAGTTATAACTTGGGTGGTATAGTGCCTGCCTAGGAAGTGGAAAGCCCTAGTTCAAATCCCAGTATCATTTTTTAAAGTGCTAAATTACTGCTTTTGGTGCTCTGAGGTGACCATTAACCTGAATGATGCTATTGTTTTACATTAAAAATATTATTTGAAGAACTGGAACTTTGATAACTTAATTGGGCCAAAGCCATTTGAGAATTCCATTCTTACACCAAATTCTAGCAGGATGTGGAGGAAAGGAATTCATACACTATTGTTAGTAATATAAAATATTGAGACTGCCATGAAAATCAGTATAAGAATCTGAAAATAGGACTACCATACAATCCAGCGATACCATTATGGGGCATTTAGCCCAAGAAATGTAAGGATACAATAGAAGAGTTTGCATGCTCATGTTCACATTTCACAATAATCAAGCTGTGGAAACAGCCCAAGTGCCCTACAACTGATGAATGTATTTTTTTAAATGTGCTACACATATGCAATGGAGTATTATTCAGCAATGAACATGAATAAAATGATCTCATTTGCAAGGAGACACATGGAACTGGAAAAAATAATGTTAATTAATAGGAGCCAGGTTCAGAAGAATAAAGGTCACATGAGAGATCATGTGTGGATGGTAGACCAAAAAGAAAACATATATATATATATATATATACACACACATATAAAACATGAGACGTTTTAAGGGGATTAAGGGGTGAAAGAGAATGTTAGAAGTGAACAATACCAAAATACACCAGTGAATAAAAGTGGCAAAATTAAACTCTATGCAATAAAGCTGTGGAATATTAGAAGGTAGAGTAGGGAAAGTGAGATTAAACAAGAGGTCAATCTGATTAAGATTCTGCTTACACATATGTGAAATGCTACAGTGAATTCATTTTGAACAATTAAAATACACTGTAAAAATGGACTGGAATGTAAAACAAGTTCCGTCTGGAATGGGACACTAGTAGGAAGGAGGAGGATGTAAGCTGTAGAGAAACCCCAGGCATGGTAGAGCAAAGACCCAAGGGCAGGGCAAAGCCTCAGGTGGAGAGGGCCCACTCAGGAGCATGTGCTGGACAGCACAAAGCACGGTCTCACAGGGGCAAAGGCTCTTCTCAGGTAAGGGGTCCATCAAACCACAGTGAGCAATAAAGGAAATCTCCCCACATCATTTAGCCTTAGACTGCTTAGGTCTAAATATTTTATCAACATGCCAAACTTTTCCCTAATCTTGCTCATTGCAATTCACCTGCCTTAGTTAGTTTCCAAACTAACAATTGTAAAGAACAGAATGGAAACAGCTATACCTATCTAGTATCACCAATTAGTCCACCCAGTGAGCAGACCTACAGAGTTTTTGCTTACCTTTCAAATGTTTATCTTTAAAATGCACTTCTTCTCTTCTTTGCTATTCTTTTGGGGGGGGCAGAGGTGGGGGGGAGATGGTAGGGGAGGGGGAAGAGCAGTTCTGGGCCTTGAACTCATGGTCTGAGTGTTATCCTCAAGCTTTTATGCTCAAGGCTAGTACCCTATGACTTGAGCAACAGCTCCACTTCTAACTTTATATTTGGCATTTAATTGATGAGTCTCACAGAATTTCCTGCCTGGGCTGGCTTTGAACTTGGAGCTCAGATCTCAGCCTTTTGAGTAGTTAGGATTACAGACTTGAGCCACAGTGCCTGACCCTGCATTCCTTCTTTTCACATAACGCACAGAAAGGAGGAAGCTAGGTGGAGTTTATTCCACTCAGGGGTATTCACTAGATACGAATGACATCCTCACTATAAATTCAGTCCTGAATTATGCCTCAATACCAAAACTGAGTCTGGGTTTCATTCATAGGGGAACCCCATGAACTCTCCCAACCCCGTCTCAGGTAGAAGGATGAGGGTAATCTGATTCTGTGAGGGTGATCACCCCAACCTTGATCACATCTGCAGACATGAGCCTGCAGAAACAAGTAGTGGATAAAATCACATAGATGTCTGTCAGACACACAGAATACACACAAACTACTGGAAAGAAGTGTAAGGGGGGGAGGAGGAGGAAAGCACAGCCCACTGGGAAGGAAGTAAAGGAATCACAACCATGTAACAGGGGAAATGTCTGCTTTTGCTGTGGCAGTTACACCAGGTGTGTTTGTGTTTTGTTTTGTTTTATTTTTTGTCATCGTGGGGCTTGAACTCTGGGCCTGAGTGCTGTCAGCTCAAGGCAAGTGCTCTACCACTTGAGCCATAGCACTGCATCCAGTTTATTGGTTTATTGGAGAGTCTCACGGACTTTCCTACCCTGGCTGGCTTTGAACTGTGATCCTCAGATCTCGGTCTCCTGAGTAGCTAAGATTACAGGCATGAGCCACTGGTGCCTGGCTTGTGTGTTTGTGTTTTAAATCATTCCTAGGACTTAAGGAACCTGTGAAAGACAGCAATGCTTGATTGGCATGCTATTTGTAATTCCTTAACAATGTTTGATGTGCTACAGTCAGAAAGATAGATCATGGGAATTGTTTCTGCTAAAATAAAAATGCTCAATATTTTTATTTCTCTCTGCCGAATGAAGTGGCAAAGCCACCATTTATATATTTTTCCAGCACCATAAATATGGCTTTATTGTGATGCATAACACTATAAAACATAAGTAAAGAGGCTCTTACTTATTCAGGATTAACGGTGGAGAGAAAGGCCTTAGGGATGGCAATCAGGATCCTACAAAGTTCTGAGATCTCATCCAAGAGCCTGTGAGAGAGGAGCAGGGTGATGGGCAGAGCCTCACTCTTTGTATGGATCATTAGATCTGAGACTGATGCTCAAATTGTGTTTATGTCTTGTTTCTGGAAGCCAGGCCTATAGTTTTCACAAGGCTATCTTGGGAATGAAGTGCCATTTCTCAGTGCCCTTGAACCATTCCTGACCCATAGTTCTGGCTATGGTTCTAGGTATCTTGGTGAGGGTTCAGAGGCTGGAAACCAAGCCTTCAACACATGGACTTTGAGTGGCTCCTTTCCAGACCTTACCAGTGAGTTTTCCCATCACTTATGGAGAGTTACAGAATCCCTGTAATGGTTAACAACCTCCAGTTTGCAGAACAGTGAGCGCATCCACCAACCAGAGAGCAGGCATGCTGCCAGAACCATTGTTGGCTCCTCCAATCCTCTCCCTTGGGCCGCATTGCTGCATTTGACACAGGTTACCTATCCAGTCCTAGACTGGGGTGGGTCGCCCCTTTCTTTTTAGCCCTGCCTCTCCACCATGCATGGCCGGCGCAGCGGTTTGATAAATAAACTTCTTCTCCTGCCTGAATAGCTCATGGTGCTCTCCATCGGCTACCTAATGAAACCTACCTGTTTAATATATCTTACAATTGGAATTTAACATACCTTACAAATGGTTTTCAATGTTATACTGAAGGAGAGTTAAAGGAAAACTTGACAGATAGAAAAAGATAGCGACCCCATTGAAGACAACACCCCTTCTTTATCTTGAAGGCTCTGGAGCACATCTGCACTGGGCCAAATCTCCCTCCTTTAGTTGTAAGTGTGGATAATAATCCAATCTGTGTGTGTGTGTGTTTGTGTGTATACACAATGATCCAATCAGATGCCAGACCACTGAGACACCTTCCCACCCAAAAGAAAGGACACAAAACGGACTTAAAAAGAAAGACAAATGAGTGCTGCCGCAGACCACCTATTTCCAGCTCCACTTCCCATTTCCTTGACCTGAGAAGTTTTTGCTGTCTTCCTTCTTGCCCAAGAAGGAAGTAGACAGAAGCTCATACAGCATAAAGCAGCCCTCTCTGCCACCAGTCCTAATTAGGGATTTACCAACCCACCAGTGGCCAAGAAACAGCCTATATCTTCTTGCTACCTCATTTTCACTTTCAAATAAACCCTACTACTTTTACTGCCTCATAATTCTTTATTTGGAGGAGACAATGTGCCAATGAATTATAAGATATGCTAATTGACAGTGTGCCAATTAATTATAAGATATGTTAATTAACACAGGTTTTGATAGGTCTCCTTCCTGACCTATTACTGTGTTTAACTTTAGGTCACTCATACATTGACATTATGATTTTTGTGATGAGATGAGCAATATGTGTGCAGAAGTTTCTAAAGAATTCTGTCCAATCATTTCCATATCTTGTATCTGATTCAACTCTTACTGCTATCCAGAGAGTGGTATCATTATTCACACTTTATAGATGAGGAAAATACATTGGGGCTAGAAAGGTGGCTCAGTGGTAGAGTGTTTGCCTTGCATGCGTGAGGCCCTGGGTTTGATTCCCCAGCACCACATAAGCAAAAAAAAAAAAAAAAAAAAAAAAAAAAGCCAGAAGTGGCGCTGTGGTTCAAGTGGTAGAGTGCTAGACTTGAGCTGAAGAGCTGAGGGACAGCACCCAGGCCCAGAATTCAGGCCCCACGACCGGACCAAAAAAACAGAAAATACATTGCTGTGACATCCAGCCTGGGTCCCAAGGGACACAGCTAGAAAACTGTTGTTATGTGACTTTATTCTAGGTCCTTTAATTTTAGAAGTCTCATTCTATTTCATAATGTTGTTTTGTTTTGTTTTGTTTTGTTTTGGGGTCCGGTCATGGGGCCTGAACTCTGGGCCTGGGTGCTGTCCCTCAGCTCTTCAGCTCAAAGCTAGCGCTCTACCACTTGAGCCACAGCGCTACTTCCGGCTTTTTTCTTTTTGCTTATGTGGTGCTGAGGAATCGAACCCAGGGCCTATGCATGCAAGGCAAGCGCTCTACCATTGAACCACCTTCCCAGCCCCAAATGTTGGGCTGGGGTGGGTCGCCCCTTTCATTTTAGCCGTGCCTCTCCATCATGCATGGCCTGGGCTTTTCTCGTTTGTTTTCCTGATACTTGGAGAAAGACTTTTTAGTCTATGCAGAAAAAACTTCGAAGCTAACTCAAAAAGATGAGAATAGAATGTAGTTTAAGGAAATATAGCTTACATCTTCACTGATTGGGTATAACAAAGTAAAGCAATCCAAGGTTTTTAAGGAAACTGCTTTGTAAACTCTCAGAAAGACATTCATGGTGTTGGAGGCATGGCTCAGTTGGTAGAATGCTAGCCAATGAGCGAAAATGTCAGCTATTGAATTTGAGTACCAGGTCCGACCTAAAAGAAAAAAAAAAAATTCGTTTGAGGCAATAAAAAAAACTATATCTCAAAGTGGGGATAAAGGGAGAAATGAAATCTATATAACTCTTATTGCCTTTGCATATTTTGACTATTTGGACTTCTATAATAAACTATTATATCTTTCTAAAATTATTTTTAATAGGGAGAAATTTGGAAAAGATGTGTGTGTGTGTGTGTGTGTGTGTGTGTGTGTGTGTGTGTGTGTGTGTGTGTGTGCTGGTCCTGGTGCTTAAACTTAGAGAATGGGTTCTGTACCTGAGCTTTTTGTTAAAGGCTAGTGCTTTACCACTTGAGTCACAGTTCCACTTCTGGTTTGCTTTTGGGTTTTTTTTGGGGTTTTGTTTTTTTGGGTTTTTTTGGTGGTTAATTGGAGATAAGAAGCTCATATCCTTTCCTGTCTAGGCTGGCTTAGAACTGCAATCTTCAGATCTCAGCCTCCTGAATACCTGGGATTATAGGTGTGACCCACTGGCACCAGGTTCTTGGGAAGATTTTTTACAGTATTTTCTACTAGAGAGAGAGAAACAGGAACATAGCAAGTCTGAGACTAGCAATGGGCAACATAGATAGACCCTGTCTAACAAAACAAAACACAGAGCCTATTTTCCATCATCTCCTTTAGAGCAAAAAGATAATAAAGCAAAACCATATGGTAAAAACGTGGCATATAGTTTAGCTTCTCCTATAATCTGATGGTCTGTTGCAAAACCTACTATGTTTAAATCTATTTAATATTTTGGGGCAGTCAGAACTGATTGTTCCATTGCCCATTATTAGAACTCTAGCAAAAAAAGGTAATTATATTTCAAGAAATTTATCCCTAAACTCAACAACGATCTTTATTTGTAACCAAGCATTGTGATGCTGCAGTCTTATACTCCTAGCATATGGAAGCTGGGATATGAGAGTCACATGTTCAAGGCCAGCCTGGCTACATAGTGAGAGCCTGTTTTTTAAAAACCAAATTAAAAAATGTGTTTTTTTTTAAGTAGAGTTTCTCTATGTCATAAGGAGTCTTTTATCATTTACAAGGCATATTCTCCTATGTTAGTATATTTGTATACGTAATATCCTTAAATCCCCAAAATGATCTTTAAAGTATAAATTGGTCCTATACATACTTTCTAGTATGGAAAGTTAAAGGATTTGCTCAAGGCTGTATGTCCAATAAGTAGAAGATTCCAGGACATGTTAGGAAAATTACAAATAATGTGGTAATGTACAGAGCTGTTATAATGCATGAACATAGTGCTGAGCAGTTACTACCTGATCATGGATCTGATAGAACATTAGAAAAGTATATTTACTGGGGCCAGGAATGTGGCTTAGTGTTAGAATGCTTGCCTAGCATGCACGACACCCTGTGTTTCTTTGGTACTACATAAACAAAAAATAAATTAAAAAGAAAATAGCATTAAATTAGTCTTTTTAATAAAGCATACTTATAGGGCTGGGAAGGTGGTTCAGTGGTAAAGTGTTTGCCTCACATGCATGAGGCCCTGGGTTCGATTCCTCAGCACCACATAAACAGAAAAGGCCAGAAGTGGCACTATAGCTCAAGTGGTAGAACATAGCCTTGAGCTGAAGAGCTCAGGAGCAGCGCCCAGACCTAGAGTTCAAGCCCCATGACCAACAACAACAACAAAAAATATACTTACACTTTACACATGAGTGAATTTTTATAGGCTTGGTTTGAAAATCTGCCTAAATTTAGACAATACTGTATGCATGTTATTTGATTAAATAATTTGAGATAGCCAAAGTAAACTCAGAATAGAAAAACTACATTTAGATCTGTCTCTAATAATAAGCAATATGCTTTCTACCTTGTTTTACCTTGGGACAGCTAAATTACACAGAGGACTGGTGTCTGCCACAAACACTAAAGATAATCTTTTCCAATTTTCAATACCCAATGATTTAAGAGTGAAATAGCTCTAACCTTGAATTTGCTCACAAATTTTGGGTATGCCCTAGACATAACATTTATGCTATAATTTCCTATCATTTTGGCTCAAAGAAAAGAAATTTGTAAGGGCCATGCCTTATTGAGCTACCATGGTCAAATATTTATTTAAAAGAATGTATTGATTTACAGATTAAAACTGACTGCATATGAACTCTTCTTTCTAGTGACATTCTTATTTAAGATATTGATTAAAGACTTTTCATGCAGAAAGCATTTTTCTTGTCAGTTCACTTATGCTGGCTTTTGTAATAAGCTAATTTGATTTCCTTTTTTAACCTTTGTTTGATTAGGGGAACAGACATTTGCATTAAAATTCAGGAGAGATGAAGTCTATCATCGATCTTGACTTCCTTATGGACCTCTTGTACTCAGCAAAAGATGATTTAGAGAATGTCAAGAGTCTTGGAACAACTATAATGAGATAGGGGGAAAAATCACTTCAGACTTATAAACCAGTGAGGGCTTATTTGACAGAAAGGGCAATTGCGTTTGGTAAGATACATTTTAAAGAAATCAAATTCAGGAAGTTTAATTTTGTTCTTAGGCCAAGTCATTAAAAGATCTACTAGATAAGCTGCCATTAATAAAATACTTGCTAGTTAAACCAAAACTTTTCAAAACAGTTGAAGAGATTCAACAAAATATGTACATTATTATCCACCAGAAAGCTTATTATTATAAAAGACTAGAAGGTAAATACTCGTATTTTTTATAAACATATTTCTAGCAAAATATTAACCTCACACAAGTTTGTGATTTAATCCTTTATTACTTTCTCTGAGAATTGTGGGGCTAAAACTCACAGTGGCTCAAGTCTTCCCTGAATGTAAGAAGAATTAATCCTCATTTACAATAGAACTCAAAGCTATTTGCAAATCCTTACATTTGCCTTGGCCTCTGAGCCCTTTTCTGAGAAAGAAACCAATGTCTCTTGTGACCTCAATAACTTAGATCCATTGCTCATTTTTATAATCATTCTCAAAGATCTTTATATGTAGCTAAGCATTGTGGCACAAAACTGTAATCTCACCAGTAGGAAGGTTGAGGCACGGAGATCATGTATATGAGGCCAGCCTGGCCTAGAAAGTGAGAACTTGTCTTAAAAGGATATCACAGAAAAATATCTGCAGCTATATTCACAACATAAACGTCTATAGAGAAAAATTATATATATTATATAATGCACACATGTACGTATGCATGCACATCCATGTATGCATGGCAGATATTTATACTGTACATGCTAAGCAAGTGTTCTGCCACTGAGCTTCATCTGCAATAACATAAATATATAAAATTATATATACATAGCTGGACACTGATTGCTCATGCCTACAACCTTAGCTATTCAAGAGGCTAAGATCTAAGAATCTCAGTTCAAAGCCAGCTCTGGGCAGGAAAGTCTGTGAGACTCTTATCTCGAATTAACTACCAAAAAGCCAGAAGTAAAGCTGTGACTCAAGTGGTAGAGTGCTAGCCTTGAGCAAAAAAGCACTCAGGGATAGGGCCTAGACCCTGTGTTCAAGCACCACGATTGGCACAAAGAAAAAAAAAAAAAAAAAAAATATATATATATATATATATATATATATATACGCACACCTACATACACACAAACATACAATGTAGTCAAAACCATACTGCAACTTGTTAAATATAAAAATCTAGATTTAAAGATGAGCAATCTTTCTCAGAACAATGAATAATGAAAAAGTTGCTCTAAGTAAATATATTCCATGCTATATCCAGAAAAAAACAAGAAATTAGCAATGGCTTGTTGCTTCTTAAAAGTCTTCCAAGTGACCTAGAACCATGAGAATTTATTCATTTGAGTTGAGAGAAATTGTTCAATCATCCTGGGAATCAGGAATTTCCCAAACAATTATTTGGGAAAATGTTATCAATGTTTCTTTTTGTCATCATTTTTTGTTTCTCACTACCACATGGGTCACCTTGAAAAAATTCAGAGAATGTTATCAAAAGGAATGGCTGGTTCATCTGATATGTTTCCAGTATGTCCTAAACATTTAATGCATCATTAGCTTGTTTATTTTAGGTGCTCAGGTCCTCTTGAAACAAAAATGGCATTTCCAATAAAACTCCTTAGAAAATGGAAGGAGACACCACTTGCAGAAAAAAAGACACAAAAATCATTTTGAGATAAATACTGTTTACGGCAGTAGGGTCTCCAGAAAGACAGACGCAAGTACAATATCCAAGAGATGTGGTTGAAGAATTGAAGAGAAGTATTTTCATATGTCCCACATGGAAAAACCATGAAGTGTACTTTCACATCATGAGTTAAAAGTATCTATGTTATGCTTTATATTATGTTTAAATCTATATACAATGCATCCCAAGGATAATAACATATTTACTTATTTCTAAAGCAATTTAATCAGTGGAGACATTTATTTGATTTGGACTTTAACTTAAGAAATAATCTGGTAAGCTTCGGCGAGCATTGTTGCTCCAGTGTGGTGCTGGGGAGAACAGAGCAGGTCTATACCTGGGAAATCCACCAGGTTCCTGCATCACAGGCTGACATGCTGGAAACATGGTTTCTTCAGTCTTCCATTGCCCTTCATAAACAGGATTCCTTATTGCACAACACAAAGATTTTACTAGACTATTTTATGAACACTTTACCCATAACTGCCAGGATGTTCAAATTGGTTTTAAACCAACAGGAACATAGCTGGATTCTAGTGGCTACACCTATGATCCTACTCAGGAGACTGAGGATTGAAATTCAAAGCTAGCTTGGGTAGGAAAGTCCATGAGACTCTTTTTTTTTTTTTTGGTTGTTGTTGTTGGTGGTGGTGGTCTTGGGCCTGAACTCTGAGGCCTGGGTGCTGTTCCTTAGCTCTTCAGCTCAAGGCTAGCACTTTAGCACTTGAACCAAGTACCACTTCCAGCTTTTTCTGCTTATGTGGTAATGAGAAATCGAACCCAGGGCCTCATGCATGTAACGCAAGTACTCTACCTCTGAGCCACCTTCCCAGCCTAGAGAGACTCTTATCTCCAATTAACTACCAAGGGGGGAAAAAATGCTGGAAATGGAGTTGTTGGCTCAAGTAGTAGGATGCTTTCAGTTAAAAAAAAAAAAAGCTCAGGAACAAGCACTCAGGCCCTGAGTTCAAGCCCAGGACCAAGCTACCTCTACTCTAAAACACACACAAACCAGAATCTTTATGGCAGATGGACTTGAGGTTTAAAGACCCAATTTTCCATGCTCTTCATTTTCCTTGTGGTCTCTGGAGTTCTGCTGATTGGTAAGTACCTCATGGCTGTTCCTATCTCCACCAGCTCCTCCTTACTCAAAGCCAATAATAATTGCCAAGTATGACTAATATCATGTGGAAGGTTACAAAATGCACTGTGAATTTTCATTCCAGCTCCAAATGTTTTCAAGGTTAATAGATTGATTTTGAGCCTACATATGATGCATTTATAAAATGGAAGAAAAGAAAAAAATTGGCATCACCAATTTGTGGATAGTCTTAAATGATTTATTTGTTACATTTGGATTGGAGCCATGAAATTCATTTGATATATATCACATAGTTATATTCTAACCCAGACCCTGGAAAATAAATTAATGGTACATTTTAACATTACACAATCCCTCCCTTCCTTCTCCCTATCTCCCCTCCTTTCCCTTTTCCTCTCCCTCTCCCTTTCCCCTACTTTCTCTCCCCCAATCCCCTCCCCCACTTTCCCTGCTTCCCTTTCCCTCCTCTCCCTCTTCCCCACTTCCTCCCCCACTACCATAATGAGGATTAGGACCTTATCACTTATTGACTCTTACAGTTCATGAATACCACCTTTATAAAATGAGGCCTAGCTACTTCCAAACACTGACACAGCAATAAAATTCAGTTCAAGCTACAGCCCTAGGAGATATGTCTGCAGATCATATCCTCTGTCTTCATACCTAAAGGAGGGACAAATGAAATTCCTAGCCCAGTGCTTGCTTTCTTTCTTTCTTTCTTTCTTTCTTTCTTTCTTTCTTTCTTTCTTTCTTTCTTTCTTTCTTTCTTTCTTTCTTTCTTTCTTTCTTTCTTTCTTTCTTGTTGTTGTTGTTGTTGTTGTAATTGCTCATCCTGGGGATTGAACTCTGGGCCTGGACACTGTCCCTGAGCTTTTTTTTTTTTTTTTTTTTGGTCAGTCATGGGGCTTGAACTCTGGGCCTGGGTACTGTCCCTCAGCTATTCAGCTTGAGGCTAGTGCTCTACCAGTTGAGCTACAGTGCCACTTCCAGTTTTCTGGTGGTTTATTGGAGAGAAGAGTTCCACGGACTTTCGTGCCCCGGCTGGCTTTGAACCATGATCCTCAGATCTCAGCCTCCTGAGTAGCTAGGATTACAGGTGTGAGCCACCAGCGCCTGGCTGGTCCCTGAGCTTTTTGTGCACAAGGCTACTACGCTACATTTGTGCCACAGCTTTACTTCCAACCTATTTCTTTCTTTCTTTCTTTCTTTTTGGTGGCTAACAATATCTCAAATTTTAAACGTCCCTTGGACTTTTTTTTCTGAACTTCTGGCTTCAAACTGTGATCCTCAGATTTCAGCTTCCTGAGTATCTAGGATAACAGGCATGAACCACTTGCTCACAGCTTCTGGTCTCTTTTCTACAGACTTTTGAGGTTCTGCTCCAGTTTGTAGCCATTCCGTTTTTCCCCATACCCTCAATTAGACTTGAAGAAGAGACTCTGGGGGTTGCAGAGAGCTGTACCATGAGCCTGTGGTCAGATCTTGCCCAATGCCTATTTGGGGTTTGGTGTCTCATTTTCAACTCTAATTTGATAAGACTGGGACCTCTGGCTTCTGAGGGCTTAATTGGGGCTTAATCTAAGGGTCTAACAAATCTGTCTTTAATTAAAGCTTGGCCCAGATTTGCCAGAATCTGGTCTGCCAAATAGAAAGGTAACATTTCCTGGGTGTGTTCTCTAAGCCTCACAAGATTGTGGGCTTCTTGATAAACAAGTCACCAGTTCATCCTTCTTTATTACACATGACCTAGATTGCTAACATTTCCCTGTCTACATCGCCTATATTTTCCTGCTCTTCTCATCTAACTTCCTGATTGATTAACCCAACCTGCATTATGTTTGTCTTCTCCCAAAAGTTTCCTTCCCCTGATATATAGATTTCTCTTCAACCCTACTGTCTGCTTTTTGAGGTTTTCTATCTGTTGTGCTGTCTACCTCTGTACTATTCTCTAAAATAATCTGAGGCACACAGCAAGCACTTGAAGTGTTCCTAAAAAGGCTTTCTGTTATAGGCCTGCAGCTTTTGGCACTACTGGAAGGTTCTCCTCTACTCAAATCCCACCAATATAGTCTCCATTTCCATCTCCTCATAGAATGTTTTGAGGGCTAGAGGCATGGTTTACATAGTGGAGCGCTTAACCTCACACTTAACCTAAGTTCAAATCCCAGTACCACCAACAAAGACTGCTGTAGTAGAGCTGAATAGAAGCTAAAAGCAGTCTGCACTTGATCATGTTCTACCTAATATCATCTCCTAGTTTTTCAGCTTTGAAAGACTTGTTTTCCCAACAACGACAAGTTCCAGGATGGGGTAAACTAGAATCTTATCCTTTGGTACTAGTATTTGACTACTTCTTAACCTCTCCTGCATTTTAGGTTTAGTCTCCCTTGCCCTGAGTATTTCAAGATGCATCCCCAGAATTCTTTAAGGTTGTCCCTTTTTAACTATCCAATATCTTCCAAGCTCTGTAATACCTGGCAAAGAGACTGGGACACAGCTTCCTGCTGCCCACACTAAGCATTTCTACAGACACTGCTGCACTGGAAAGCCTGTCACTTCTGACACATCTATTGAGCATACTCACTGCTTACTCTGAAGACTGTCATGGCCAGTAACAATCACCTCACTGGGTAGGGACCCTAAGTCTTGTTCCTTGTGTTCCTGATCTCTTATGAGAGCTTAAAAATATCAGTCCTCTCATTGACTTACTCGTGTAACTGTAACCCCTCTGTATGGCATCTTTACAACATAATAAAATTTGTTTTCCTGGGATATGAAAAAGGCAGCCACAACCAAAAAAAAAAGTGAGGTATTGGTAGCTCATGCCTGTAATCCTAGCTGTTCAGGAGGCTGAAATCTGTTTGAAGCCAGCTCAAGCAGACAAATCACCAAATAACCAGCAAAAAAGCCAGAAGTACAGGTATGGTTCAAGTGGTAGAGCACCAGCCTTGAGAAAGGAAAAAATGTAAAAACTAATCAAGTGTGAGGTCCTGAGTTCAAGCCCTAGTTCTGGAGTGTGTGTGTGCGCACATGAACACACACACACACACACACACACACACACACACACACACACACACACACACACACACACACACACACACACACACACACACACACACACACACACACCCTAAAAATGACAAGTTCAAAATCTAGTAAGGCTTTATTGTTTTTAATTGTTAGATTAAAATTGTAATCTTAACCACTTCTTTCTTTGATTTGGGGTTGCTTTCAGAAGTTTCAAGTCTCTCCAGCAAGCAGACATGGACAGACCACTTTCTATGAGATCATCTGTCATACTGTCCTTCCAGGACTGGCCTTAGCTTAGCAGCAAGCTGTCCCTCTGCTTCCAGTCCTTTCACTTGTTGCAGCATCTAGCACTCTGCTGAACACACACACAGAAATCAATTCAAACCAATGGGCCACGAACACCATTTGCTTACACCTCTAATCCTTACTTCTGAGGAGGCTGAGATCTCTGAGGATCACAGTTCAAAGCCAACCCTGGCAGCAAACTACATGAGACTCTTATCTCCAGATAATCACCAAAAAGATGAAAGTGAAGCTATGGCTCAAGGGGTAGAGAGAAAACCTTAAGAAAGAAAAAGTTTGTGGGCAGATCTCAAGCCCTGAGTTCAAGCCCCAGCACTGGCACAAAAAAACAAAAGTCTAACAATGGACTGATTGTTATAGATAGTAATATAAATCATTGCATTAAGTTGAATCTGTTGTTTTGTTCCATCCCTGGAACTTGAGCTCCATGACCTGGGAGCTATCTTTGAGTTTTTGTGCTCAAGGCTAGCACTCTACCACTTGAGCCACACCTCTATTTCCAGGTTTGGGGTGATTAATTGGAGATAAGATTCTCAGGGACTTTACAGTATGGGCTGGCTTCAGATTGTGATCCTCAGATCTCAACCCTGTGAGTAGCTAGAATTACAGGAGTAAGCCACCAGTGCTCAGCTGCATCATAGAATTTTTGAATCATAGAATTTTGAATCCTGTTCTAAAATAATACCTATTATTAAAACCCACAGATAGGAGAATTAATACATGTAAGTTTCAATAACCAGCCTGGAGAAGATTACACTTTGTTCAACTGTAAGAAAAACAAGCAAACACGAAGAATCTTGCATGTTGCCATTTAAACTACAAACATTGAAATGATTCCAAACCCTAGAAGGAGGAGGCAGCACAAAGGAATCTAACTCAGAATGAGTGTGGAAGTGCACACTTGTAATACAGATATGCCAGGGGCCTATGTAGGAGGATCGCAATCTAAAGCTCGCCCAAAGCTAGCTTTATTTGAAGGGGAAAAAAAGGGCTGGAGGTGTGAGGTCCTGAGTTAAGCCCCAGTAGTGCTCTCCCCCACCCCAATGTCTAGCTCCCAATAAAATCTGAAGGCCACAAGCGGTCTGGTGGCCTAAGAATAAATACAGTCTTAGTGTCATGCTGCTAGGGATCCAACCTGTCTCCACTGTAGACATCTACCATCCCTAATCATCCCTGACCTGACCTGAGAAGTGACAACATCCTGGAGGCATGGCCCGATCTGAAAATGAAATGGAAGCAGAGATTATGAAAGTCAAATTGGAGGAGGAGAGGGGAAGTTACAGGAAAGTACAAATAAAGGAAAGAAAGTGAAAGGATCCTTCACATCCATCCCAGGAGACCACATGGAGGCAGGCAGGCACAGAAGAAAGATTATTATAAGGTTTATTAGAGGGGTCATATTTTCCCAGGAGAGAGACCACATGGTCTCTGTGCCTATCCAGGTAGCAGGAGAGTCTGGGGGCAGGAAGTGAGGTAGGTGGGAGCTCAGTTGGATCTAGGCAGAGAGAGGGAGTGGCTAGCTGTGTGGCAGGAACTCCAGGGCTGGGAGGAGCTCAGGTCTGGGTGAAGCTGAGGACCAAAGGTGGGCTTGATACTTACAGAAAGAAAACCACTGTGCTTTCAGACCAATCCTGTGGTTTGGTTTCCTTATGCACAATGACTTGACTTGGTTAAAGGTTTTATGTTGTTGTTGTTGTTGTTTTTAATCATAACACCTTATACAAACACATATCCACACAAAGGCTACACACAGGTTCACACAGAGTTTCAAAACTGAAAATGTTATGACAAACCAAGGTTTCCATTTCACATGGTTGCTATTTTCCTGTGGTATAGTTAGAGCCAGAACTCCACAAAACTGACTTTCCAGGCCATATGACATACAGAGTACATATAGTGGAAGACCAGCATTGGAAGTGGCAGGGGAGAAGATCAAATTCAATTTCTTTACTTCACAGATGAAGAAACTGAAGCTGCAAGATGTGAAATCATTTGTCAAAGTCAGAACACTGCTCAGCGGTAGACCTGGTCTCTAACATAACTGGTCTTTCTACTCTGAAGAGCCCTCATTTGCCTTCTGACCTTGATGTGTTTAGCAGATGACTTGCAAACAACCTACTTGCTCGGGTGTAAGAATCACTTTTTGTATGATACATTAACTCCACAGTTGAATGATTTGAAAGGAAGTTAATTCATACTTTCCTTATTAACTAGGGCTCCACACTTGCATTTGAGGATCTCTATCTGACTGTACATCCCTGTGCCCCACCCCTATCCTTTGCTCTCAGTTTTTATCAAAGGATCATTTCAGCAGCTTGATAGTTTAGTAGCTTTAAGCTATTGTCAGAAAGCACATGAAAAGCATTGGGGGGAAAACCCCATTACCAGAATTCAAGTAAAAGTACAGCTTTGTGTCACTGTGGGCTAGTCCTGTTAAATTACATGCCTGTTGCTTTCTGCTGTTTAATTTCATAAGATCATGCTTCTGTCACTCACCTTGGGCAGAAACTTATGGAGACAATACAGAATCTTGGCAGAAACTGAAGAGAAACTGTTGCTAAGGGCTGGGGGGGCAATGGATGTAGCTGACAAATTACAGGGTTGCCTATTCAGTCATGAGAATGGAAACAAGTCAGTGAATCAATGTAGGAAAGGATATTTAATAGGATGGGAGAAGTCACTTTAACACATTTCTGCTGTAGTCGAATGCACTGGTGCCAATCATTCACCGTCTGGATCCACTATCCAGGCAGAAAATGATCTCATCTCTTATTCTTTAAGGGTTAGAACCGCAGAACAGGGGCTATTTTTAACAGTCCTGGGAGCAATCACCATGACATTGACTGCTAGGAACGTTTGTCTTAGAAGATCTGGCCCAAGGCACTGGGGAAATTAGAGCCAGGAGAGAGGGACCCAGAGTGTGAGCTTGTATAACACAAACACCTGCAATAAAGACTGCATAAATTTTGTTAAGTCTTTTTAAAAAGGTGAACTCTTTTCACTCTGAAAGTTACTAAGCTTTGAGTCATAAATGCCAAGCTATGAGGAAGAGACTCTGCCAATGATTTTTATTGCAATCCATTATGGGAATGGAAAACTTTCTTTTGAACTGTTAGCTGTCTGTGTTGGGTTTGGGAAGGTGGAAACTCAGGCCCCTTTATTAGGAAGGAAATTCTCAGAACTCAGAGCTCTGCACACTCCCTGTGGAAAGGCACTCTTTGTACACAGAAATGAAATGTTAACAAAAGTTTGTTTCTTTCTTGAACATATCCAAAACGTTACAGCTCTTCAAAATAAATTGGTAGGGATTGGAGCTGGGAAGTTGGCTCAGTGGTAGAGCGCTTGCCTTGCATACATGAGGCCCTGGGTTCGATTCCTCAGCACCACATAAGCAGAAGAAAAAGCCGGAAGTGACGCTGTGGCTAGCCTTGAGCTGAAGAGCTGAGGGACAGTACCCAGGCCCAGAGTTCAGTCCCCACGACCGGACCCAAAAAAACAAACAAACAAACAAAACAAAACATTGGTAGGGATTTCATTGGACCTCATTATGCCCTGTTTTATCTTTTCTTATGCATTGAGACTACAAGATACTGTGAAGAAGGCTCAGATAACACATTATCATGACACTCATGGCCTCTGGAAGGTGTTGCTTATGATTTCTTTTAACATTGATGTTCTCCAGAGATGAATGTCCACTGAACCAGCAAAAGACCAGAAGTGGTGCCGAAACTCAAGGGTAGAGAGCCAGCCTTGAGTAAAAAGCTAAGGGACAGTGCCCAGGCCCTGAATTCAAGCCCCAGTACCAGCGCTAATTATAAGAATTATTACATTTTGTATAGTTATATAATAATATATTATATTTACATATTTTTATAATTTATACATTATATAAAATATAATGGTTTTATAATAAACAATAAATAGAATTTTGAATAAAATAAAGTATGTAAAATATATAAAATTTTTTAAAATATATTTTAGTTATATAATATAAAATATTTAAGGATAATTCTTATAGTTATAAAACATAGAAATATGAAAACATAATTTTATGAAATAATAATATAATTTTACATAATAATTTCAATATATTCTATATCATAATATATTATATAATATATAATACTATGATATTGTAATACAATAATAATATAATTATATTATATTATTGTATAATAATTATATTGTCATTACAATACATAATAATTATATAATTTGTTATTATTATAACATTCATAAGACTACTAACTATCTCTTCTTCCCACTACTAGCATTTTACAGAACAAGGAAAGAGATATCCAGGAAAACTTCATGAAGAAAAAGAAAACAAGGAAAGGAAAACAAATGAAAAAGACACGCCATAGTAAGTGTTAGGGAAAAGGATGGATTGGAAAACACGAGGAGATTGAAAGCAGGCAGAAACACCAACCTCAACAGACCAGATCAACTTTAAGGAAAGTTAAACAAGGACACTATGGTGACCTGTGGAGAGTCAGGAGACACAGGTGATGGGCACAGGGGTGGAGGGACTTAAGAAAAGTCATGAGTAGGGGCAGTGTTGCAGGTTTCAAAGAGTTTGTCCAATTGAAGGTGCAGGTCTGGCTCCAGGAACCTATTGTTTGAGCAAGTCAGCTGCTTCAAGTAACTCAGGTACCAATCACCTTTGGGGGGAGGGGGAGCACGATTCTGGACTGGAGCATTTCAGGAAGGTTCCCCAGGGGGGGAGGGTTGTAAGGGGGCCAAGCCAGTGGAGCAATATGGAGTTCTGAGAACAAATCAGTTTCCTATCAGTAAATTATAATAATTAATAACACACAGTAGTTCTCAGGAGCATAACAAAGGTGGTAATGAGCTGTGCCTGGAGGAGGAAGTTCAGGCAAAGCCACACAGAACAGAGACATCTGCACAAGCTCCTGCAGTAGAAGGGAAGGTGGGTGTTCATTCAGGAAATGAGATTTGCAAAGGCCCAAAGCTGTGAACATATGTGACACAGTCGAAGAATCCCCAAGACTTCAAGCCAAACAGAGTGTAAGGTGCATGGGGCAGGCAGGATAGTAAGCAGCAAGAACAGATACTAGAAAGGTAGGTCAAAGCTGAACTGTGAAAGGCTCTTTGTGACGTGCTGAAGGCAAAGCCTAGAGATACAGCTTTAATGACTGTACTCTTTGCCACATGCAGACATCCCTCTTCTTACTTTCCAGGGGTTTTGCATCCAAAGGCCTTCTTAGCATGCTTTTCATACTCACTCATGTTTATTCCTGGGTACCCAAGAAAACTGCATTACCCAGTTTCCAGTTACATGGAGCTTTCTGGTCAATGAAATATGAAAGCCATTCAGTGGGGAGACTTGCGGCTCCAAAGGGACAGAGCCACTAAATAAAAGGATCATGGAAATCATCACATGGGAAGCTGGCCACTGCATCAGACTAACATGAGTGAGAAAAACCTTTCTGTGCCATCAAGCTAAGAACTGGCAGTTTCTCATTAGAGTGGACTAGCCTGTCAACAAATTACCTTGTAATACAATTCGATGAGTGAGGATCTTATTGCAAAGGTGCCATATCCCAGGGTGTGACCAAAACCAGGGTCTCAGAATGCCCAGAATGAGATTCAATACCCTAGATGCTCCCTAACTCATTGTCAGCCTGTATTCTGTAGTTCTTTCATCCTCCCAGCCCTGTCTAGCCCTGATTCAGGCAGTAAGAACCAGGGGTATGAAGCTAGATCTCCAGAGAGAGTTCCTCTGTGTCACGGAACACGCAGCTCCTGCTCCCATCAAAACTAAATGTAAATCCTAACAACTCCAGTGACTGAGTTCCAGAGGATTGAGATTTGAAGCCAGCCAAGTAGAA
Organism: Dipodomys merriami; assembly: GCF_024711535.1. Taxonomy (NCBI): domain Eukaryota; kingdom Metazoa; phylum Chordata; class Mammalia; order Rodentia; family Heteromyidae; genus Dipodomys; species Dipodomys merriami. The sequence goes on from NW_027205603.1 coordinate 21,739,547, forward strand.
AATTTCTGCAAGGCTCCAAAAGTAACCAGCAAAATCTGAACTACAGATGTGGCTCAAGTGGGAGAACACCAGTCAAGCAAGACAAGCAAGCACAAAGCCCTGAGTTCAAAGAGACTGAAAAAACAGATGATAGATAGATGATAGATGATAGACAGACAGACAGACAGACAGACAGACAGACAGACAGATAGATAGATAGATAGATAGATAGATGAAAACATACATACATACATACATATATATACATACATGCATGCATACATACATACACAATCAAAATTCTCCCATAAATGTCTTTGGGGATTTCCTTCCAGTATTCAGAATTCGGGACCCTAGGGGGGAAATAAGTAGAAAGTAAGCATGCCTTTAATACTAGTTGTTTGGGAGGAAAAGACAGAAAGGCTGCAGTTCAAGGCTAACTCCAGCAAAAGTCAGCAAAACCCTAAGTCAAAAATCAAGCCAGAGCCAGGTACTAGTGGCTCTTGCCTGTAATCTTATCTAGTTCAGAGACAGAGTTTAGGAAAATAATGGTTCAAATCCCCCTCAGGCAGGTCTGTGAGTCTCTTATCTCCAATTAATCACCAAAACAAAGCCAAAAGTGGATTTGTAGTTCAAGTAGAGAGCTAGCACCAAAGCTCAAAGACAGCGCCCAGGCCCTGAATTGAAACCTCAGGACTATTACAAAAAATAAATAAAAAATAGTGCTCGCTTCGGCAGCACATACACTAAAATTGGAACGATACAGAGAAGATTAGCATGGCCCCTGTGCAAGGATGACACACAAATTCATGAAGCATTCCATATTTTTGTGGTTGTTTCTAACACATTTATAAGAAGACTCCAAGATATAACCCCTGCTTTCACTGTATTTGATGTTGGTATAATTTGTGGACAGGAAGGGAAAAAACAAATCATTTAAATAGGGATACAGGTGGACCCATTGCAACAACAAGATGTACAAGTCGTTATGTCAAAAAATGAACTTTACAACTTTGGCGGGGGGGGGGGGAATGAAGAGGGGGACATGGGAAGGGATAGGAAGGGGAAACAAAGGAGGAGGCAACAATGCTTGATAAGAAATGTACTCATTATCTTGCCCATGTAATTGTAACTCCTCTGTACGGTATTTTCACAAAGAAAGAAAGAGAGAGAGAGAGAGAGAAGGAAGGAAGGAAGGAAGGAAGGAAGGAAGAAAGAAAGAAAGAAAGAAAGAAAGAAAGAAAGAAAGAAAGAAAGAAAGAAAGAAAGAAAGAAAGAAAGAAAATCAAGCTGAGTATAGTGGTACATGACTATGGTTCCAGCTACTTGGGAGGTGGAGGTAAGAGGTGGTTTCAAGCCTTTCAAGGCAGTTAGCAAAAGACTGTCTGACAAACAAAAGCAGAAGGTATGTGACTCAAGTAGTAGTGCTTACCTAGCAGACACTGGTCACTGAGTTCAAACTCCAGTACCACAAAACAGAGGAGGACGAGGAAGAGGAGGAGGAGAAATCAAGCATGCCTATGTGGTATAGACTTCACCAAGGGGGCTGGGAAGGTGGCTCAGTGGTAGAGTGCTTGCCTTGCATGCATAGGCCCTGGGTTCGATTCCTCAGCACCACATAAGCAGAAAAAGCTGGACGTGGCACTGTGGCTCAAATGGTAGAGTGCTAGCCTTGAGCTAAAGAGCTGAGGGACAGCGCCCAGGCCCAGAGTTCAGGCCTCACGACCGGCAAAAAAAAAAAAAATAGACTTCATCCAGGCTGATGTTGGCTGTACCACAACAGTGTGACAAGGTCTAGACTGGTCGTAGAGAGAAGGGCCCCTACTTAGGCCAGAAGTCCATGTGCCCAGCTTGCGTCATAGCTCCCCTTGCTCCTCCCGTTCCATACACAGGAAGCATGATACAAGGTGTGTTAGGTTTGGTTACTCTTGACTTTACTTAAACATGATTGAATCTATATGTAAACGTGTTTATTTAGGGAGTATTTGTGAGCTGCAGTATCTCGTAGATCTGAGCACTGTGTCTCATTGGAGACAAGCCTGACTGCTGCTGACAGAAAATTCTTCCTTCTGGCAAATCAGACCTAGTCTTACACCAACTGAGAGTAGTAAAAAAATAAAAATAAAAATGAAATAAATCAAAAGTCAAGAGTGAAGAGGTGACCTCATTGGGAGTCCAACATTTGCCTGTAATGGACATATACTGGGGATTTTAATAGCTGTTTTCCTTACTATGATATTTAACAAGAGCTGAGATCCTAGTGATTCCAGAGACTTAGGCTGATAATGAGAAATCTAGGAGAAAACCTTAAGCATTTCCTTATCTGGTATAAAAATCAGGAATCTGAGCCTGTTCACCACCTGACAGCATGGGTTGTGATGGCAGCAGGCTCCAGAAAAAATGTTGCACAGCAATTCAAAGGAAGTTTGCACTCTTTCTGAAAGGACTCAGCTACAGAACATGCCCAGACGGATCCTCGCTGTACCTGCAGTGTTTCTGCATTGAACTGTGTGATCTCACTGCTAACAATTGGCATTGATTGAAGGAATTCTTGCTTAAAGAATCCCATCTTTTTACTTTACAAAGTTTTATCACTGCCATATTTGAGTCTTCTAAAATTGTTCTCATGAGTAGCTGCTGACACTTGAGATGAGAGGATGGGGTGAGTCTCTATAAATGAGAACTCTGGAGGAGGAATCTGAGAAATGACTCAACATTAAAGAGTCAAACTCCTGAGGCTAAAATTCTGGCTCCATCAGGAAGGATTTCTATGACTTAGGATAAGGTAGGCAAGTTATCTATGCCTCAATTCCCTCCTTTATCTCCAGCATGATGACTGAAGGATCCCACACATCCAACCCAGGGCACCACGCAGAGGCAGGCAGGCACAGGAGAAAGATGATTATAAGGTTTATTAGAGGAGTCATATTTCCCTCCAAGAGGGAGCACACGGCCTTTGTCTCCATCCAGGTGGCAAGAGGGTCTGGGGGAAAGAAGTGAGGTAGATGGGAGTTCAGGTGGGTCTGGGTGGAGAGAGGGAGGGGCCAGATGTAAGGAGGGAACTCCAGGAATGGGAGGGGGGCCCAGGTCTGGGTGGAGCTGAGGACCAAAGGTGAGCATAATACTAACAATGACAGTGTATGCCTAGTGAAACATGGTGATGGTATCATTTGTTAGAAAATATTCCTTCACTCTCCTCTTTTCCAGCTTTCCCTGTGAGCACTGAAGTAAGGATGCCGGGTGTGGCCAGCGCCATATTGGCCACAGGCTGGATCATAGGGTCTAGAATCTTGTCTTCATGCTGGGGAAAGGACCCGCCTCATGGTGATCGTCGTGCCTGGACCCCTGGAGGCTGGGGAAGACACTTGGCTGACAGGTTACTGAATCTGTCCTTCCAGTGCCTGGGGCTGGGAATTTCCTGAGGATTTGCCCCTGCACTCAGACCAGCCTAGCTGCCAGGACTCCATGCCAAGTGTGTCTCCGTGATTGTGTCCTGTATCCTGGCTCCTGGCTCATCTCCGGTTATCATGGAGTCCCAATTCAGCTCTCCATTGGAGCTGAATTGGCTTGTTGGTATTGTTTGTTATTTCTTTCCTCTTTAGCATGTTTCCTCGCTGTGTTATGTGTATTTGCGTGCTGCAGGCCTTTGTAACAACTGGTGGCCTGCAGCCTCTTAACTGTATAATAAAGACTCCAATATTCTGTATTTTAAAATATGGCTTCTGGGATGATTCACCTTACAACAGCATCTTCATCTCTCACATTTCAGCTTGATGATGTGCATTGCCAAGATGGTGAATGAGCTGATGAGCTCTGAGCCACATCAGAGGCTTTGTGCAGTCCGTTCTGCCCTCCTGACCTGACCTCCCCCCTGAGACCATGCAGGGACAGCTCTTCAGACTGGGTTCTGATAAGTCTAGTCAAGTAGCAAAACATTTTGAAATTCCAAAAAGAGGTGAGTACCAGTGGTTTATGACTATAATCTTGGCTGAGATCTGAAATTGGGGTTCAAAGACAGCCTGGGTAGCAAAGTCCATGAGATTCTTACCTTCAATTAACCAACACAAAAGCCAGAACAAACAAAAAGATAAGAGACTGCACCCAGTCCTTGAGTTCAAGCTCCAATTCTGGCACGCATACACACACACACACACACACACACACACACACACACACACACACACACACACACAATTCTAAGTAGAAACTCTTTCTCATCTTTAACAGGTAGAAGTTTCAGGTTAAGACCTAGATTGGGCTGGAATCCAAGCAACCTATTGCCATCTTTTACTTGGATGATTTCACAGGTTAAAACATTCTAGGCAGATAAAAGGGCTCAGAGAACAGAGACTAACAGTATATTCTGTCTGGAGTGCAGTAAGGGCAAAGTGCTTACAATGAAATCCACAAATGGAGAGCGTCCTCTGGCTATTATAGCTCAACTTGACTTTTAAAAAATAGTAATAATGTAGAGAGACAGATTGACACACACACACACATACACACACACACACACACACACACACACACATACACGTGGCCTTAAGTCTTGTCAGCCTGCACTGAAAGAAACTAGAACTATACAAGCTATAAAACAACCTTCAGTCTTTATTAAGAAAATGTCGGCCTGTGCCAAGGAGCCTTAGAGTTTCTCCTATTCCTTCCTGTAATGTTTTCAGGGTATCTGCTTTGACTTCAAGGTCTTTGATCCATATGGAGTTGATTCTGGTGCAGGGTGATATATAAGGATCTAGCTTTAGTTTCTACAAGTGTTCAATTTTGTCAGCACTATTTACTGAAGAGGCTGTCTTTCTTCCATTCTATTTTTTAGCTCCCTTATCGAAAATTAGGTGGCTATAGGTCTGAGACCCAGAAACACAACAAATCAAAGAAAGGTTGGACAAATGAGATTCCATGAAACTGCAGAGCTTCTGCATGGCAAAGGACATAGCAAGCAAGATCAATAGAAAGCCCATGGATTAGGAGTAGATCTTCACTAGCCATACAACTAACAAGGGTCGCATACCTAAAATATACTTAGAACTCAAAAAATTAAATCCCCCAACAACAAACCCTCAAAGAAACAACTGCCCCATCAACAAGTGGGCTAAAGACTTAAAGAGAGACTTCTCTGAAGAGGAAATAAGAATGGCCATAGACACATGAAGAAATGCTCAACTTCTCTAGCCATAAAAGAAATGCAAATCAAAACAACATTGAGATTCTACCTGACCCCAGTTAGAATGGCTATAATCAAGAATTCTAATAACAACAGATGCTAGAGGGCATGTGGCCAAAAGGGAACCCTACTGCATTGTTGGTGAGAGTGTAAATTTGTTCAACCACTTTGGAAAGCAGTAAGGAGGTTCCTCCAAAGACTCCACATAGAGCTCCCCTATGACCCAGAAATCCCACTTTTAGGCATTTACCCAAATGATGACAAACAAGGCCATACTAAAGCTATAAGCAATCAGCACAACTGTGTTTATCGCAGCATTATTCACCATAGCTAAGATATGGAACCAACCAAGATGCCCCTCAGTAGATGAATGGATCAAGAAAATGTGGTATGTATATATATATATATATATATATATATATATATATATATATATATATATATAATGGAATTCTATGCCTCCATCAGAAAGAATGACATCACCCGATTTGTTAGGAAAGACTTAGAAAAAAATTATATATATTAAGTGAAGTAACATAGACCCAAAGAAGCATAGGTCCCATGGTTTCCCTTATTTTCAATAACTAGTACATGTCTAGACAAGCAGAAGAGGTCAAAAGCTATGTACATATGACCATATAAGTTGATGCTAAGCGAAATGAACCCTAAGACAGGGACACAAGAGATTATATCTTTCTTGCTGTTCTTGTTAATGCACTTATAATGTACTATGTGATTTTTTTTTGTTTGTATGTTCTTCCCCCATGGTATAACCCCTGTTGTCACTGTATTTGATTCCAGTATCCTGCATCTTATATATACATCTTTCTAATTTGGGGAAGGGAAGAGAAATAACAAAATACTGAAATAAGGATACAGGATGACTCTCTCTCTCTCTGCTCTTTTCTAGCTCTTTCTCAGCTCTTTCCTTCTCTTCTCTTTCCCAGCTCTCTCTCTTTCCCAGCTCTCCCAGCTCTCTTTCCCAGGCCTTTCCCCACCACGTGGAGGACCAAGATGGGCTGGTGCCAGCCAGAACGATGAATAAACCTACCTCTTACCTGAAAAAAAAAAGGATGACCCACCATAACAATGAGATATACGAGACACTATGTTGAAAATGAACTTTACAATTTGGGGCAGGGAGAGAGGAATCGGGGAGGTGGAGAGGAAAGGGGAAAAACAAAGGAGGGGGTAACAATGCTCGATAGGAAATGGATTCATTATCTTTCTCATGTAACTGTAACACCTCTGTATAGTATCTTTACAATAAAAAATATATTAAAAAATAAAATCCTTAAAAAATATAAAATCCTTGGTTCCACAATCTTCTACAAGGTATCAAGCAATCCAAGTTAGCTACAAATGGAATTCTTTCCAAAACCCTCTTCAGAGAAAGCTGAGCAATACAATGAAAACAGGAGAAGCCAACCTGAAGGTAGAGTAACACCATATGGAGATGGACTGAGAAATTACCCAGAAATGTAATGAGTGAGCTTTCCCTCATGCCACTTGTTCTGTGGAAGATCAGAACTACTATGGATCCCCGATGACTAGGTGCCTCCCATTCTTCCTGTTTTTAAATGAGGTACCACCAATCCACTGTTTCACAAGGTTTGAGTTTTTGGGGAAAAGGAATAAGCAACTTGTTCTTTTATATCTCTGAATCTAGAGGAGTAGTATACAAGCCAGGCACCTGTGACTCATGCCCACAATTCTAGCTACTCAGGAGGCTGAGGTCTGAAGATTAGGATTGGAAGACAGCTGTTTCAGGAAAGTTTGTGAGACTCTTATCTCTAATGAATCGCCAAAAACATCAGAGGTTGATCTGTGACCCAAGTGGTAGAACATTAATTTTGAGTGGAAAAAGCTACAGGACAGTGCCCAGGCCCTGATTTCAAGCCTCAACACTGATAAAAAAAAAAAAAAATTAAGAAGGGGAGAAAGCAAGCATGGAGGAATTAAGAAAAAAAGGAAGGAAGGAAGGAAGGATTAGCATCCTGAAATATATATTCAGTGACTGAAGGAAGGAAGGAAGGAAGGATTAGCATCCTGAAATATATATTCAGTGACTGAAGATAAATTTTTCAAAGTTACACCTATATAAGCTATATAAGGTAACTGAAACAGAGAAAAAGGAAAGGAAATTCTCCAATCCTCTTTATCCCTAGTATGACACCTTGGAGACTGCAAGGGCTATGTGTTTTGATCTATATTTGAAATAACGACACTGAGGAAGCACAGACTGCAGGAAATATTTTTGCCCAACAATCATGCTCTTCTAAAACAAGAGAAGTGTTGTCTCACATGAGAAGGTGTGAGAATGATGAGGAATTCTTCACTCATGTTTTTTTAGCAGCATATACTCAGCAAAACTGAATCAGATTTAATTTCTACTTAAGGGACTTGTTGCTTGTGAACTTCAAGCCAACTTCCTTCCTTCCTTCCTTCCTTCCTTCCTTCCTTCCTTCCTTCCTTCCTTCCTTCGTTCATTTCCTCCTTCTTTCCTTCCTTCTTTCCTTACTCCTTCCCTTTCTTTCTTTCTTTCTTTCTTTCTTTCTTTCTTTCTTTCTTTCTTTCTTTCTTTCTTCTTTCTTCTTTCTTTCTTTCTTCCTTTCTTCCTTTTTTCCTTTTCAGAAGATCTAACCCATGTCTTCATGTACAATAGGCAAGTACTTTTTGACTGAGCTACATCTCCAGTCCTATTGTTTTGTCTAGTTTTGAATGTTTTTAAGATAATTTTCTTTTGGAACTTCAAAGGGTCCTAGGAATAGCAGAAAGCTTACTTTTGAGCTTTGGTAATGAGAAAGAAAGGGTAACAAAATTGGATAATACAAGCCAAGCAGCAATGACTCATGCCTGTCATCCTGGCCACAGGAGGCTGAGCTTTGAGGTTCATGGATCTTCAAAGTCAGACTAGAAGAAAAATCCAAGACTCTTATTAATATTCAATTAACCAGGAAAAATGCCAAAACTAAAGATGTGGCTGAAGTATAGAGGTCCAGCTGTGACAAAAAAAAAAAGCCAAGGAAGAACAGGCAGCTTTGAGTTCAAACTCCAGTACCCTAATAACAACAAAAAAGGATAAGACAAATTGTGCAGAATTTATTTCAAGTTTCTTTAAAAAGTGAAAATGAATCCTTGAAATATCCCCTTGAAGACAATGGATAGCCTAGAATGAGTAAAAGTATTTCATAAGTTCTCATTTTGAAGCAAGTAAAGTTTAAACCAATAATAATTTAGCATTAAGACCTAATGGAAGGCTGGGCATTGGTGGCTGAGCTCAGAGAGAAGAGACCTAGTCAGGGACATGGGGAGAGATGTGATGGAAATAAACTAGAGTTGGAAAGGATCAGAGCAAGCAATAAATTTAGGTGGTATATTAATGAGCTCCAGAATCAATCAAGGATTTGAATCTAAATGTGAAGTGTCTCATCTTATTCTAAGGAAAAGCATTACATCAAGTGATGAGCCCTGGGCCACATCCTAAGAAACTTGCAGCTGGGTATCAAACTAAAGCAAGGATTCTATAGAGCCCTTATAGAAATAGTACGATTCATAGTTGAACATTGGTGGCTCACGCTTGGAAACCTAACTACTTGGGAGGCTGAGATCTGAAAATCAAAGCCAGTTCAAAGCCAGCCTGAGCAAGAAAGTCCATGAGACTCTTCTCTCAAATTATCCGGGGGGGGGGGAGCAAAAATGAAGGTGTTATTTAAGTGGTAGTGGTAGAGCAACGGCCCTAAATGAAAAAGCTGTATCAGAGCACGAGAGAGAAAGAGAGAGAGAGAGAGAGAAAGAGAGAAAGAAAGAAAGAAAGAAAGAAAGAAAGAAAGAAAGAAAGAAAGAAAGAAAGAAAGAAAGAAAGAAAGAAAGAAAGAAAGAGAAAGAAAGAAAGAGAGGAAGGAAGGAAGGAAGGAAGGAAGGAAGGAAGGAAGGAAGGAAGGAAGGAAGGAAGGAAGGGTAATAAGATTGAGAGGAAAGGGTTTGAAAGAGGAGTGTCCTGTAGGATCAGGAGATCTTTACATCTAGATATAACTACTGATTAAATTTATTTAAATATCAGAATTAAGAAAAATTGTGAAAATCAAACAAGATTCGGTAGTAGAAAGAAGTATGTAAGGATAAATTACTCATTTCCAAATGGTTATAGTAAGAAAGCAAGGAAAGATAATCAAGGAGATAACGATATTGTATAAAGCATACAACAGCCTGACAAAATCGAATTTTTTTATGATCATTTTTACTTTGTAGTTTATTTTTTACTCCATTGTTTTTTCCTTTTACATAGTTTCAAGTACACAATACAATATTATTTACTGCTGCATCATGATGTGTCTTTCTTTAATTTTCTTTTTTCTTTTTTTTGTTTTGGTCGATCGTGGGGCTTGAACTCTGGGCTTGGGCGCTGTCCCTCAGCTCTTCAGCTCAAGGTGAGCGCTTGACCTCTTGAGCCACAGTGCCACTTCTGGTTTTCTGAGTGGTTTATTGGAGATAAGTGTCTCACAGACTTTCCTGCCCCGGCTGGTTTTGAACTGCGATCCTCAGATCTCAGCCTTCTGAGTAACCGTCACTGGGCTCTTTAATTTTCTTTAAGTAGATGTACAAAGGGGTTCCAAATCCATATGCCCGTTTATCAGTACAATGTATCCATGTCCCCCTTTCATCATTCTCCCCCATCTCTTCCAACCACCCCTCAGGTGACCTAGTTCCATGTTTATATCTGTACATTGAATATTATGAGTGAAAAACAAATTTCTAATGATCATCATATTATTGGCACAGGTCATATTCTAAAGAAGAATGCTCAGAACCAGGCGCCGGTGGCTCATGTCTGTAATCCTAGTTACTGAGATCTGAGGATCACAGTTCAAAACCAGCCCAGTCAGGAAAGTCTGTGAGACTCTCATCTCCAATTAAATGCCAGAAAACCAGAAGGCCCTGTGGCTCAAGTGGTAGAGTTCTCTTCTTGAGCCGCCCAGTACCAGAGTTCAAGCCTTGTGACAAGAAGAAGAGGAGGAGGAGGAGAAGAAAAAGAAGAGTCAACCCTTCCTCCTTGTTAGAAGGAAGTCCTTTCAATGTCATTAGAAGTGAGAAGACATTTCTTCTTTTGCTTGTGGACGGTGAAACTTTCCAGCTTATCCCTTTTTGCTAATAGATGATAATTATTCGGGGAGGCCTGAGGGAGAGTTCAAACAAGGCTATTCATTCTGTGGGATCTGCCACAAAATGTTATTTCAAGCCATGAGAACAGAGTCACGATTGCCCAGGGAGAAAATGGAATTAGAAGGGCAGACTCCCCCTTGAGAGTTGAATTTGGCCCTTAAAGGACAGCAATTCAATCTTTTAAAAGGCACATCTCTGTTCTAATCAATCAAGTTTTCACTTCCAGTGGTGCTTACCTTCCTGAGGCGCTCAAGAAACCAGAAACTAAAGTTTTGTACATGAAACGTCAATATAGTATTTTCTACCAAGACCACTTGGTCTTAGAGCTTTGAAACGTCAATACAGTATTTTCTACCAAGACCACTTGGTCTTAGAGCTTTGTAATGTTTTGAGAATTTTTTTTCTCAACACGAAGTCTGAGGTTCACTATAGCAAAAGGTGGCAAAATGTGTGTGTGTGTGAGGGCGGGGTGGGGGGGGCGTGAATTCAGGGCCTTTTGCTCTCTCTTGGCTTTTTTCTACTCTTGGCTGGCATTCTGCCATCTGAGCCACTTTTACTGAGCCAACTTTACTCCTGGCTTCTTCTTGGTTACTTGGAGACAAAAATCTCACACTTTTCTTTGTGGGCTGGCCTTGAGCCCTGATCCTCCGATCTCAGCCTTCTGAGTAGGTAAAATTACAGGCATGAGCCATCAGTGCCTCATATTATTTTTCTTTATCCTTTTTCTGTTTTCATCCCTATGAGCCCCTAACTGCCCATAGGATGCTTTCATTCTGCTATCAGGGACCTAGCCAGCCACTACTGAGCAAGTAATGAGGGAGGGGGTCGCTGTGGAAGGAACTCAGGGCCTTGTTTCTGGTAAGCATCGCTAGGTACTCTACCATTGACTGCACCCCAGCCCCTCCACACATTATTTCAATGTTGTAATTCTGTGCAAATGCCTGAGGCAAAGAATGCCAGATGGAAAAAAATGTGCCTGGCAGAAAAACCACCTAGGAATACATCTGACTCCTGACATTCCTTAATAGCTACTGTTAAAGCAGTTAAGAAGTAGCCACCCCCATCCCTTTTTTTTTAACCTGCTCCTCCCTTTCTCTGAGTCCTAGTGCCACCAGGATGTCTCTGGAAGGCCACAGGGTAGGAGGCAGTTAGATCCAGACCTGGTTTAAGAAGCAAACATCCCAGTCATTTAATCAGAGGCTTGTGTACAAGAAAGTCCTATCTGCCAGGGCACCAGTTTGTGGTTTTCAAAACAGACAAATGGGTGTGGGCTGAACATGTGGCATAACCACCCAGAAAGAACTGAAATTGCCAAGCAGGCACCTAACCACATGCCTTGATTAGAATCTACTGCCTGGCCGCTCCCTACAATAAGCCTGCATTGACAAGTCTGTGTAAAAATAAAGAAGCACCAAGTGCATCCTGTAATCAGTGCCAGGCTGATGGCAGCGGAGTCCCGGGAAGTGTGCCGGGCGGGAGAACAGCCCAGAGCTCTGACCTAGCTCTGTGGCTGACATGGGCAGTTTTGTCAGTGCTCTGAACCTGGGTAGCCTTATGTGTAAAATCAACAGTAGATCTGGAATGGTGAGATGAGGGAGACAGAAGGGAGTAGAGAAAAATGACCACAGGGTATCTTACAGCATGCATGATGTTCCCAGAACTCTAGTGAACTTGAGAAGGGGTAGGAAATAGGATCTGGCCCTGAAACATTTTACAATAGATTTGGGATGAAATGAGACCAAAACCTGAGGAAGAATAGCTAACCAGTTCATAGTATTTACAACAAGCACTCAGTTGGAGAACAGGATCTACAGTTTCTCTACAATCAATTTTACTTTGCTACAGGCAAGAATGGGTGACAGAGAGGTGCTGATCCTGAAAGGTGGGGAGGAAAGGGAAGACAGGCATTCTCCATTAGGTCAGGAAGCAGCAGTTTGCAGTAGAGTTACTCAGTGACTGACAAAGCTCTCAAGAAGAGAAGAGAAGTCACACTGTATATGTGGGATGAGTCTTGATTAAAACAACAGCTTAGGGCTGGGTGCCGGTAGCCCATACCTATAATCCTACTGATTTAAGAGACTGAGATTTGAGAACCAGGGTTGAAAGCCAGTCTAGGGTAGGATAGCCCATGAGCCTCTTATCTCCAATTAACTACTAAAAAGCTGAAATGGAGTTGTGGGTCAAGTAGTAGAGTGCTAGCCTTGAGCAGAGTAGCTCAAGCCCTTAGTTCAAGCCCCAGATTAGCACAAAGATAAATAAATGAATAAATAAAGTGAAAATAAGTAAGAAAATAAAGCAACAGCTCTGCCAGATGGAGGAGGTATTTAGGAAAGAAGAGAAAGAGAATTCTAGAGCCTTTCAAACAACAGGAACTAGGTATTTTAAGAGAATGACACATGAACCCGTCAGAGGTGGGGAAGTAGAAAATAATAGGAAAGGTATCTATGGCTCTTTGTCTTTTTTTTTTTTAAATTTTTTGTGCACTGGTCCTGGGGCTTGAACTCAGGGCCTGGACATTGTCCCTGAGCTTTTTTGCCCAAGGCTGCTGCTCTACCACTTGAACCACAGATTCACTTCTGGTTTTTTATGGGTTGATTGGAGATAAGAGTCTCATGGACTTTCCTACAAGAGTTGGCTTCAAACCTCAGATCCCTGTCCCCTCATTAGCTATAATTAGAGCTATAATTAGAGACACTAGCACTCAGTAATGGCTAATTCTTAAAGTGGATCAGTGAGAAAGAATAAAATGGGGCTGGGTATTATACCTCAGTGGCAGAACACTCTTGGACAAATTGCTCCTAATCCCTGACACCACTACATAAATTAAATAAGTACATGGACAAACTGAAAAAAACAAAATAACTAGCTAGATACACAGCAAAGAGACATCTTAAAAATGCATTCAAGCTGGGTGCTGGTGGCTCACGCCTGTAATCCTAGCTACTTAGGAGGCTGAGATCTGAGGATCACAAGCCAGCCTAGGCAGGAGAGTCCATGAGACTCTTTTCTCCAATTAACCACCAGAAAACCAGACATGGCACTGTGGCTGAGTGGTAGAGTGCTAGCCTTGAGCTAAAGAGCTGAGGGACAGCATCCAGGCCCAGAGTTCAAGCCCCACAACTGACAAAAAAAAAAAAAGCATTCAATTGCTGGAAAGGTGGGTTAGTAGTAGAGTGCTTGCCTTGCAGGCATGAAGTCCTGAGTTTGATTCCTCTACATAAACAGCAAAAGCCAGAAGTAGCACTGTGGCTCAAGTGGTAGAGTGCTAGCCTTGAGCAAAAGAAGCTCAGGGACAGTGCCAGGCCCCGAGTTCCAGCTCCAGGACTGGCAAAAAAATAAAAATAAAAACAAATGCATTCAAGGGCAGTGCAAGTGGCTCACATCTCTAATCCTAGCTACTCAAGAGGCTGATATCTGAGAATCCTGGTTTGTTCAAAGCCAGCCTGGGCAAGGACATCGATGAGACTCTTATCTCCAGTTAACCAGTGCAATACCAGAAGTGGAGTTGTTGCTCAACTGGTAGAGCACAAGCCTTGAACAAAAAAGCCTAGGGACGGTGCCTAGAATCTACATTCATGTCCCAGCACTGGTACAAAAAAAAATCATTCCACTATTTGAGGGGTTGGGCATGGTGCTAATATACACGTACCATCCCAGCTACATCAGGGCCTTGTGAGATCCCTACCCTAAAAGTAATTAATGCAAAGACTAAGGGCGTGGCTTATGGTAAGGCACTTGCCTGGAAAACATGAAGCCCTGAGTTCAACCCAACTTACTAGGAAAATGGGAGGAAAAGGAAAAAGAGAAAATCAGAAAACATTTGAGTCTGCTGTTTGAAAGAAACAATTTTTTGGGGGTCCGGTTGTGGGGCCTGAACTCTAGGCCTGGGCGCTGTCCCTCAGCTCTTCAGCTCAAGGCTAGCGCTCTACCACTTGAGCCACAGCACCACTTCCGGCTTTTTTCTTTTTGCTTATGTGGTGCTGAGGAATTGAACCCAGGGCCTCATGCGTGCAAGGCAAGCGCTCTACCACTGAGCTACCTTCCCAGCCCCCTCTTTTTTTTTTAACCTTTGGAGTTCTGGTGCACAGAATGTTCATTTGTAGAATTGTCCATCCTTCCGTATACAGCTAAAATTTTTAGACCAGATCACAAGCATGAGATGTAATTCTGGCTTAAATCCACTAGATGGCAGATAACAACTGCTTTCCTTCATCCCCAAACTAAAGCCACAACAGAAAAATTAAGTACTATGCCTCATATGTGTCTACCTGTTCTCTTGCCTCATATGAGGAAATACACTCTCACTCAAACTTCTATCTGCATCACACTGAGAAAAAGTGCAGGAAGAGTTTTCAGATTGCTGAGACAGATGCATGCATATTTTTGTTGTGGGTTTGAAGCAGAAATTAGGGAAAATGAGGCCTAGTGAAGGCAACACAGAAACAAGGCATTGAGAAGCACAGAAGCAATATCTTTGCTTCTAAGAGAGACAACAAGATGCCTTCCTTATCTCAACAATAATGAACCGTTTAAATAGGGATACAGGTAGACCCATTGCAACAATGAGATATACAAAACAAACTTTACAACTTTGGGGGGGGAAACAAAGGAGGAGGCAACAATGCTTGATAAGAAATGTACTCATTATCTTGCCCATGTAATTGTAATCCCTCTGTACAGTATTTTCACAATAAAAAAATTAAAAAATTAAAATAAAATAAATTAAATTAAAAAGAATAAGCATCTGTCTTATGGTAAAATGTTTTCTTAGCTGGAAGTAATGCCCAAAAGGTCCAGGAGTATAATACCAGGAGTTATTAGAGAAAAAATAAAAGACCTATCTTTTCATAACTTTGAAGTTAGACACTCTGCCTTTATTATCTAAACACCCCTGAAAAGAGCTCTCTGTCTTCAAGAGCGCCCACACACTGTTAGAATGTGCCTCTGCCTTTCTACTTATATGTTTGTCTGTCTGCTAGCCTTCTTACTTACTCAGTAAAGCTCTGCCATGTTTTCTTACCATTATGACTTGTCCAGAAATTCTTATTTTGTGATCCAAGTCAAAGACTCTAAATAAAGAGTCTTTACTTTCAAATGGAAATTTCACAAGCCCTCACCTGCATCCAGTGACAGGTTGAGTTGGTGGTAGATCTTATAGTTTTGTGTCTGTTTGTTAGACTATTTTATGTGTTTCTTAAATAAGAGATGTTGGAAGAAACAGGTAGTAAATGTGGCCATGATGGTATTATAAAATAAGACTATATTAATTATAATGCATTAACCAAGTCTTTTATCTTTGCTGGTAAGGTAAGGCAAATTCAGGTCTAAAGAGTGGTGGGGTATACAGAGGGGAAAGTACAGATGGAATGAATGACAAAGAAGAGAGGTTGTTCCCACACCACAGCCTCCACCTCTCTCAAATGTGGACTGCCCTCCCCTGTCCCCTCATCCGCCCTTTCACACACAGAGCTAAAACACTGTTATTCACCATTGCTTTCAGAATTCTAAGTTATTCTGCTTCTGGATAAAAGAGCACTGAGGCCAGCTTAGCACCAAGAAGCTGGATGTGGACCTCAGATTGAATTATTTGAGAAAGTAAAATAATATTGTTTTAGATTCTCCCCTTGTCTATTTTGTTGCACTTTTCACAGAGCCTGCCCATGATGTCCAGTCATCTGTAAGGAAACTCGAACCCTCCCTCCCCTCAAACTTGGGAAACCTCGGCATGTTTGAAAGCATTCAAGCAACATCAGTTTTTCCCTTACCACGGGCTATATCTGCAAAGCAAACATTATCTTGCTTGAAATTGAAATGTGGATGTGAACTCTACGATTCCTTTGGCCAGAGAATTTAAGTAACTAGTTTGAAGATTTTTTTTTCCTACCCAAAATAATCAGCAATAAAGTTATGTAAGGCGAATGAAGCAATCAGTGTTCATTCGCCTTATTCCTAGTTTCAACACTTCTCCTAAAGTCTCTGCACATTTGAGTACCCTGGCTTTGTGTGTGTGTGTGTGTGTGTGTGTGTGTGTGTGTGTGTGTGTGTGTGTGTGTGTGTGTGTGTCGGTATGTCTGTGTGTCTGTGTGTGTGTCTGTGTGTGTCTGTGTGTGTGTCTGTGTCTGTGTGTGTATGCGATCAGTCTCACCAGGAGGAAAAATCAATCAGGCATTTAAATTGTCTTCCAGGAGTGGCGGGCCTGCTGTCCCCTGCCCTTGGTTTTCTCCAGTGCCCTCTTCACATCCCGAGGGCAGCCCTGTCAGGACAGGACGCTCAGTGGGCAAGGCCTGTGGGAGCTGCCCCTGCGCCACCCACTCGCGTTGCCAAAGCCCCTTCCTGGACGGAGAGGGCTCAGGATGGCCATGCAACGCTGCTCCCCCCCAACCCCCCCCCCCGCGCTGCGGGGGGGGGAGGGTAGGGGGAGGCGTGACGACACCCCAGGAATGTGCAAACTGCTTTAGTAAATACCAGTTCCCCTTCCCAGCGGAGAAGCGCTGTAGACAGCAGCTATGAAGCTGGTGTAACATGGCGTCACCAGTTTTCCCAGGAAGCCGGCTGTTACCATATATAGAGTGAAACTGCCTGTGGATGAAAAAGACAGAAAGGCCCGAGTCCACGGCCCGAGTGAGGTGGCGCTGACTGGGTCCAGGGGATGAGCTGGCAGTCTTCACAGGATTACTAACTTCAGTCAGCCCTGTGATTCAACAGCCAGATCAGAAGAGGGGACTTTGCCAGGCCCAGCACGCTCAAGGAAGTCTGACCCAGAGCTGGAGAGCTGGAGAGACAGAGGAGAGGGGCTTTGCTCAAACATCCTGGGGTGGGGGGTGGGGAGTGAGAGGGGTGGGGGGGTGTTAATCTGGGAGCCAGGGCTCACATCTGTCATCCTAGCTACTCTGGAGACTGAGATTTAAGGTTGGAGGTTCAAAGCCAGCCTAGGCAGGAAAGTCTGAGACTTATCTTCAATTAAGCAGAAAAAAGTTAGAAGTAGAGGTGTGGCCCAACTGGTAGAGTGCCAGTCTTGAGTGAAAAAGCTAAGGGTCAGTGACCAGGCTCCTGGGTTCAAGCCCCAGGACCAGCACATACACACACACACACACACACACACACACACACACACACACACACACACACACAAGACTAAATAATAACAATAATAATATTAATACTGCCTTTGTTTCTATGCATGTTTTAATTTTTATTTTTAAATTGATTAATTTTGGTGGGTTTTTTTTTTTTGAACCCAGGGCCTTGGGCAGCCAGGGCAAGCATTCTAGCACTGAATTACATTCTTGGGCTTTCTATATGTTTGCAAAGAAAATGCAAAATATTCTAAGTAGAAAAAGTATAGTTTATGATCTAATATGATGGTCTAAGACTTTAATGCATTGGCAAAAGTTGAAATATATAATGCAATCTCAGGTTGTCCACAAAAGACAGCCTCGTGATCAGTTGAAATACTTGGTATGTGTGTAATAATGGCTTTGAAGTTTGTGACATCATAGCAGACTCTCCTCCCCACCCTCTGGGGGGAACAAATAGAAAAAGAACTATAGCCAGTCCTAAGCAAACAAATTTGAAGTAGAGGGGAAAGCTTTGGGTGGATGTTAGGGAAAGGGTCAAAATGGTTGCAATATGGTCCCAGCCCTGCCACTTTGCCAGCTTGGTATGGCTACCCCCCACCTCCCTGCTCCAGCTACTGTGTCTGTGTTTCCTTCATTAATTATTCCTTTATTTCTTTCTGTTTAGTGGCACCAGGGTTTGAACTCAGGGTCTCCCATTTGTTCATCTGGTTCTCTGCCACTGAAGCATACCTACAGCCCTGATTTTGTCAGTATTTAAACATGGAGTCAATCATACAGACTTGGTACTTGTGCTGGCTTCAAACCTCTATCCTCTAAATCTCAGCCTCCTGAGTAGCTAGAATTTACAGCCATGAGCCACTTTTGCCTCGTGTCTTTAAAGCTTTTTGAACTTCCTCCCAAAAATACACTAATTTTTAAATATATCTTTCATAGCCTATTGTTATCTGATGATAAATGATTGCATAGAGTATATTGTTTCCTTACTATATTTCATTCCCTCCTGGTTTATACTTTACTACACCATTTTTTATATATCTATAGATATATGAAAATATGTATTTTCTTGTGTGTATGCTGGCACAGGGGCTTGAAGTCAGGGCCTGAGGTCAAGAAAACACTCCCTTAGCGCATTTGCTTAAGGCTGGTACTCTATCCCTTGAGCCACACATCTACTTCTAGCTTTTTGCTGGTTAAGTCTAGATAAGAATCTCATGAACTTTTCTTCCCAGGCCTGCTTCAAACCTTGATCCTCAGATCTTAGCCCCCTGAGTAACTAGAGTTATAGGCATGAGCTACCAATGTAGGGCAAATATATGTATTTTTGAGGTACTAGGGATTGAACTCAGGGTTCCATGCTTGCTAGGGAAATGTTCCCCACTTAAGCCACACTCTATTTTTCTTTTAGTTTGTCAGATAGGGTTGCCTGCCTTTGTAGGAAATTGCATTCACTTGTATTTGCCTCCCAAGTAGTTGGGATTACAGGTATGCCTGGCCCTAAGATACTTTTTGTTTATGGTTCCTAGGGCTTGAACTCAGCCTAAGCACTGTTCTTATTTTCCTCAAGACTCATATTTTCCTCAAGACTGTTCATATTTTCCTCAAGCGCTCTATCACTTCAGTCACAGCTTCACTTTGGGCTTTTTGGGGATTAACTGCAGACAAGTCTCACAGACTTTCTTGCCCAGGGTAGCATCTAGCTGTAATCCTCAGATCTCAGCCTCCTCAGTAGCTAGGATTACAGGTATAAGCCACCAGCCCAGCCCTAGTATTCTATTAAAAAAATAAAAAAAAACTAATGGGACAGTTCTGCATATTATTTTAATTTTTAATAGTTTTTTATATTACATCTGAATTTTAAAAAAGTAAGTCTATGTTTCACCAACATCAAATTGTTCTCTCAATCCCCAATTCTACCTGGAAGCTTTTGAAGCTTTTGCTTTCGTCTTTCCTTTCCCTAGCTCTTACTGAATAATTTGCCTAATTTTCTATATGCTTTAAGTTTTGTTTTCTTACAATGTGCATCTTATTTTTCAAGATTTTTTTTTTCAGTCATGGGGCCTGAACTCTTGAGCCTGGGCGCTGTCTCTCAGCTCTTCAGCTCAAGGCTAGCACTTGAGCCACAGTGCCACTTCTGGTTTCTGGTGGTTAATTGAAGACAAGAGTCTCACAGACTTTCCTGCCGGGGCTGGCTTTGAACCTCGATCCTCAGATCTCAGCCTCCTGAGTAGCTAGGATTACAGGCATAAGCCACCAACACCCGGCTTACCTTTTGTTTTTGTAGGCCTGGCTACTTCATCTAACAGTGGTCACCAGTTAAACCTGTTCTCCAGAAAACAATCTAATTTTACCCTGTATTGTACCATCTGCACAGCCTACTCCACAGAATGTGCAATATTTAACTGTTAATTTTAAACTTAATTAAAATGATTCTGAATACTTTAGAAAAATGAATCTACTATTGTTTTTTAAGAGTGTTAAGTACCTTCAGAAATAGCATCTCCCTGCCACATCGTGCCGTGTAGTTCACACTTGTAATCCTAGATACTCAGAAGGCTGAGGTTTGAGGATCAAGCTTTGAAAGTAGCTTAAGCAGACAAATCTAAGCAACTCTTACTTCCAGTTGACCAACAAAAGGCTAGAAGTGGAGGCATGGCTCAAGTATAGAGCATCAGTGTTAACTGAGAAAAAGCAAACAGGAACACAGAGGCCCTGAATTCAAGCCCTAGTACACACACACATAAACACACATGTACCATTCCCATAGTATTTTTCATGCTGAATCTGATTAGCTATGACTCTGAATTTTCCTAGGGTAAATCTCAGACTCTTCACATTTCTTGACATTAGAAACAGGCTTTTGAAAATTAATGTCACCATAAATTATTGAACTTTTTCAATCTACTTCTATTATTTTATTGATTTTTTTGGGGGGGGGGTCTGGTTGTGGGCTTGAACTCTGGGCCTGGGCCCTGTCCCTCAGCTCTTCAGCTCAAGGCTGGCACTCTACCACTTGAGCCACAGCACCACTTCCAACTTTTTTTTTCTGATTATGTGGTGCGGAGGAATTGAACCCAGGGCCTCATGCATGCAAGGCAAGCGCTCTACCACTGAGCCACCTTCCCAGCCCTTATTGATCATTTTTGATAACACACTTCTCCTAGTTGTCTGTGGCTATATTCTAACACAATACTTCTAAATCTGTTCTCTAAGATGTTATCTACCTATCCTCGATGTGTCCCATCAGTATCATTCAGCATTTGAAACTGTCTAGTATTTCTTGTGGCTATTTAGACTTTTATTTTGAGAATTATTTTCCCCCAAATAATCTTTTTTTGTTTCTTTTTTCATGATAGCCTGTTTTTTCTTGATACAATATTCTCTCAAATCTCATTGTAAATTCTCCCAGCTTTTACCGCAGAGAAGTTCATTTATTCAGAACAATCTCAGTGCCCTCTTGTGAGCTGGTACCTCTTCCTGTGCAGAGCTAATGATCTGTTACTATTGTCTAGCTTGCTCAGTATTTAGTTGGAATGAGTTTCTTTAATTCTTACAGAGCTCTGATTCTGGGACTTCCCTAGAAGAACTGGGAGGGTCTTTGTTTGAGGGCTACTATGTTTATTTTAATGAACAGGTTTTATTTTTAGAACAGTTTAGGTAATATATAAAAATCAGGCATGGTTATAGAGGTCTGGCTCAAGTGGTAGATCACTAGCCCTTGAGTGGAAAAAGCCAAGCAAGAGTGTGAGGCCCTGATTTCAAGTCTCAGTACCACTACAAAAAAAAACTGTGCAAAAAGTAGAATGAGGGGCTGGGAAGGTGGCTCAGTGGTAGAGCGCTTGCCTTGCATGCATGAGGCCCTGGGTTCGATTCCTCAGCACTACATAAGCAAAAAGAAAAAAGCCAGAAGTGGCGCTGTGGCTCAAGTGGTACAGCACTAGCTTTGAGCTGAAGAGCTGAGGGACAGCGCCTAGGCCCAGAGTTCAGGCCCCACGACCGGACCGAAAAAAAAAAAAAAGTAGAATGAATTGCCATATGCTCCCATAACACAGCTTTCTCTATTATTAAGATTATTTATTATATGTATTATTATTTATGGTATATCTGTTAAAATTGATAACTTAATATTGATACATCATTATTGTTCAAGTTCCAGTTCATAACTGACATGAAGTTTCATTTTTTGTGCTATGTATAGAATACACAGCACCAAATTTTGCCAGATATTTAATGGCGTCCCTGTCATTAGCCTGTCATATACAATAGGTTTAACACTGTACATTTTATTTTCTTTTTTGTGCTGTTCCTGAAGCTTGAACTTGATACTTTAGCTCTGTCTCTGACCTGTTTTTTACTAATGGCTAGTGCTTTACCAATTGAGTAACAGCTCGACTTTCAGATTATTATGGAGAGGGCGGGGACATAGTTTATTGAAAATAAGTGTCTCAAGAACTTTTCTGCCTGCACTAGCTTTGAACCATGATCCACAGATCTCTGCCTCTCAAGTAGCTAGGATTAATAGTCATGAGCTACTGGCATCTGGCCAATGTAAATATTTTTAAGGACAAACCATAGTATACCCACAAGAATGATATATAAAGAGAAAAATCATTTGCTGGGAAGGTGGCTCAGTGGTAGAGTGCTTGACTTACATGCATGTGGCCCTGGGTCCGATTCCTCAGCACCACATAACAGAAAAAGCCAAAAGTGGCACTGTGGCTCAAGTGGTAGAGTGCTAATCTTGAGCTGAAGAGCTGAAGGACAGTGCCCAAGCCCAAAGTTCAAGCCCCATGACCAAAAAACAAAAACAAGAAAATCAGAGAATGATGAAGATCTTTTCTGAATTTTTACATGGATATTTGGACCAGCTTGATCTTAAGTCTGTTTTTGAAAGGATACTGCTGTTTGAACCTCAGACTTTCAGGTATGTTGTAAGATGCCTGTTCCAGTCGGGCCCCGGTGGCTCACTCCTATAATCCTGGCTACTCAGGAGGCTGAGATCTGAAGATCACAGTTCAACTCCAGCCCAGGCAGCAAAGGCCTTGAACCTCTTATCTCCAATAAACCACCAGAAAAATGAAAGTGGTATTGTGGCTCAAGTGGTAGGGCACTAGCCTTGAGCTGAAGAGTTGAGGGTCAGTGCGCAGGCCCAGAGTTCAAGTCCCATGACCGACCCCACCCCCCCAAAAAAGAAAACAAATGCCTGTTCATGCCCTCTCTTTACAGTCTAGAAGTTGTCTTGGGATACTGTATTCTTAGGAAAAAAGTTCCAAAAGCTCAAATTCAAGCAACTTTTTTCAGTGCCTTCACCTCTTCACTCAGTCAAACTTGATGCTAGTCCATCCATTCTATGTGTTCCAACCTAAGTAAGGTAATAAACTTCCATTTTCACCTGTGTGTCTAGTAAAACTAAAATATATGGTGTGTATGCACTCATGTTTATGTATGTACGTGTGTGTGCATGTATGTGTGTATGTGTATGTGTGTCTTGACTTGGCCTGGGTACTGTCATTTTGCTTTTTCATGAATGGCTAATACTCTACCCCTTGAGTCACAGTTCCACTTCCATGATGGTTAATTGGAGATAAGAGTCTCACAGACTAGCCAGGCACTGAAGGCTCATGCCTGTAATCCCAGTTATTTGGGAGGCTGATG